>NC_067401.1:230426666-230737500 GCF_016432865.1 Antechinus flavipes | reverse complement strand
ACTGTTTAAGTAATGAATTTCCTCTTCTGTTAAACTGGGAAATCTGTATTTTTTTTTAGGTATTCCCCCATTTCACTTAAGTTGTCAAAGTTATTGGCATAAAATTGGGCAAAATAATTCCTAACTATTGCACTAATTGCCTCTTTATTGGTGGAAATTTCTCCTTTTCATTTTTGAGACTAACAATTTGATTTTCCTCTTTTCTTTTTTTTAATTAAATTAACGATCTATTTTATTTTTTCATAAAACTAACTCTTAGTGTTATTTATTAATTCAATATTTTTTAAATTTAAAATTTTATTAATCTCCCCTTTTATTTTTATAATTTCATGTTTGCTATTTGTTTTTTTTTTACTTTTTAAAATAATTATTATTATAACTTTTCATTTACAAAACATATGCATGGGTAATTTTTCAACATTGACCCTTGCAAAATCTTCTATTCCAAATTTTCCCTACTTCCCCCTTCCCCCTTATCTAGATGGTAGGTAGTCCAATACATGTTAAATATGTTAAAGTATATGTTAAATTCAATATATGTATACATATTTATATAGTTATCTCGCTGAACAATAAAAATCGGATCTAGAAAGAAAGAAAAAAAACCTGACAAGGAAAACAAAAAGGCAAGGAAACAATAACAGAAAGAGTAAGAATGATATGTTGTGGTCCACACTCATTTCCCATTTCTCCCTGGGTGTAGAGAGAACTACTGAACACTGAACTTCTGAATTCCTGAACAGTTGGAACTGGTTTAAATCATTTCATTGCTGAAGAGAGCCATACCTGTCAGAATTAATCTTTGTATATTCTTGTTGTTGCCATGTATAATGATCTCCTGGTTCTGCTTATTTCACTTAGCATCAATTCATGTAAGTCTCTCCAGGCCTCTTAAAATCATCCTGTTGGTCATTTCTTACAGAACAATAACATTCCATAACATTCATGTACCACAGTTTATTCATTCATTCTCCAAGTGATGGGCATCCATTCAGTTTCCAATTTCTAGCCACTACAAAAAGAGCTGCCACAAACATTCTTGTACATGTGGGTCCCTTTCCCTTCTTTAAGATCTCTTTGGTATATAAATCCAGTAGTAGCACTGCTGGATCAAAGGATATGCACAGTTTGATAACTTTTTGAGTATAGTTCCAAATTGCTCTCCAGAATGGTCAGATCTATTCACAGTTCCACCAACAATGTATTAGCGTCCCAGTTTTCCCACATCCCCTCCAACATTTGTCATTATCTTTTCCTGTCATCTTAGCCAATCTGAGAGGTATGTAGCGGTATATCAGAGTTGTCTTAATTTGCATTTCTCTGATCAATAATGATTTGGAGAACTTTTTCATATGTTTAGAAATAGTTTCAATTTCTTCATCTAAAAATTGTCTGTTCATGTCTTCTGACCATTTATGAGTTAGAGAATGGCTTGATTTCTTATAAATTTGAGTAAATTCTCTATATATTTTGGAAATGAGGCCTTTATCAGAACTTTTGAATGTAAAAATATTTTCCCAGTTTATTGCTTCCCTTCTAATCTTGCCTGCATTAGTTTCATTTGTACAAAAACTTTTTAGCTTCATATAATCAAAATCATCTATTTTGTGATAATTAATGATCTCTAGTTATTTTTTGGTCACAAATTCCTTCCTTATCCACAGGTCTGAGAGGTAAATTGTCCTATGGGCAAGTTTTTTGGTCAGCTCTGGTGTTTACATTAAAATAAATTAAATTCACTCACTTCACTGAATTTCCATTTCTTTCCTGAAAGAAAATGCTTAGTTTAGTAGGGTAATTTATTCTTGGCGGCATTCCAAGTTTCTTTGCTTTTGAGAATATCAGAATCTAAGCCCTTTGTTCTTTTAAGGTGGAAGCTGCTAGGGGCTGGGTAATCCTTTTGTGGTTTCTCAGCATTTGAATTGTTTCTTTCTAGCTGCTTGTAATATTTTTTCCTTGATCCTATAGTTCTGAAATTTAGCCACAATATTTCTTGGAGTTTTCATTTTGGGGTCTCTTTTAGGAGTTGTTTCATGAACTCTTTCAATGGCTATTTTACCTTCCCATTCTAAAACATTGAGGCAGTTCTCTTTGATGATTTCTTTTAAGATAATGTCCTAGGTTCTTTTTTTTTTTCATGGTTTTCAGGAGATTCAATAATGCTTAGCTTGTCTCTCCTTGATCGAATCCAGGTTAGTTCTTTTCCCAAGTTTGTATTTTACATCATTTTCTATTTTTTTTATTTTATTTTTTTGGATTTGCTTGACTGATACTTGATGTCTCATTGAGCCATTCATTTCCATTTTTTCAGTTCTGATTTTTAGTGAATTAGTTTCTTCATTTACCTTTTTTAGTTCTTTTTGTATTTGGCAAATGCATTTTTAGATGAGTTGTTTTGTTCTGTGATTTTTTTTCCATTTTCCAAATTCTATATTTCAGAGAGTAGTTTTCTATTTATATTTTCATTTTCCAATAGTCAACTCTATTTTGTAAGGTGTTATATGCTTTTTCCATTTCACTAAATCTATTTTGTAAGGCGTTTTCTTCAGATAATTTCTGTGTTTCAAAACCCTCTTGCAAAGTTGTTATTTTTTTCCTAATTTTTTCTTCTAGCTCTCTTTTAAGATGCTTTTTAATTTCTTTCCAGAGAACTTTGTGAGATGGGTTCTGATTTATATCCCCTTTTGGGGCTTCATCTGGAGACAATCTGCTTTTAGTCTCCTCAGGGGTTGTAATCTGTTCTTCTCTTTCACCATAAATACTATATGTGATCAGAGTTCTTTTTGGTTTTTTCCTCATTTTTTTTAAAGTTGAGATCTGCTTTTAGGGCAAGGGAGAGTGTCCAAGCTTCAAGCTCTATAAGCTGCAGCAGCTGAGCTGAATCAGCACTGACTGACTTCTGTTATGGGCCAGAACTCTGAAACAAGGATTCTTACACGTGTTAAGTCTGTGGAATTGATGATACAATGGTTATCTAGTTTAGCATGGTGCTTCATAGTTCTCTAAGTTCAATATGATTGATTTAATCTTACAACAAATAATGGTTTCCTAGTGATATAATGATTGGTTTATACTCAGTGTAGAGCATATAAGCAGGGGCTCAGAGACAGAGACAGACTCAGAAGGGCCAGACACAGACTCAGAAGAGATCCAGAGCCAGATTCATTCCCTTCGTGTCACACCACCATGGTGGCTGGTCTCCTGCACTTCCCCCACTGAGACCAAGGCCGGTCTAAAAGGCTCTCCAGAAAGCTGCCCAGCTCTAGCAAGGAGACAATAAAGAATTTGGACTTTAACACCTGGCTGTACTTGTGGTGATTACTCAGCTGAAACAAAGCCTGTTCCCAGGATCCCCAGAAAACCAAAGGAGAACATTACAGACTTCTGGTGCTGGGTGCACGTGGCCAGGTCCCTTGAAATTCTGGTGTTTCAGGGTTCACTATTTACCTTTTGTGTTTGTGTTGAGTGTTTTATAACTTCTCTGCTGATCTACTAGCTTTCAACAAGGGCACAGTAGCCAACACTGCTGTAGATTCCTTTCTGTAGATTCTCTAGCATACTAATTCCACATCACCCTTTGCATTGCCTGTACTTGCTTTCTATGCTTGGCTCACTACTGTGCCCAATTGAAACATACCATTTCTAGGTGCTCCAAATCACTATTGAGCAAAGCAATGCAAATTAAACAACTCTGAGATACAACTACACCCCTCACAGACTGGCTAAAATGACAGTAAAAGATAATCATGAATGTTGGAGGAGATGTGGGAAAACTGGGGCACTGATGCATTGTTGGTGGAACTATAAAACAGATCCAGCCGTTCTGAAGAGCAGTTTGGAACTATGCTCACAAAGTTATCAATCTCTGCATACCCTTTGACCCAGAAGTGTTTCTACTGGGCTTATACCCCAAAGAGATACTAAAGGAGTGAGAGAGACACAGGTGCAAAAATGTTTGTGGTGGCCCTCTTTGTAGTGGCTAGAAGCTGGAAACTGAGTCAATGTCCTTCAGTTGAAGAATGGCTGAGTAAGTGATGGTATATGTTATGGAATATTATTGTTTTGTAAGAAACGATCAACAGGATGATTTCAGAGAGACCTGTGGAAACTTACATGAACTGATGCTAAGTGAAGTGAGCAGAACCAGGAGATTATTGTACATGGCAACAAGACTTTAAGATGATTAATTCTGATAGATGTGGTTCTTTTCAACAATGAGATGATTCAAATAAATTCCAATTGTTCAGTGATGAAGAGAGATATCTACACCTAGATAGAGAACAGTGGGAATTGAGTGTGGACCACGATATAACATTCTCACTCTTTTTGTTGTTGTTTGCTTGCATTTTGTTTTCTTTCTGATTTTTTTTTCCTTTTTGTTTAGATTTTTCTTGTGAAGCAAGATAACTATATACATATATATACATATATTAGATTTAACATATTTTAACATAAAACATCTGTTCCCCATTAAGTTTTAACTAAAACTTATCTGTTCCCTATTTAATCATTTTTATCATTTTGATAGGTGTTAATGATCAAAGTTGCTTTAATTTGCATTTTTAATAAATAATGAGTTAGAACATTTCCATATGACCACAAATTGAAATTTCTTCAGTGGAAAACTACTTGTTCATATCATTGGATCATTTATGAATTCAGGAATAAAACTTATATTCTCATAGATTTGACAAAGTTCTTTACATATTTGAGATGAGACTTTTACATGAGATTTTGTCTATAAAAATTTCCTCCCAATTTTCTGCTTTCCTTCTGATCTTGACTACATTTATTTTAGTTGTACAAAAAGGATGTAATGAAATTGAAATTTTCCATGTTATACCTCACACTTTCTCTATCTCTTATATATTCATAAATTGTTCCTCTATGCCAAACTTTTATAGGTAAGATATATTTCATGTTTTTCAAAGGTTCGTGTAATTTTTTTTTTTTACATTTAGATATTTTTTCTTTTTTTACCTTATCTTAGTAAATGGTATAAGATATGCCCAGTTTCTTTCAGGTTGTTTTCCAGTTTTCTCAATTTTTTTTTGAAAAATAATGAACCCATCCCCAAAACTTAAGTTTTTACACTTGTCAAATGCAAGATTTCCATATTTATTTGCTGCTGTAAATTGTATGTCTACTAGATCCATTGATCTGCCTCTCTGTTTCTTAGTCAATACTAGATAGTTTTGACAATTACTACCTTATAATATATTTTAAGATCTGGTACTGTTAAACATTCTTCCTTAAGAATTTTTTTTCATGAGTTCTAAGTCATTAGCTTCTCCACAACATTTACTCCTCTTCTGAACTTTCCTATAACTGTGTAGGGCATCACCAAATTTCCACTTAGTTTGTTTTTAAACCATGGTGTCATTCTTGAGTCTTCATATTCTTTTACTCCATGTCTCTAATTTTGTTTCTTTTTCCATAACATCTCATACATTCATTTTCTTTTATACAAATACACAGTCTCCTCCCTAGTTAAAGTCCATATCACCTCTCACATACATTATTGGAGTAGAATTCTAATTGCTTTCCTGTATCATCCAAATTTAATTCATTCCCCACATAGACAAAAGTATTTGCCTAACCCCTTCCTTACTTAATAAACACTGCTCAATTACCTCTAATCAAAAATGATATCCTTTTGAAATTGAAAATCTTATACAATGTAAATGTGACATACCTTTCTAGCATTACTACATATCACCCCTTTTTATACATTCTGTGGTTCAACCCCCCTGGTCTTAATCCTATTCTTCATGCACAACATTCAGTATCCACTTTCTGCATTTTTATATATGTATTCTATCTTAACGTAGTTACAGCCAGACCAGAGATTCAAGCACACTATTGGGATGGCATGAGGATTAAAAATATATATATCAAATGTAATTTAAAAAAAACTAGAGTGAATTTAAAAAATATACTATTCCCAAGGTAGTAGTTCAAAGAAATCTGTATACCCGTTCCCCTCCACAGTGTTCAAGGTAATAAGTAACTAGGTTACAAAAAATATTTCTTCAGGATAATGGATTAATAAAGGTTTAAAATAAAACTTGAACTCAGGGCTTTATAGGTTTGGGTTCAGCACTCTATCCACTGTGCCATTTAGTATATTTCTTTAAAGTTTGTCTTTATAATATAACTGGTTAGCTTCAGTTTTAAAATTAAGTTGTCTTCTGACTGTTTAGCTTTCTACATAATCTCTATTTAATGTACAGCTTAACACTTAATTGATACTTGCTGATTTTATTCTCTAGTTCATTCATATTTAGCAACCTCTTAAGATTCTTATCTCCTTTAAATAAGATCCTGGACACTTTTTTTTCCTAAATGCTTTCTTATATTATTCTAATATGAAGTTAAAATAAGTTTATATTTTAAAATATCAACTCATAAGAATTATTTTTCAGAAGCCAGCAAGAAGAATTTCAATGTTTTTATATTTCCTGAAAAAAAGGCTTTTCTGTATACTAAGATTTATTTCAGGAAAAAAACACAAAAACAAGATCATGAGATATAACATTCATTACATCACTTAATTCAGAATGTATAACATTTAACATTGAAATCATTATCATTTCAGAATTATTATATAATACTATCTCCTTCCTCTTCACACAATTTTTAAAGTATAGGAAATCATAACTCTGGAAAATCTTACATTGCATAATATTTTCTAAGAAAGATTTCAAATAAACATCATAAGATGTATGTGCGTGTGTGTGTGTTTGTGTGTTTGGGAGGGAGGATTGAATCAAATTTCTTCCTTTTTAAAAAAATAAATAAATCTTGAACATCTGAATAAAAAAAAAAAACAGCTAAGGTATTTTTTTTCTGTCTATTTTTAACTCAGGCATGAAATGTGAAGTAAATATAGATGAATGTTTATCAGTCCCATGCCTCAATGATGGAACGTGTGCTGATGATATCAACTACTACACATGCCATTGCAAAGATGGGTTCATTGGTACTCGCTGTGAAGCTAATGCTGTTGCCTGTTTGTCAGATCCTTGTCTCCATGGAAGGTAGTTATTTTGATTTTTTTTCTATTCATAACTCTTGGGAAAGCATATTTAGCTGGCAATGTTTTAGATTTAATGCCAAGGGAAAGTTGATAAAGATAATTTTAATTATGCTCTCCCATAAAATAAGAGCTCAAGCACAGTTAAGATGACAGATGCTGCCTGTTTTAGTTAATGGAATATACTGATACATTAGCTCTGTTCTTCTTTTATTTCTGTTCATTAGCATAAAGTCATTTTCAATAATTGTAGACTAATAAGACTCTAATTTCTTTTAAACAGACTTTTTCTACAGTTACAAAGCAAGTAGGTAGAAATAACACAATATTTCTTGTTTTGTTTTGTTTTGTTTTGAGGCCCTTTCTCTAGTGTTAACAATACTGTTTATCAATTAACACCTGCCTAAACAGAATCTTGTTCTGCTTTTGAATGTGTATAGTTGTTGTTTCTAAGAAATTGCACATGTCAAATGGAACTTGATAAGAGCTTTCTTTCCCTCTTCAGAGGGAGAAAAGAAGAAGATTGTGAATCTTGGGGTATTTATGTTAGAGGAGAAAGGTTATTATCTCTTTGAAGGGATTGATGTGGCTGCTGAGGATACCTCCCTGAGCATTTGAATGTCCACTTCACTGTATATCTCTCTCACAGCTACAAAGATACATGCATGAGTCTCTGAGTACAGCATAACATTTTCATAATTATGTAGGCATTGTACCTCCTTTTGTAGGTTTTCAGGGAGAGTGGGACCCTGGTAGCTTATTACTAACTTAAATACATTGAGAAGGTTTGTAGGGATTTTTAATATATATAACCTTAAAGAATTTATTAATACATTTTCAACCTGCCATTAATATAGAGTATAAGAAAATTGTGGATGTTAGCTAATTAGATAATAATAATAATGATAGTGATAAATAATAATAGTAGTAGTAGTAGTAGTAGCATTTATATAGTGCCTATTTCATCCCAAGCATTATGGTGAGCTCTCTACAAATGATCACATATGACCCGCATAACAGTTTTGGAAGGAAGGTTCCATTATATCTATCCATCCATTTATATCTATAGAAAAGGAATCTGAGACAAATAGAGTTCATGTGTTTTGCTCAAGGTCACAAACCTTGAGGTCAGAGTTGACATCAGGTCTTCCTCACTCCAGATCCAGTACTTTGCTCAGTTTCTCCTAAGCCCAAATGATTAAAGAGAAGAAAAAGGTCTTGAAGGGGATAGAAATCTTAATACAATCTCCAGAAAGAAAGAGAGTAGGAAGAGGCAGCTTTTCAGATCTTAAGCAGAAATGAAAAATCACTATCAGTTTAATTGCTACAATAAAAAATTTTTAATATCGCATTCACAATGCAAAAAACAATGATATTAAGATTGTATTCTTTATTCCAGATGCATAGATTTCATTGATAAATACAAATGTTCTTGTGAAGCTGGATGGACAAGCTCAAGATGTGAGATCAATATCAATGTAAGTTTTCTAAATTCATTTTTTTTCCATAAGAAATAGTGAGAAAAGAATCACTTGAAATTAATTTGAAACCCACTAACAGTAGTCTATCCTTTAAATTAGTTAAATAGAAACTACTTATTATCAGTTTTAACATCCTTTACTAATCAGTCCTGCCATCAGAATTCTGTGATCTCTGTAAGGCCATTCCTCAGTTCTTATTTTTTTTCCTTTCACAACTTTATTTTCACAGTATTGCTGAGGTTTTGAAGACCTCCTCCATGTCCAATATCCCCTCACCTTTTTCATATATTTTTCATATCCCTGCCTTCTTGATGAAATCTTCACACATTTAATATAAAAAATGACCAAGAATTACCCACCACACTATTAGAAAAACATTTCTTTTCCTAAAAATATTGACAATCCTTACATATCACATGGTTATTGTGAGGATGGAAAGAGACAATAAGAATTTAAAACCACATTAAATTAGAATTAATTTCTATTAGAATAATTTCATTAAATTATCAATATATTCCTACTACATATAGCTAATAAGTTATACACTGGAGATAAATAACAACATTGTCCTTTTTCCATTAATCTTATGACCTATAATTTGTACACAGTATAACAATTTATTTATATATGATGTTAATGTTTACTCATATGTATTTCTATTGTATCGTTATAAATATACTACAAAAGTCAAAATATAAGATTCTCATTAATTTAAACAGTTAAGCAATGTAGTAGACATTTGGAGCCTAAAGGTTAGGTTGAATTCTTGCAGTTACTGGCTTTGTGATATTAGGAAAATCTTTTAACTTTTTTTATGAAAATGTTTATAAAAACATTAAGATACTATATAAATAATATATTTTAAAGGAAATTGTTTTTATAAGATCTAGGATAGGAATCCATATACTTTAGAAAAAAATTTATTCACAAGAATAAAATGAAATGTCAGAATTTCAATTATGTCTACCATCTATTAACACCACACTACCATATGGAGAAAGGAAGACAGAGAGAGAATATGTATGTTTACGTGTTTATTGGGAGAGTCAGACCCAACTATACTTGGTTTTGTGTTAATTATGAAATAGGAGATGTTGAATTAGAAAGCACATCATTTCTCTTGCATTTGAAGGGAATTTTGAGGTCAAATATAAAATATGAGCCACTTGGTTCTCTCCTATATCAAAAGAGAACAGTAACAAAGGCATTAAAATAAAAGGAAAAGACAATGGTGGAGAGATAATTATGTACTCCAAAGAGTTTTAAAAATCAAATTAAATAAGTATGTAAATGTTTTCTTGTTGTCACCTTTGTTCTGCTAATATTCCATTTAAAATTATTATAAGTCCTAAGCAGATTTTTTTTTGAAGTCATCTGGTTGCAGATATCACCACTATACCTCTGCTCCTCTCTGGAAAAAAAAAAAATAATAAATGGACATTTTTAGCTTAAGTGCCAAGGAAACATCAGCAGGGGTCATACAAAATTCTAAATTCTAAATGTCCCAATGGAAAAAGACATTTGCTGTGCACTCATTCCATTAATCATGTAGAATGTGACACAGAAGAACCTGGGGAAAGCTGACCATTTTGATGAGAAGTTAATGGACCTGTTAAGTATTTTCTGCTGACCAGTTCATTCAAATTCAAAGTCTCTCTTCCACCTTTACATTTGACTTCAAATGAATAGCATTTATATGCCAAAGGTACCAAAATCTATTCTTAAGAGGACTGAAAAGTTTTGTAATTGAAGCAAAATCCCCAGGAATTTCAGGCTATTTGGAAATTCAGACAATTGAAATTATATATAATGTATGAGAATTTAGTAGCCTCAAACAGTTAATTTCATGTTCCATACTTTTCAGCTAAATAATGAGGTTTTTTTGTTTATTTTGTTATTTTTGTTGCTTTGTTCTGTATTGTTTGTTTTAACTTGGTAGCAAGAGTAAACTGTAAAAGGAAAGGACAATACCATCATTCCCTCCACTCCCAATTATTGATTTATATTTACTTAGTCATCTCAAAGTATATAACTGATAGCTCAGAGTAGTAAAGAGAGAATGTTTATGTATCTACTTTTCTTCTATCTCTTTTTAGCCTAAAATGAGTTTTTATATATTAATTCATTTTGTCTGTATTGAAAGAGATAATTGTAAATAAGCACAATAAAAGATAAAGAATAGTTCTGTAAAAATAAGGCAGAAAGACACAACAAAAGGATAGTTATTGGGGGTGGAATTTAAAAACATACTATTTTTCACTTAGTGGCCTGGCTTTTAGAGTAGCAATAAGTATATGAACTTCTAATTTCATATAATTACCTGGAATAGATGATAAAGTTTTTTGTTTTTGTTTTTTTACAAATAAGAATGATTGCATTTCTTTTTGCTCATTCCTATGTAATGTAAATCTATGAGAACAAAAATAGTTAATAATTGGTAATTAATAAAAGCAGAAATTTATATAGCAAAAAATTGTTATACATTGTTCAACTGATCCTCCTGACAATCTAGTGAAGCAGGAACTAAAGACATTCTTATATTCCAATTATATAAATGAAGAATTTAAGGCATGGAGAGTTTAAACCACTTTTCCCAAAAGCAAGAATTAAACATTATCCTGCTTCCAGGTTCTGAATGCTTTTCTCTATGTAACATTGCCATACTATTATAAAGAATTAATTTCTAAGTCTTAAAATTTCTATGCACTTGAGAGGAGAATTGGGATGTAAGCTATATATGCTAATAATCTTACATTTCCTCCTTATATAAACTTAATTTCAGGTCTTTATGTTTCTACATTTGGTTAATCAAGTATTATATGTCAGACATTATACAAGGTCCTGAAGATACAAGGATAAAGTATGAAACAATTTTTGTTCTCCAAGACCATATATTCTCAAAGAAGGAAACAAGTACATTCATACATACATATGTATGTATGCAGCATAAAATAGAAACTGAACAAATAAAAATTTAATAAAACCAATTACATATAAAGTATTTCAATACAAGCTCATTCTAGAGAGAGGGCACAAGTAGTTTAGGAGAAAAGAGAACATATGGAAGGTGATATTTGAAGTGCATCAAATGCCTCTCTAATATTCTATTCAAATAGTCCATGTGTTCCATAGTTAAAAGGCTTTGTATTTGGAGAAAAGGAATTTATGTAATTTTGCATAAATTACTTATTGGTTCTGAGTCTGTTTTTCCATCTCCATATGACTAAATGACTTCTTAAGGCAGGGGGAGGAGTTTGACTCTATCAAGATTTTTTTAACTTTTTTCACTTGCAACTCCTTTTCACTTGAGAAATTTTTACATAACCCTGGAAATATAAGTATATGAAATAGGTATACAAATCAAAATTTCATGACCCCCCACATTTAGTTACAACCTTCCACATGGAGTTGTGATGCACAGTTTAAGAAGCTGGGGTCTAGATGACTTCTTAAACCTCTTTTCAGTTATATATCCTATGATTTTAATAATTTTATGAAAAATGTGGTAAAATTACTCATTTGCATACATATTTTAACTAATATTATTAAATAGATGTGTGCTAGACTAATAAAGATTTGCCATTGCCTAATAATGGTAGTAACAAAATATATTCATTACAATAAGCCCAAATGCTCTGTAGTATAGGTATTATTGCATGCTTTTTATGTACAAAAAATAGACAGCATCAGAGTTACTAATTCAAGGCCTTAGGAAGGGACAAAAATAGTATTTGAATTTAAGGCTTTAACCTGAAAGTTTAGTATTCTTTCATTTTAAAAATCCATCAAATAATGGATGGATTTCATAATGGAACAAATCCATATACATTATTGAAGTATCAATGTCATATTATTATACCATTTATCACCAAGAAAAATGTGAATGTGGTAAATTTTACTCAAATGCTTCTAATTCGAAACTAAGTTCTGTGAAAAGAGTAGTAATCATTTCATATAGGCTGAGATGATTTCTGTTTAAAGGGATCTAGGAGACCATGTTGAACATTTGCTTGGTTTGGGGAATTAAGACTTTAATTGCTATTATTACTTACATTCCCATTCAGGAAAAAGAAAGCCCTAGCATGTACTGCTGGTGCATAGGGGATTAAAAAGAATCACTCTCTGATGGGGTATTTTTATGACCTAGCATATCTCCCATGGAGAATGGAAGAGGAGAGGAGTTCAGGTACAAATTTCAGTAAATAGCTATATCTTTATAAAGCTCAGCAATAAATTTATCTTTTTCTGTAATATTTCATGTCAATCCAATCCCAAATTTGAAATCTTGGACTATCCCAAATTAGAATTAATTGAGAACAAAGGGGGATTTATAAAAAAAAAATTTTTGCCCAAATTATATGATTCAGAATCCTGCTCTATGTTTTTATTGTTACTAAATAGTAAAGAATGAAAAGGAAGGAAATTGTAGGACCTTTTTCACAGTTTTTATAAGAAACATCTTCTTTCCAATTGAAAGGTGAAGTATGTGCTAGAGAACTCATATATTAGGATGGAAGAAAAAAGGAATCAGAATTAATTTCTTCCACTCTTATTTGCAACTCGTAACTCATACTAGAAATGAATGATTTTAATCCACGTGAACATTAAGGCATAAAAAATAATTATTTTCTAATGGTGTAGGGTGTCATTTGTTCATGTGAAGTAAAGTATTATAAATACTTTCATTTCACCAATAGTCTATTCTAATATTCTCCATCAGTAGGTTCTATTCATTCCACATTTCTCTCTTTTAGTCCCCACGGGAATATCTATTCCAAAATTTACCTTATTTAAGATAAATTTATCAAGGATTGTCTACTTTGATGGGCCAAGAACACTAAAATTCAACCTTCTCCTTAGCTCCCTCTCCTCCACCATTTGAAGTCTTATTTATTGTAGGTAGCTGAAATAACCTTAATGAGGGGTAATGCTTTATTATATTAAATAAGGAGGGAAAGCAAAAGTTGTTGAAATAATCATGAAAATGGCTTCCTTTCTTGATTTATGAAACCTGGAAGGATCAGGAACTTTAAATGACAATTTGATTTTCTCTAAAAGAAATTGCCTTTGTATTTCCCATTAAGTCTTCTAATTAATTTAATAAAAAAGAATCTTTCTAAACTCCAGAGACAGAACTTTTGACAGTCTGAAAAGTACAGCCCTCTTCCTATGGGATATATAATTCAATTAGTTTATGTAACGCTTTCTAATAAATCATTCTATATATGTCTGGCTATAGTGGTGGTAGAAAAACATTGTTTCCATATAACTCCCCATGGAACTTTACATTTCTATTCAGTAAAAATAACTGCTATACCTGCAGGTAATCTACTAAGTTCCCTTGGTTATCCTTAAGGAATTTACCTTTTCAGCAAAAGTAAAACAAATATATGAAAACTATCCCATTTTTAAAAAGCCTAAGTCATTTAACAAAGCCACTTGGGCAACTGTAACAAAAGATCACATCTGGACTCTCGATCTGACTTGGGTGGGTTTCCACACTCAAAGGCAAAATCCATTTCTTATTGAAAATGACACTAATTAAACCTTCTAGTAATTTTGACAAAGTATTAATTTACTCCTGGCTTTCTGTAGTTGGACTACAATGACTTTCACATTTGCCTTGTCAGAATGATTTGTTATTGTTGTGTTAACACTTTGGACAAAGTCACTAACTTTTTATAAGCATAAATAACATCAATTAATATTAGTTCTAGAAAATTATCCCTTTTCAGGTTATGATTCAAAAGGGATATTTTATGTTTGTATATGGTAATTAGCATTGTGCATATGATTTTTTGAGACACCAGAGTTCACCAGATTCAAATTAGTGTACTTTCACTAGGAAATACTGAGTAGGTAATATTTCTTTTTGAATTAGGAAGGAAAAAATGTATGTTTGATACAGTTTACATTTAAGGAGTTTTAAAAATTGTTATAAATATATGAAAAGTACTAGGAAAAAAGGTTCACTTATGTTATATTCAAGGTATTTTCTGAAATATTTAATGATATATATACAACAGTTTTAAACATATCCCATGTATGGAATAGCATAGAAATATTGGAGTTGTGCTCATGAGACCAAGGTTCGAATCTTTCCTGTCAATTACTTCATGTTGTGTTATTTTAGCCAGCCCCTTGATATCTCTGATACTAAGTTTTTTTCACATGGAAAATGAAGGAATTAGCCAACATGTCCTTTGAAGTTTCTTTTAACCCTAAATCTATAGTCTCAGATCTTGTTGGAGAAATAATATGTTCATGATAAAGGCAACAAAGAGATAAGCCAATTTAGTTAACTAGACATTAAAAGAATAGAAACTCATGTTGTGCCTTCATCAGAAGTAGAAATTTTATAGAGGAGGTAAAAGATGAGCTCTGCCTCCAGAGATGTATAGGATGATATATTCAATAGTTAAAATGAATATATACAAATTCATATTGTTCAAAATAGGCATGGTTTGTTTTATAATTAATAATAAATAATCAATTGGGAATTTGGGAATACGATATACAGACTGAACTTAAAATTGGCTTCAAATTCCACATATAATATTAACTCTAAGAACATGGACAAATTACTACAACTCTAAGAGCCTCAATTATCTCATCTGTAGAAGGGGAATAATGATATAACATATGTATTTAAAGCATTACACCATTTATTTATGTAAATGATGATGATGATAGAGAAGAACAATGTAGAGGTAGAGAAGAAAAAAGAGGCAGATAGTTGTAGTACAGAAAGAACAGAGCTTAAAGTATTGGTAATTTAAATTCAAATCTTACCTTTGACACTACCCATTTGATGTCAGGCAAATGATTTAACTACACTATTATTCAGAACTCCAGAAAAATCTCTAAAGTTATATATTTTTAGAAGAATATTTAATCTGCATTGATGAAGGGAATTTATTTACTGGATATCTTATATCATTGAATTCAGAGGTCTGGATTTTTCCCTCTTTCCTTCCATAATGTTATTGCTGTTCAGTCTTATCTGACATTTTGAGACCTCTTTGGATTTTTCTTTTCAAAGAAAGATAATGGAGTGGTTTGACATTTCCTTTTCTAGCTCATTTTACAGATGAGGAAACTGGACAAACAAGATTAAGTGACTTGTCCAAATTCATACAGCTAGTAGGGGTCTGAGGCGATATTTGAACACAGATCCTCCTGGCTTCAGGGCTGAACCTCAAGCTTCTTAAATAACATCACATTTTGGGAGGAAAGGGCATAAGGATATAGGGGTGAGGTGAGCATCTGAAAACAGACTGGGATTTTCTCTGAAATTTATAGTATTAGGTCATTGTTTGAGATACTGAATGTTTAAATGGCTTGTATTTTCAAAGACAGTATGATAAGGGGATCTTAACAAATGTTTGTTAAATTGTGTTCTGAATAACTTTACATGCTTTAGAGAGTTACATTTGATCCTTTATATGCTGCAGTTCTTTGGATTCTTGCTGTTATGAATGTTATCCTTGAAAATTTTAAACAGACTGTTTATGAGTCATCTTACTGGCTAACACTTCTAGACTCTGTTACAAATTATGATAAAAATTCTTTCTATAATGGATTTTCTCTAGCAAATGTAAGCTATGGAGAGGTTCCAGCAATTCACTTTAATCTTCATTGATTTTAATGTTCTGCTAAATTTTACATATTTTAATTACTTTTTAAGGAAGTGATAAAGAAATTATATATTTTCCTTTTATTGTATACACATATGTACACATATAAATGTTTATGTTTTGTCAATTGTGTCAATAGTTATATATGTATATATTTGTATAAACATGTAAATAGAGACATAAAAAACAAAAGTTTTGAAGCAGCTTGTCCCAAAATTCTTAATAGAATTATACTATTGATAATAAGGAAAAAAGAGCATAGAATCTTTCTGTTTTTCATATGTACCTTACCTCAAGCTCAGCATTTATAAAATCAAATAAAATTTCTTAATGACTTTACCACACACCAAATCACACCAGAATAGATGTTTGGGAATCATTCCTTCTTTCTCTTTACTGCCCTCCCTAACACATATATATTTAATCACTTACCAAGACCATTAAATTTTTCCTATCCAATATTTTACATAGGCAGTTAAGTACTGCAGTAGACAGAACATTGGCCTAGAGTAACAAAGTTTTGAATTCTAATTTGTCCTTCATGTCTTACTTGATCTGTAAACCTGGGCTTGTCATTTAACTTTCACTTCATTTCCATCTGTTGTTTTTGTTGTTTGTCCTGTGTTCACAAAGACTGTTTCTTTATCCTTTGAAATTTCCTTGTTGTGAATGTCCGATCTTATTCTACATTGCTGACTCCTCTATTTATCTCTTTATTTCCTTTTTAAACTTCTTTATCTTCATAATCCCTAATGTTGTTCCTTGCTTGTAGAAAATAGCTCAATCAATATTTGATGAAGAAATAATTTAGTAATATTAATTCTTGATTTGTTCTTTTAGGACTGTGTCTCAGATCCTTGTAGGAATGGTAGCTCTTGTAAAGATTTGGTCAATGGATTTGTATGCATTTGTCCAATTGGATTCACTGGTGAATTCTGTGAAGAGGATATTGATGTTTGTGGGACTCCTGCAATGGCATTAGCACATTGTTTGAATGGAGGAATATGTATTGATGGACCTGGACCAACTTTTTCTTGCAGGTCAGTTGCTTTGTTTACCTCCAAGATGGGAAATGAGTTTAATAATATGTATTTTTTTATTTTTTTAAATAGAATTTGGTATACTGCTGTACTATAATAATCTCAGAAAAAATATACAGAATATAGTATTTTTAAAAAAATAAAGTAGCACTAGAAATCCACATATATTATTATACTCTGCATAGAGAATTAAAACCATTCATAGTAAGAAAATAAACAATAACTTAACATGGCCAACTTATTGGTTCATTTGGAAAATTTACATATCAATTAATGTATTTTGGTGTATGATTTACTTTACTATGTGGTAAAGGCTTTTTTTTTGTCCTATAAGCAATTTATGTTTCCTTTTCTTATCTGATAGTCCAGATCTTTTACTTTGTCCCTTCTCTAGACTCTTATCTGGATCCCCTTTGCCCACAACTTTCAGGCTCTGTCAATTTTAATGGTGATGGGTATCTATCTGCTTCCCTATTACCTCTGAGACATAAAACTATTGAGAGATACTTTAACAGGGTGATACTTCTTCCTTATTTAAGAGATAAGATTTCTGATCTCTCGCATTCTGAATTTTCTGAAATCTTATATTTAATAGAAAAGAAAGGAAAATAGAGGACTCAGGGAAAGCCTAGTGTAGTGATATCCCAAATCTGGGCAGCAGCCTCTTGAAGGCCTTGTGAACATTTCTTCTTCAGCGTATCATTTTGGAAAATAAACACTATTCAAGTACTTTTCCCTTGTCACTTTACCCTTTTCCATTCTACCTTGAGTGTAAACTGTGATTGTAACTTAATTGTACCATTAAAAAAAAGGACCTATTGCTTTCAGCTTTATATGACTAATCTGATTCTATTGCAAAAGTCTTTAATCTCAGCAATCAACCCCAACAGTCTGGGTCTTTGTTGTTGTTGTTGTTGTTGTTGTTTTTTTTGTTTTGTTTTGTTTTGTTTTGTTTTGGTGCAGTTATAAGGATGGTCAAAATGAATAAATCAGCAGTTCTCTAGACCAGTTCTCTTACTATTCATGAAAAAGGTATTAGGCAAAAGTAATAAGATTGCTTTAAAAACAGTAATTATAAGCCAGCCCTTTTTCTATGGGTAAACAAGACAGAGGTCCTTAATTCATGAACTGAATATTTGAAAATGCATAGGTAGAAGATTTATTTGCATTGAAACAGTTTTATATTAAACTATAAAAACATTTGATTTAAATTTGCAAATGCATGAGACTATAGAGAAAAATAAAACCTTTATACATAATATTAACCAATTAATGTATAATGTGTGATGTGTAAAATGATCATCATGAACCCAGTGTAGTATGCCTTAAAATCTTCAGGTTTTTTTTTAAACATTAAAAGCATATCACCAGTCAATGACTTATGGAAAAGTAAAAGAACACTTCAAAAGCTTAAGTTATTAAAAAAAAAATTTCCATGCAGTGCATATAACTTTAATGACTGAGTTAAAATTGCTTCATAAAAATATAGCAATTTTATTTTAATAATACTGATCTTAAGGAAAAGGACAATGAACAATCATGATTGGCAATTTCTCTGTGGCAGGGGGAGCTTTGTAGTCTACAGATAAATTATAATTAGTTATCAAAGTCTATTCATTCTTGAAGACACACTTTTTTTGCCTTTCAAGGTGCATTTCAAAACATTTTCTTCAGAAAATAGTTTGGTGGCTTTATTCATAGCTACAAACATAAATTGTTTTATTTATTGATTTAAAATTAATAAAGATATATAAAATATGGCAGAAACAGGTCTTCACTTATAGCACTAACACTCCAAAAGCTGTAGAACATCTGGTTTTTAATTTATTGCCTGAAGCAAAGCTTGGAGACATTAATTGCTTTGTTAAGTATTATAATAGCTGCTTTTTAGAAGTCTATAACAATTATTAACCACATGCAACAGTTTAATAGCATTTTAATGCATGTAAGTTTTATTAAACTATAAAACAGAAACTATGTTGAAGTTACAGTAAAAATCATAATTAAATTTGCACAGAAGACTGTGGAGAAAAGTAAAAACTTGGTATTTAATTCTCAAGTGATAATTCTACACATGTGTTGAATGTCCATAATGAATTACCTCAGGAGATCCTGGGTCTGCCATCAATAGCCATCTTCCAGTTAAGATACTTAATCTCTTGTATAAGTTGTAGCAGGAATGCTTTTTTTTTCCCCTGATCGGGATATGTGGGATGTCCCTTTTCATTTCTAATAACTTGAAAAAAATTTTAATTATATAAAAACATTTATGTAATTAAATTAAAAAAATAAAATAAGTATTTTCTTCTACATGGCAATATTAAGTATGTTTTAAGGATACAGAGATAAAAGTGATATAGTATCTGACTAAGGAGTTGACAATCTAATGAAGATGATGACATATAAGGGATAAGTACAGTATAATACCAGACAGAATGTGATAGGATTATTGAAGTCTATCCTATACAATTACAGTATTGAAATGTACCCCAGTACACTACCTCATCTAGGACCAACTTAATTGGTTAATTCTCTTTAGTTCAATAATATTTCAATTAATTGGCAAAATTAGAGAGAATCAATTTCCTTTAGAGCTATGTGAGCTATTCTATCCTCTCCTTCTAATCAAGCACATTCCAATACTTATTCATATGTAATAAGGGGGGGCTATATCCAATCAGGATAACTATTAGAACATCCTTGTTGAATATCCTTTTTATGTGATAGCTAAAGATATATCTTTTTTTAAGTGTTCAATAACCTATAATTCTTCATCCTAACATAGAAAGAACTCACAGGATATCCCGTCATTAATCCCTTTCCAAAAATGAAAGACATTTTTTCTCATCTCTATATCATAACATGTAAAAAACCATTGACTCTGATAATAATAATAGTGAAAATAATATTTACATAGCATTAAGTTTCATGTACTGTACCAAGCACTTTAGAATTATTGTCACATTAAATCCTTGAAGCAATTCTTAAAGGGTAGGTACTATTATCATGCCCATTTTATACTTGAGGATCTGAGGCAAACAGATATTAAATAACTTGCCCAATGTTGCATACATCAGTGACTAAGGCTGAATTTAAAATCAGGCCTTCCTGACTCCCCACCAAGAGTCTAACTACTGTAGCTTATAACTGCACTTATATCTAATATAACCCTTTGATTGTCTTTTAAGTTCAAGTAATGTTTCTGTGAACAATCACTTAACCACATACCATAATAAAACATATGCATATATGTATACAATGCACAATAATATAGTCCCTAGATGCAGAATAGCTGTCATGATGGAAGATTCTTCTTGCACATCTACCCTAACAACCTATTAGAGTGTTCTCAAAAGCTCTCAGGGCTAGCAAGAGGTAACATCCCATGACTCAAGTTATGTGAAAAACTCATAAGGTCTTTGAGGTCCAAATTCGTTATAGTAAAGAGTGATCCTGCTGTGGATAATAAGAAAACTTGTGGAAAGAGAGTCTTCAAAAGTGACTCTTGCTTAAAATATCTCTCAAGAATAACATGGGTGGGAGTTTAGAAAATTGTTTAAGATTGAAGAACTTTGAACACTTAAATGATCTGAATATTAGTGAAGTAACTAAGTACCTTGGGAGTCTGTTGTTTGTCTGATAAAAACTATTTGTTTGTGGCTCTGAATATTTCAAGAAAGTAAAAGTTGCTCTTACTCTTTAACTGTGACATTGACAGGTTGAAGCAAAACCCTCCTACAATGATTATTTCTAGAATCCACAATATAATTGGTATCATCTTTGGGACTACATTAGTAAATTATCTCTATTCAGATAGATTAGTCATGTAGTAATAGAAATTAAGTTCAAATTTATTTACAAAATACACAGACTTATTGTTGCAGATAGATTCCAATAGGAAAATAATATTAAAATCAGGATAAGATTATTACTTAAGTTTCAGTGTTTTAGCTGAATATCATGCTTGTTGAGATCCAAAATTGCAAGCGCTATTTTAATTTGTGAATTAGGCTAGAGATTTGAGGACAGAGAATATTTTCTTTGCCTGACAAACTGCTAGAACAACATACTTTTTCATACTTTTTCAACTTTACTACTTTCCCTTCAGAAACAGAAAATAATTCAATTCAAAATATTTAAAGTATTTTATATATAGCCATATTTGACTAGCTACTATGGGATATTTATTTTTTAATAAAAAATAATGTGATATTGTTTGGTATCTGTTCAGATTTTTGCGTATAATAGACTTTTGAGCTCTTTGCTAGAGAAACCTTTGTTTTTATTGCTATTAATATTTTTCTTCTGTTTTATTGTGGACTCTGGACTCTGGAATTCCTCTGGTGAGACACTGGATATCTTTATGCTGTTAAGACTGATCACTAAAGAACTAAAGGAAGTAATGTCAAATCCTTTGGGCTTAATTTTTTAATTAAAAACATTTTTTTGGTAATTTTCCATTTCAAGTGTATCATATTTTCAATACTTAACTGTCTTTATTTTTAATAAAGTTTTTTTTATTTTTAAAAGATACGAATAGACAATTTTTCAACATTAACCCTTGTAAAATCTTCTGGTCCAATTTCCCCTCTTCTCACTCCTATCTCCTAGAGAGCAAGAAATTCAATATTATGTTAAACATTGTTAATATATATGTCAAATCCAATATATGTATACATATTTATACAGTTATCTTGCTGCAAAAGAAAAATAAAATCAACAATCAAAAAATGAGAAAGAAAATAAAATTCACTCAGTTCCCACAGTCCTCTCTCTGGGTGTAGATGGCTCTCTTCATCACAAGATCATTGGAATTGCTCTGAATCATCTTATTATTGAGAAGTGTCACATCCATCAGAATTAATAGTTATATATAATATTGGCTATTGCCATGTACAATGATTTCTTGGTTATCCTCATTTCACTCAGCATCAGTTCATGTAAGTTTCTCCAGGCCTTTCTGAAATCATCCTACTGATCTGCTCTGGTCTTGGCAGCTTCTCCCCTGTCTGATTGAAACAGTTTTCTGAAGTTCTTCCACAGTATTTTCTGTAAATGTATTGTACTCCAAATATTTGTGTGTTCTGTCACTCCAAAACCAGTTTAGAGGCTTAATCTCCTGTTATTTTGAGGGAAATTCTGAGGAGGTCACATCAATACATGTCTGTTCTCTATCCTCACACCCCATTTTTTATTTTCTTCAAATATTATGCATTAAGTAAAATTATTCTAAAAGTTTATTTTCATCAAATAATCATCTTAAATAAAATATTTCCACATTATTTTGATTTCATTTGAGTGGTGCTGGTAGTGGTAGTAGCACTAGCAGATTAAACAGTTATTGGAATTTATATAATAATAACCAATATCCAGATAATACTTCAATGTTTGCCAAGAACTACAAGTATTATCTCATTCCATCCTCACAATAACCTTGGGGAATAAATGGTCATTTGTAATGTGAGGAAATTGAGACAGACAGGTTAAGTAACTTAGTTAATGCTCTACAGTCTATAATTGACCCAAGTTAAATTTGAACTTAAGTGTCTGAATTCAAATCAGTGTTCTAAGCACTACATCACTTTGGCAAAAGGCTGGAAAATCTTTAAGTAAATGAGTTTTTTACCATTATTTTTGGAGGGATTGCATGTATAAAATCTGTAATTCATGGAGTCTAAATACACTGTTTAGTTGTAGTATAATTGGTTAAGAACTGGACTTGAAAATTGAGTAAGACCTGAATTTGAATCTTGCCTTAGATACTGATTAGTTATATTCCCTGTGCCAATCACTTAATACTGCAGGCCCTCATTTATCTTAAATGTGAAGGTAATAGGAATAATGGAAGTGGAAATAAAAATACCTTATTGGATTGTTATATCAAATACAATAATATATGACTAGTACTTTACAAAACAATGAGCTATGTAAATATTAATTTTCCTTTTTATTGTCTATCACTTTACATACAGCAAGCTGTTAATACATATTTTAAATTAATTTATTGTTACTTCTGTCAAGTGTCAGGAGTTAGTAATCTCAAAGCTCATTGCATTGAGCTTCTCAAAAAATGAAAAGAGGAAATCCTGCTACTCCCTGAGAAACAAGTCTTTCACTCTCTTCTAGAGCAGTAAAGTGATTTCTTCCATGATTTTGTGACAGTCCTATTTTCTTATCTTCAGGACAGTGGTAACTACACAGCTTTTCATATGTTAAGCACAAATGCATTTTGATTTGAATTTGATTTGGATAGAAATCAAGAGATTCAAGAGAACTGAAAATTTACTTACATATTGGTGATTTTTTTATTTAAAAAAAATAAATCTAGTTCTAAATTTCATCCTTAATAACCTTTTAAAATAAATTTCTCACCAAACCACATTTTCACACATTTCACACACTTCATAGGTATTTAAATAAATCTATTTTAGCAAAAGATGTTATGCTAGACTAAGATAAATATTATAACATTTCCCCCCACAAGATTAAAAAAAAATTGTCATATGAATGAAAAACAAATCTGGCTTTGTTAATTTTTGAAGAGTGAATATAAATTGCTAGAAATAGTCTGCTCTGGCTAAATTAACTTTCCTCTATGGATTTAGATCATAATATGAAAAGATATTAAAGCTGAGGAGATTGAGGTTTTTGAAGTATAAGTACCATAAACTATCTAAGTTTTCTTATTTTGAATGCTCAATAAGTTCTTCCAAGAAGGGTCAATTACCTTTTCTAGAAAACCATTTAACAAGCCCTCTCCTCAAATGGATTTAAATGACTAAATAAATTCAAAAGATTGCTCATTATTTGATGACTTTCAGTCAGTACAGCCAACCCTTCCCAATCATCTATGCAAAATTGATTTTTATTCTTTTGGTTTTGATTTTGGATATTCTTACATAGGCCTTGACCTTTCATTGAACAAGTTAGTAGAATTCAAGCTGCTTGAACCCTCTGAAACTCCCATTCTATTTTTAACAAATTATCCATGATCCTTATTCTTTTACTTCAATTTATATCTTCTAGTAATCACAATTATTATCATAGCTAACATTTTTATAATGCTTACTATGTGTCAGGCACTCTACTAAGCACTTTGCAAACATTATCTCGTTTAATTCTCATAAGAACTCAGGGAGTTTGGTGCTATTATTATATTCAATTGCATATGAGGAAGCTGAAGCAAACAGAGGTCAAATTACTTGCCTAAAGTATGACCCAACCAGTAAGTATCTGAGGCTAAATTTGAAGAATATCTTTTGATTATAGGCCCAGTGTCATATTCTCTGTGCTGTCTAGCTGCTTCTAAAACAAATTTGGCTCCTTTGAAAGATTCCTAGATGGCCTTTCTGGTTTTAGAGGCTTCTCCCATATTTGATGATATATTAGACTAGAAACAAAAATAGGCACGATCCTTGTTACATGATGTCATTTCTATACTTTCTCTATTACTGCCACCACATTTCTTCCATTTATTTGTATAATCTTATGCAGATCCTTGTCAATCATGTACCAGTCTTCCAGCCTTTCTCCATCTTTTGATAAGCATATCATCGAATCTATCAATCCTAAACCTTGCCCTTATCCTAATATAAAAGAAAGAAACAAAAAATTTTACTTGATCTCCATCTCTTCAAGCCTAAAAGTTAAAGATTGTTTTCTTTTTTGTCTTTGTAGCTCAAGGACCAACACATGATTTTTAATTTGAGGAAGTTTGCAGAGAGGAGGAAATCTGCTCTTGTTATTTCACTGGTTCAGCGAATATTCAGAGTGGTCTCTAATATATTCACAGTTTTCCTATAATATAGGAATATATAATATATGGACTAAGAAGTTTCTTGATTTGCCCAGAATCATGATATCATTAATTGTTGGAAACAAAACTTTATTTCGTATCTGACTGACTCTAGGATCCATTTATCTGTTTCATAATAGAGAAAACTTATTTAAATCATAACCTTTTGTCTTTCCATTTTGTCTTCTTCCACACTCCTCCTAAATCTGTTTTTCAACATGAACAAGACATCTAGTCATTCTACTTCTTTTATTCCAAGTTCCTTATCCTAGTTATCATCTCTATGAAAAGGACTCTCAAAGTCATGTATTCAATTCTTATCCAGTCTGACATCATACCTGTCTTTTGGATATCTTCACTTGGATGTTTCATAAACAACACAAACTTAATATGTCCAAAAAAATCTCTCTCTCAATATCCACCTTCCACCTCAAATTTCTCTCTCTCTCTCTCTCTCTCTCTCTCTCTCTCTCTCTCTCTCTTTTTCCTCAAGGGAACAACCTTCTTCTACTCATTGAAATTCACATTAGAGTCATCATTGATAGGTACATCTACATAAGTCTACATATCCATTTGTTTGCCAAAACTTTTCTTTTTAACAAGATTTTCAATTCTATATCTATAAGATATTTTATTCTCCTCCTTCACATGGCTACCATTCTGATTTGGGCCCTCATCATCTCTGGTTAATTCCAATAGTTTCATAGTCAGTTTTCTTGTCTCTTCTCTAGCCTCTTCAATTCATCTTTTACAAATTTACAAAGGTGATCTTTTTTAAAGCACTCATCTAATATAATAATCACAGTAGCAGTAGCAACAGCAGCATCAGCAGCAGTAGTAGTAGTAGAAACAGCAACTAACAGTTATGTAACAATTACTATGTGCCAGTAACTATGCTAAATATTTTACATTTATTATATCATTTAATTCTTGCAACAACCCTGGGAGTTAGGTGATAGTGTTATCTACATTTCCAGACAAGAAAAAAGGAAGCAAACAGGGCTTATGTGACACTTGCAGAGTTATACATCTAATAAATGCCTGAGTCTGGATTTGAATTCAGGTCTTTCTGATTCATCAGCTCTATATCCATTAGGTGTTTTTTGTTGTTGTTGTTGTTGTTATTTGTTTGTTTGTTTGTTGTTTTTATTGCTTTTTTCTCTTTTAATTTTTCATTCTCCCCCCCCCCAACTTGGGATGGGGAAGATGGAAATAGAGAGAACAATACTTTTTAATTGAAAAAAAAATGTATAAATTAACTCAATCTTTTCTTTTAAACTATTCAGTGGCTCCCTATAGCCTATAGCATATAATGCAAACTCTTGACATTGATATGTAGAATTCACTATAATCTGCCTCTCACTTTCCTTTCTCATTCCTGTCCTTTGATCACTCTACATTCTATCTACAAATTATTTCTTGACCTCAGTATTCCACAAATTATCTCCATGTATTTACCTCATTCCCATAATTCTCATTTTCCCCTGTTTCTTATAATCTTTACTCTCCATCAAGAAGTCTTTTTTTTTTTAATTATCCCTTTTGTAAATGCTTTCTCCATTTAATCTTTGGTGTTCTTGTTCTCTGTCTCTGTCTGTTTCTCCCTTTGTTTCTCTGTGGCTCTTTCTCTTTCACTTTCTCTTTCCCTAGTTCTGCCTCTTTCTCTCCTTGCATTCCTTTCTCCCTTTCTTACCCCATTCAATTTGTTAAGTTGAATGAGCAAACAGATTTTGAACTTGCTATACTCATTAGACAAGTTCATCTGTAATTTTATTAATGTTGCCATTAATTTTATAGTATTTAATTAATGAAAAATATGGTACTATATCACATTTCTATGATGCAACATTTCTCCATTCACAACAATAGTAATGTAAACAATGAAATAACAAATTGGTAGTTAAGAAACTGAATATATGACCACTTCCCATTTTTTGAAAGCTTCTTCCCAGTTCTAGCAGTTCATTTCTGAGGTAGTAAGATCATTTTTTTCATAGTAATAATAAAAAAAAAAGAAGCAAAGAGAAAAGAACAATGACATAGGAGTCAGAAAGCCTGGTTCACATGCCATTTTGACAATTCCTACTTCTGTGATTGCCATCCTATAAACAAAGTTTCCTAATCTATAAAATGAGAATATAGGTCTAGTTGTCTCTGAGGTCTCCTTAATATAAATCCATGAACCTTTGCATCAACCAACATTCTGGGAAGTTGCCAAAGAATCAAAGGACAAGGTTCTTGCCCATGTGTATGCCATGAATGTATTCCTTCCTCACCTATGCCCCTTAGAATAGCGAGTTTCCTTCAAGGATGAGCTGAATTGCTAACTCCTTCATTAGGTACTTCCTTGTTTGTTATCTTTTATTTAGTTTGAATTTAACTTGAACACGGAGGAAAGTTATAGTAATGGACAAAGGTCTAGTTTGAGATCCTGGAAAATCTGAATTCAGAAATTACCTCTGCCATTTAGTGGTTGATTTGGGATTTTAGCCAAGTCCCTTAATCTCTCTTAATATCATAGATTAATGTTTAAGGCAATAAATTACAGAGTGTGCTGACTAGCATTGGTAGAGAAACTTTCCTCTTTTTCTTTACTTTTATGTATCAGAGAAATCAAATATAATTCCTATCCTATCTTTAGATTTTGTAAATTTGTATGTATGCCTATTGTTTTCCCTAATAGCATGAATTGATGGACTGTCTACCCCATAGTAGGCACTTAATAAGTGTCTATCATTTGACTATTTTAAGGATTACATGATGTTAACATGGATTTGTTGTTAATTAAGCATGAGAAATAAGAGCTATAACATGAAATATAAATACTGTCAAAAATTGCTATTATATTGTCAATTTTAAGGCACTAACAAAGTAGGGCAGATCTTGTTCATTTGACTTAGAAGATAAATTGCTTATCTTTCTGCAATTCAGTGGCTCCCTTAGATCCCACTGGGCATTGTATTGTGCTTGTGATCTTCCATTCACTTAACACGCTGTGCAAAATCTCCTGCCAATGAATCAGTAAAAAAGACATTTCCTTCAGTGATAATAATGTCTTGGAATAATGCAGCTCCCACAATCTTTTGGAGTTGTTAGCACAGACAGTTCCAGGAGTTATAAAACATACTGACAGTATGTCCTTTTCCTTCAAAGTGTTCCATGCTTTTGTCAAATTATTCTAAAATACTTTATAGCTCTCCATATGCTGCCAAGTTACTGGGTGAAAAGTTTCAGAACACACAGCTCTAAGAAAATATGTTATTATTTAGTCGTTTCAGCCGTGGCTGGCTCTTCATGGCCCCATTTGGTGTTTTCCTGGCAAAGGCCCTGGAGTGGTTTTTCATTTTCTTTTCTAGCTCATTTTATAGATGAGAGAACTGAAGCAAACAGGTTTAAGTGACTTGCTCAGGATCACACAGCTAGAAATTGTTTGAAGCCATATGTGAACTCAGGATGATAAGTCTTCATGATTTCCTTACCTGGCACTTTATCAACTATGACATCTAGCTCTCCCTTAAGAAATATGGTTTCATGTTGTGCCTTAAGCCCTAGTACAATTGAACACTTTTGCAGTTTGCTGTTTCCAAACATTTGTAGTATGCTGAAACAAATAAATTATTTCTTAAATTTTTAACATTAAAAATGCAAGAAAATGGGGTGATTTTAAATTTTTTATGTATTTTCCATATGTTGAGAAAAATGTCCTATCATATTGTCAGAGGAACTTCATAGGACATCAGAAAGAATGCTAGACTGGTACTTTGGGGGGAAAAAAAAAAGCTTGTTTTAAAATTCTACCTATGACATCTAGTAGTTGTGTGATCACAAACAACTGAATTAATCTTTCTGAACTTCATTTTCTTCATCTCTACTATAGGGATTGTATTAGCATATATTATCTCATTATCTTGGTAGCGTGGTTCTGTCATTAGCCTCAACTTAGCTATGAGGAAACTAAGACAGACAATGGTTAAGTAACTTGCCTAGAGTAATGTACTCATATTATAGTCATATATAGAGGTGACATTTTAATCCTTGTTTTCTTAATTCTCAAGTACAATATTCTATCCATTGTATTGCCCAGTTTTCTAAATAAAGTAAAATGTGTCAATTGTTTTATAAACTTTAAATTATTATATAGATGATAGCTTATTGCTTTAATACCAAATAGATTGCTATTTTAGAACATTTATTACATTAAAAAATAGAAAAAAGCTGGGTAGTTGGTTTTGTCTCTTTTATGTCACCACTAAATCTCTAGACTATTAAACTGTGTTCTATGAATCTTAAAGTGTTTAGCACTAGAAAAGCTTTTCAAATTTGGATGCCTTTATTTCATTTCTTCTTTACCTTCTTCCCCAACCCCTGCAAAATATAGCATAACCACATAGATAGAAGTTAAAACTAATTCTCAGATATTCTTAAACATTTAACTCATACCCTTAAAAAGTGTTGTTTTTCAATTATTAATTCATATTTTTCATCATTAAAGAGGGAAAGTAGAAGAACATTGCCCACAGTCTGGAATTGAATGGAAGTCAGAAATCTGTGATATTAATGAACATAAAATGTAGACTTTAAGTAAAAGGAAAACTAATGACTAATTTTTGAACTAGGCCACAATTTTAAAGAGTTTATAAAAAGTCAGTAGATTGAGTCTAGCAAATAATGTTAAAGTTGTAGATTTGTTGCATGTTCTGTTGATATTAATTATTAAACTTCACAGTCAGTATTAAACTTAGTAAATATACATATAAATATATATATTATATATATGCATTATATATGTGTATATATATGTATATATACATACACACATATAATATGTGATTTTGGTTCACATAAGCATAAGTATGTATATATTTTTAAGTAAATATCCATTTGTAAAAGCTAATAAAGTTGATTATCAAAATTATATTACTCACTATTTAGATACTATTGAAGTAAAGAGATTACTGGTAAATTGATATTGGAGGATTATACTAGGTAAAGATTAAGTAACTATAATATTAGAAGAACCACCCTTCCCCTAAATACCCCAAGAATTATTAAGGGGAAATATAGTAAACTACTTTTCACAAATATAATCTACTTATTCACAAGAATATATGTTCTATATTTCATTTTGTTCTGTTCAGCTTTTTATATGGAAATGTTTAAATTTATTGGGCTTATGTTCAGATAAAAATAAATAAATGGCTCAGAGCATTAGATAAGAAACAGACAGAGAAATAGATTGTGCAGTTGGTTCAGACAAAAGATATTGTGGAAGTAGAACATTTGTTAACTGATTATATATATATATATATGTGTGTGTGTGTGTGTGTGTGTGTGTGTGTGTGTATTATAATCTTTATTTGGGGTATGTTGAGTTTGAGTTGAATAGTTTGAAATGTCCAAAAAACTAGTAGTGATCTGATTTTGGATAGAAACATCTCTAAGTCATTTGCAGAGGAATGATAATTAACCTAAGGAAACTAATGTGGCCACCAAGTGAAAGAATAAAAAAAGAGAGAAAATAGACAATATAACCTAAAGCAGAGCTCTGAAGTATACCCAGTATACATGTTGTTCTATCAAAGAGGCCTGAGTATTAGTGATGAGATATATAAGGAAGAGATCCAAGAAAAAGCAGTACCAATTCTAGGAAAGAGAGAGTAGTAAATAACAACAAAAGCTGCAGAAAGATCAAGCATGAAGACTGAGAAAACTTTGTTAGGTTTGGCAATTCTAAGATCATTATAAAGTTTGGTGAGAGCAGTTTATGTTGAGTAATGAGATCAAAAGCTAGACTGCTGAGGATTTAGAACAGATAAGAGGAGAATAAGGGAAGACAATATATACACAATTGTGAATATGTCCTTTTCTAATCTTTTTGTTAAAAGAAAAAGAAGAAACATAGTTTGTGGAATTGATAGGATTTAGTGATTTTTTTTTTTTTTTGCTGCTGTTGTTTTGTTTTGTTTTTAAAAGGAGATTAATGCATAATGATAATTATCAAGAAAAGACCTAATAGTTTAGGAAAATATGTGGTTTATTATCTAATGGATTACTCAGAACACTAAGGGGTTAAGTGATTTGCTTATGTGTCAGAATGGGACTTCAAAACCAGGCCATCCAGTCTCTAAAGCTGCTAACATCTAGTAAACCATATTGCCATTTTACTCTATATTGTTTATTCGACCATCAGCATTACTAAAAATCAACTAGATTTTCAAAGAGAAAAAATTACCTTGGGAATTCCCACAATATTGCTAGTTGAAAATGCTAGGCTAATCAAAGATCTTTATTATTCTCAGAGAGTGAACAATGTTCCATACCTCAGTTCCATCTCTCTCTGGAAAAGCTATCTTGTTAGTCAAAGGAGTATAGTTGTAAGCATTTAATCATTCAAATTTAGTTCTTATTCTCCAACTATCATCAATTCTCTGACTCCCCTTCCCTCAATATTATTATATTTCACTAATTCCTAGTCACAAAACCTTGTCATAATGGTGTTAACTCCTCTATAAAATAATCAGATATGTTTGGATATTTTATAGAATAAATATAAAAGAATAATCATAGAGAATACATCCTCAACTACACAGGTGTTCACCCACAGATTCTTCTAGAACCAGACTATCCCCAGATGGTAGATTTATCACTTGGATCCTATAATTGTCAGAGAATAGAATTGACTTTTCTTAAGACTCCCTAATTATTCCTCCTGCTAACAGCCAATGGAGATTAGCAAAAATTCCATTTATGTATGAACCAAGGGTGAATCACCATATGCAGGACTTAGCAAATCTGGATCCAAGTCTCAGCATGGAGTTGCGATTCAGGTTTTCATGAAGACTGAAATTATCACATTTGCAATTTTTCTGTTCAGTGTTCTAACACTGTTTCCAACCTTTCATTATTGCTGCAGTTGACTCATCACTCATGTAGAAGAAAGAGTATAAGCAAGAGCAGGGTAGAACAGTTAAAAAAAAAAAAAACGAATCTACTCTATACATTTTTCAATCCTCTATTTTGTCTTTGAATTCACAATCAAAGGCTTTTAATCTGGGGTGCATTTTAAATGACATTTTGATTATTATATGACAATATAATTTTTTCCATAATTTCCTATATGTATTTTATTTCAACTTTTAAAAACATTATTCTGAGAAGAGCCCTTCCACAATTTTCACCAGCTTGCCAAAGCACTAATTCTATAATGTGAAAAAAGTTAAGAACCCCTGCTTTAGTTAAAGTTTTCAATGACTGAAAAATATCTCACAACCATTTTAATCTCTTAGCTCTTAGCTCTCCCTACCTTTTTGGCTTCATGAGTAATATAGACCTAAGACAGGGGGATCCTTTCACATGTACATAAAATTTTACTGAGGCAGGGAGAAAAAAACAAAAGCAAATTATTTAGAGTTTTTTCTCCTGTTCTTTTCCTCCTCTTTCTCTTCCTCCTTTTCCTTCCTTCTCCTTCTCCCCCTCCTCCTCTTCTTTTTACACAATTTACATAGATATCTCAATTAGAAGAGTTTCAGAAAGTTTTAAAAACTATTCAGCACTGAAATTCAGTGTCAGAATTTTATCCCTGGTTACCTGATTGGATAGAATTAAACTTTAATGCTATATTTTGCATTCTTGGTTGGTAATTCTTTCTCATTAAAGGTTTTGGGCAGAGGGGAAAGAAAAAAAAAACACATCTTCTCCCTTACTGTCAGTGGAATTATTGTATCTTCATAGGTCAAGGCATTGGTACAGTTGCAATACACTTTCTTCCCTTAGCAATATCTTTTAGAGACCAATTTATATAAGCTGAAATTTCTTCTTGCCTTCCTTTTTAAAAACTGATTTATCTGAATTTTTCTTTTCCCATTACACTTTTCTTCCTGACCCATGACATGTAATACATTGCACTATCACCAATTTGATAATAAGATTTTAAAAAATAAGTAGAGTTATTTTCTAACTCTGGTGGAGTACAGTAAAAAAAAGTTTCAACTTTTTTGGGGGAAGGAAATAAAGAAGAAATAGGATACCAAGATTGTCAATATCCTTTATTTCATTTCCAAGGTAGGAAAAGAAACTGCCTCTTGATATTCTTAATTACTTGTTATATGGACAAAATAAATTGAGTGATATTATTGATTTTAACTAAAATTGATCTCTGGTGATTTCATAATTGTCTCCTTATAATATCAGCATGAATGGAGAATAAAATAAGTGAAAGTGTTGTTTTTATCATCAGAACACATGACAAAACTAACAGTTTGGCAAATTCCTTAAATATAAGGCCTATTTTTAGTAAACTACATAGATGGATCTTAGATATATATCAAAAGAAGCTATAGAATTGAAGCAATGTAGTTCTTGTTGTTAATAGAAAGATAGATACAGATATCTTTAGATATCTACAGGCATGTATTTGTGTACATGTACATACACATAAACATACATGTATATGTATACATGTGTGTATACATACACACACACATATATATATAATTTACTGTGAGTTGTGTATGTATGCAGAAGAAAAGGGATTGAGATTAAATTGGGAAAATAGACATTTAGACCTAAGATTAAAAAAAAAAAATTCCTGGAGGGGGAACTTAAATTACCTTCACTAAATTACTAATACTAATCAGTTTCTTATCTGTAAATTATGCTATTAGTTGCCTAGGGTCCTAATTGTTTAAGTAACTTTCCCATAGTCAAGGTTCAGCCTCTGAGAGATAAATAATCCATGATGTTTCTATTTCTTTTGCTCTATACTGCTCCTTTCAATGAACAAATGAAAAGAAAAATGTGGTTGCATATATTTGTAATCCCTTTTACTTGGAAATATGAGGCTGGTAGAGATTTTGAGTTCAAATTTGGAGCTTCAGTAAATTATGTAGTTAGGGTATTCCTACTAAATTTGACATCAGCTTGGTAAACTCTTGCATTAACGAACAATGGGTACAACTGTTCGGATTGTATATAGGGTAAGGCAAAGCTTCTGTACCAATCAGTCATGGAATTAGATGCTTACATAGATTTTACACTTCAAGCCAGAGCAAAATTACAGAACATTTGTCTTTTAAATAAAATACAGAAGGGAGAAATGCATATGTTTAAATATGTATACATATATAATAATATATACATTGTTATATTTTTGCTTTTCCTTAAAAGTTTTCACTATGTAAAACAGATTAAATGATGGATTCCATAACATGAAAAAAGTGGAAAATTTTCTGGAGATCTGTAAATGATATATTCATTTTAAACATATACATTGTTCCTTCACAACTTCTAATAACCTGTAGAACTAAAATATTCAGTATACTATGAATTATATATTATCATTTCTTTGAGCAGGAGAATAGTCTTTTACAAACACTTTTAAAACTATGACTACAGAACTTTGAAAAAATTTAAGTGAAAAAAGGAATTGATTATTTACAGATTTTTCTATCATGTCAGAGTTAACAACAGTGTTGAAAATAACAAGAATAATATAGTAATATAATGTGCTCTTTATAAAATTGTCTTTATTTCCTTTAAGTTGATATAATTAAAATAAACTCTTTCATTATCAATTTTGACTATTATATATTTATTTCATATTAATGGCCATCAATGAAGTATGAAAATGACAGTTTTGTCAATAATAGGACTATAAAATAATATGCTGAATAAATCAATTATCTCAAAGACTTAGTTTCATCATATTCTCTCATTCTTTATTTTGGATATCTAATAACTATGTGTAAGCAGAAGTTGTATATCAATTTTGAAAGATGCATCTTTATTTTGATTCCATTCATTCATTTATTTATTTAATTTAAGTGGCTGAGCCATCTGGCATGTTGGCAGAGTGAATAGAAATTTTCTGTTTGTGAATTTACATATCTCATGGGTCTGCTATTTGTTCAAGATTTGCATTCAGGTCTAAGATATGTTAGCATTTTGATTCACTTAACAGTAGCTTTAATCTGTATAAAAATCTGTTTGTAGGGTTATTTATGGTAAGTAATAAAATTTTCCTTTTTAATACTCAGAATCTTCAGAATGCACAAGCACACATTCAGTAAAAGTTGCCCACAGGCAAGTTTTCCATAAGTAATAAGAAATGTGAGGAAAAGAAAATAGCAACATCCTATAAATTTATTTCCATTGTGGGAGCATGTTACATTAAAAAATTTTTCAGAGATGATGTGAATTCTTGCTTAGTTATAACTCCATATCAAAACACCCCCATGTCTGTCTTGCTCAATATTTGTTTGAATAGTGTCCCATCAAATTCAAATTCATTTATATTACATATTATATTACAGAATCTAAATGTTAGAAGTGGCCTTTTAGAGGTTGGAAGCTAGTATCAGGTTTAGACTCATAAAATGAAAGAATTAGAGTAGAAAGGGATTTTAGGAGATTATCATTTTACTTATCAGGAATCTCAGATTCAGAGACAATGATTAAGTAACTTTCACAATATTATTCAGATTTGAAAGTAGCAGAACTATTTGAAGCCATGCCCTAAGATGTAAACCTGTCATTCTTTTCATTGTGTCATAAATCCATTTAGGCATTTACCCAAACTCTATATGAATGTTTCACAGAACTATAACTCTGCTATGTCACAAGGAAGAAAATAAATTCTTTAAAACATATTTCCATATATAAAGCTGAAATCTATAACCCAATAAGTCATAGGTTATATTTGAATAGCATAATGAGCTTAGAGGCAAAAAAAAAAAAAAACCTGAGTTACAATCCTGACTGACATTTAATAGCTATATACTTACTTAACACCTTGGATGAGTTATGTAGCATCTCTGTGACTAAAGTAAATTGCTAGTGCTTATCTACTTAGTTTTAGACTAGATTTTTTTATATTAATTGGGAGAAAAAGTTATAAAGCCAGAATTGTGTATGCTGAAAACATTATAACTTTGTTTTGTAATGGAAGTGACTTCGAGGTTGCATCAATAGTATGAGATGTCCATTAAATATATATGAAGCAAACCATTCTCCAATTGATAGTCAAAGTCTATGAACAGACAATTCTCAGATGAAGAAATTGAAACTATTTATAGACATATGAAAATATGCTCCAAATCATTATTAATCAGAGAAATGCAAATTAAGACAACTCTGAGATACCACTACACACCTGTCAGATTGGCTAGAGTAACAGGGAAAGATAATGTGGAATGTTGGAGGGGATGTGGGAAAACAGGGACACTGATACATTGTTGGTAGAATTGTGAACACATCCAGCCATTCTGGAGAGCAATTTGGAACTATGCTCAAAAAGTTATCAAACTGTGCATACCCTTTGATCCAGCAGTGTTTCTACTGGGCTTATATCCCAAAGAGATACTAAAGAAGGGAAAGGGACCTGTATTTGCCAAAATGTTTGTGGCAGCCCTGTTTGTAGTGGCTAGAAACTGGAAAATGAATGGATGCCCATCAATTGGAGAATGGTTGAGTAAATTGTGGTATATGAACGTTATGGAATATTATTATTCTGTAAAGAATGACCAGCAGGATGAATACAGAGAGGACTGGCGAGACTTACATGAACTGATGCTAAGTGAAATGAGCAGAACCAGGAGATCATTATACACTTCAACAACGATACTGTTTGAGGATGTATTCTGATGGAAGAGGATCTCTTCGATAAAGAGAGCTAATTCAGTTTCAATTGATCAAAGATGGGCAGAAGCAGCTACACCCAAAGAAAGAACACTGGGAGATGAATATAAACTGCTTGCATTTTTGTTTTTCTTCCCGGGTTATTTATACCTTCTGAATTCAATTCTCCCTGTGCAACAAGAAAACTGTTCGGTTCTGCACACGTATATTGTATCCAGGATATACTGTAACCTATTCAACATGTAAAGGATTGCTTGCCATCTGGGGGAGGGGGTGGAGGGAGGGAGGGGAAAAATCGGAACAGAAGTGAATGCAAGGGATAATGTAAAAAATTACCCTGGCATGAGTTCTATCAATAAAAAGTTATTAAAAAATATATATATATGAAGCAAAATCATAAAGTATTTTAATATATATGTAACAACATGAGTTACAATTTAAAAATATTCTCTAAACAACAGTTTTATAAATGGCCTCAATTCTTTTTTTTAATTGAAGTTATTTTCAAAACACATGCAAGTATAATTTTTCAATATTGACCTTACAAAACTTGTGTTCCAATTTTCCCCTTCTTCCCCCATTCCCTCCCCTTGATGGCAAGTAATTACATATATATATGTATATATATATATATATATGTGTGTGTGTGTGTGTGTGTGTGTGTGTGTGTGTATGTATGTGTGTTAAATGTGGTAAAAATATTTGTAAATTGAATATAGGCATACATATTTATACAATTATCTTGCCTGCACAAGAAAAACCTTATAAAAAAGGAAGAAAAATGAGAAAGAAAATAAAATTCAAGCAAACAACAACAAAAAAAGTTAAAATGCTATGTTGTGATCCACAATCATTTCCCACAGTCCTCTCTCTAGGGTAGATGGCTCTTATCCCAAGATCATTGGAAATGGCCTGAATCATCTCATGTTGAGAAGAGCTACATCCATCAGGATTGGTCATTGTATCATCTTGTTGTTTCCATATACAATGATCTCCTGATGCTGCTCATTTCACTTAGCATCAGTTCATGTAAGTCTTTACAAATCTCTCTAAAATTATCCTGCTAATTGTTTCTTATAGAACAATAATATTCCATATCCTTCATATACCACAACTTATTCAGCCATTCTCCAATTGATGGGCATCCATTCAGTTTCCAGTTTCTTGCCACTAAAAAGAGGGCTGCCACAAACATTTTTGTACTTACAGGTCCCTTTCCCTCCTTTAAGATCTCTTTGAGATATAAGCCCAGTAGAAACATTGTTGGATCAAAGGGTATGCACATTTTGATAACTCTTTGGTTATAGTTCCAAATTACTCTCCAGAGTAGTGAAATCACATCAGAACTTCACCAACAATGTATCAGTGTGTCTCATATCCCCTACAACATTCATCATTATTGTTGTCATCTTAGCCAATCTGAGACATGTGTAGTGTTATCTCAGAATTGTCTTAATTTGCATTGCTCTGGTCAATAATGATTTAGAAAATCTTTTCAAATGACTAGATACAGTTCCAATTTCTTTACCTGAAAATTGTCTTTTCATATCCTTGACAATTTATCAACTGGAGAATGGATATCCTCAATTCTGACTGTATAGAAAGCAATACTAGTTCCTAAAGAAAATACTTTCTGTTTAACCTTTTTAATCCTTAATAAAGCATTCATCAACTCTTCCTTTTATAATATCTTTGTGATTGTTCATTCCACAATTAACCTCTTTTTACTCATTTGTAAGCATTTAAAAGTGACATTTTGACAGCCCAGACCCTATCCCCTATTTTTTTGTTGTTGTTAAAAAGAGATCTTTAAACTCCATGACTTCTAAGAACTCAATTAGCTTTTGCCATGATTGCCCCGCTTAGTTATCACAGACTTCTTTAGTTATATATATATATATTTTATAAAGCTTTTTGTTTCCAAAAAAACACACATAGTCTTCAACAATCATCCTTGCAAAACCTTGTATTCCATTTTTTTCTCCTACCTTTCCCCTCAGTGCCTCTCCTAGACAGCAAACAATCCAAATATGTTAAACATGTGCAATTCATATACATATTTCCATAATAATCATGCTGCAAAAGAAAATAATAAATCAAAAAGGAAAAAAAAAGAGAAAGAAAAGTAGGCAAACAAACAACAACAATAACAAAAGTGAAAATACTATATTGTGATATACACTCAGTTGCCATAGCCCTCTCTCCATCAGACAACCACTGGAACTGGGCTAAATCACTTCACTGTTGAAAAGAGTCATGTACATCACAGCTGATCATCACATATTCTTGTTGTTGCTATATACAATGTTCTCTTGGTTCTACTCACTTCACTTAGCACCAGTTCATGTAAGTCTCTTCAGGCCTCTCTGAAACCATCTTGCTGGTCATTTCTTACAGAACAATAATATTCCATAACATTCAAAGTTATTCAGCCATTTTCCCAACTGTTAGGCATCTGCCCAATTTCTAGTTCCTTGCCATTACAAAAAATGGCTGCTATAAACATTTTTGACCATGTGGGTTTTTTCTCCTTTTTATGATCACTTTGGGATGCGGGCTCAGAGACAATGCTGGATCAAAGGGTATGCATAATTTGATATACTTTTGGGCATAGTTCCATGGTATTCTCCAGAATGTTTGAATCAGTTCACAACTCCAACACCATGTATTAGCATCCCATTTTTCCACATCTCCTCCAACATTCATTATTATTTTTTCCTGTCAACTTAGCCAATCTGACAGGTAAGTAGTGATACCTCACAGTTGTCTTAATTTGCATTTCTCTAATAGTGATTTAGAGTAACTTTTCATATGACTAAAATGGTTTCACCTACATCTGAAAATTGTCTGTTCATATACTTTGACCATTTATCAATTGGAAAATGGCTTGTATTCTTATAAATTTGAATAAATTCAATATTTTAGAAATGAGGCCTATATCTGAACATTTGGATGTAATCCCCCACCCCCTTCCAAGTTTACTGCTTCCTTTCTAATCTTGTCTGTATTGGTTTTGTTTGGACAAAAAAATTATAAATTAATATAATCAAAATTATACATTTAATATTCCATAATGTAATCTAGTTCTTGTTTGGCCCCCAATTCCTTCCTTTTCCACAGATCTCAGAGGAAGATTATGCTTTATTCTTCTACTTCACTTATAGCTTAATTTTATCTTTAAATCATGAATCCTTATTGACATTATCTTGGTATAAGGTTGTTAGATGTGGGTCAGTGGCTAATTTCTGCCATTAATTACCAATTTGCTATGTAGTTTTTGTCAAATAGTGAATTCATATTCCATTAGCTGGAGTTTTTGTCTTTATCAAAGACTAGATTACTATCGTCATTGAGTATTGTTTCTTGTTAACTTAACATATTTCATTTATCGATTACTTATTTCTTAGCTGCTATCAAATAGTTTTGATTACTGCTTTATAATGTAGTTCAAGTCTGGTATAGCTAGGCCACTTTCATTTGCACTTTTTTCATTAATTCTGTTGAAATTCTTGACCTTTGGTTCTTCAAGATGAACTATGTGATAATTTTTTCTAACTCTAAAATAATTTCTTTATGTTTGATTGGGATGTCAATGAATAAGTAAATTAATTTAGATAAAATTGTCATTTTTATTATATTAATATATTACTATATTATATATTTATTACATTATATATTGTTATATTTTATTATTATGTAATACATTCTTTATATTTATTATATTATATTTATATACTTCCAAGTGATTAGATCTAACTTTGTGTGGAAAGTGTTTTGTAATTGTATTCATATACTTCCTGACTTTGTCTTGGCAAATATTTTATATTATCTACAGTTATTTTAAATGGAATCTCTCTTTGTATTTCTTGTGCTGGACTTTGTTAGTAACACATAGAAATGCTGACGATTTATTTTGTATCCTGAAACTTTGCTAAAGTTGTGTCTTATTTCTAATAGTTTTCTAATTGATTCTCTAGGATTCCCTAAGTATCCCATCATATCATCTGAAAAGAGTGATAATTTGGTTTCCTCATTAACTATTCTAATTTCTTTCACATTATATTGCCAAAGCCAACATTTCTAATACAATATTGAATAACAATGGTGATAATGGGTAATGTTGTTTCATCCTGATCTTATTGGAAATGATTCTAGTTTATCCCTATTACATAGGATGCTTGCAGATAGTTTTAGATAGATGCTACTGATCATTTTAGGGAAAATTCAATTAACTTATTAATTCCTACACTCTCTAATGTTTGTAATAGGAATGGGTGTTGGATTTTATCGAATGCTTTTTCTGCATCTATTGATATAATCATATTATTTTTGTTAGTTTGGTTATTGACATAGTAAATTATACTAATAGTTTTCTGAATATTGTACTGGCCCTGAATTTCTAGTACAAATCCTACTTGATCACAGTATATTATCCTGGTGATAATTTGCTGTAATCTCTTTCCTAATATTGTGTTTAAGATTTTTCATCAATATTCATTAGAGAAGTTGCTCTATATATTTTTTTCTGTTTTGATTTTACCTTGTTGAGATAGCACCATATCTGTGGCACAAAAGGAATTTGATAGGACTCTTTCTTTTCCTATTTTTGCAAATAGTTTGACTAGTATTAAAATTAATTGTTTTTTAAATGTTTGATAAAAGTCGCATGTAATCTATCTGGCATTGGAGATTTTTTCTTAGGAAGAATTAATAACTTGTTGAATTTCTTTTGATAAAATGGAACTACTTAAGTAATTAATTTTCTCCTCTGTTAATGTGGGCAATCTGTATTTTTGTAACTATTCATCCATTTTACTTAGATTTTTCAGATTTTTGGTATACATTTGGGCAAAAAGCTCCTAATTATTACTCTAATTTCCTATTCATTAGTAGAAAATTCACCTTTTTCATTTTTGATACTAACAAATTGATTCTCTGCTTTTTTTTCTAATCAAATTAACTATTAGGTTTATCTATTTTGTTTTTTTTTTCATAAAGCCAACTTAGTTTTATTTATTAGTTAATAATTTTCTTACTTTCAGTTTTATTATTCTCCCCTTTGATTTTCAGAATTTCAAATTTGGTATTTAATTGGAGGTTTTCAATATGTTCTTTTTCTAGCTTTTTTAGTTGTGTGCCCAATTCATTGATGTTCTCTTTCTCTATTTTATGCAAGTAAACATCTAAAGGTATAAAACTTCCCCTAAAAACTGCTTTGGTTGCATCTCATACATTTTGGTATGTTGTCTAATACTGCTATTCTCTTGAATGAAATTATCAATTATTTATAATAATTTATTATTTATAAAATTATTTATATTTAATTGTTATTTCACCTATTCATTCTTTAGGATTAGTTTAATGTTTGGTCTAATTTTCTGTGGCTCTTTATTGAATGTATTTTTTATTGAATTATGATCTTAAAATTATGCATTTACTATTTCTACTTTTCTGCATTTGATTTTAAAGATTTTATGCCCTAATACATGGACATTTTTTGCTAGGTTCCATATATAACCAAGAAAATAATTATATTCCATTCTGTTTCTATGCAGTTTTCTCAGAAGATCATGTAACTTTTCTAAAATTCTATTTATCTCAACTTCTTTGTTATTTATTTTGTGGTTCAGTTTATCTAATTCTGATAAAGCAAGGTTGAGATCCTCTACCAGTATAGTTAGATCCTGCTCCACCTTTTTATCTTTAATCTGTATATATCACTCTGCCTTAAATGTATTTCTTCTAAACAACATATTGTAGGATTCTGGATTTTAATCCAGGTTGCCATTTGCTTCCATTTTTTGGGACAATATTCAGTTAATATCACTAACTCTGTATTTCCCAGCATCTAATTGCCACAAATTATAGTTTTTCTTTTCCTTTCCTCTTTTTTCTTCTCCTCAGTGTTTTGCTTCTGATCACCTCCCTCAAACAGCCCTTCCCTTTTACCAGCCCCTACCACTTTTTTATCCCTTTACCCTTTTACTTATGTTCTTCTTTCCCTTATCCTCCTTCTGTCCTTTCCCCTTTCTTCTCCTACTTCCATATAGGGTAAGATAAGTTTCTCTATGAAACTAAATATGACTATTGTAATGTCCCTGCTAGCTTTCTGGAGAATCTCTGGATGGGCCTTGGTCTTTAGGTGGAGAAGTATTGAAGGTAGGACAGCCACCACAGGCTGGTCAAAGATAGAGTCCAGAGTCTCTACTCTTCTCTGTGTCTGTGGCTGAGAGCTTCTGTGTCTGAGACTCCCTTAAATACCTCAGTATGATTACATAATTACAACACACTGAGAATGCTCAACCATTATATCACCATATCACATTAAGTCTATGTTTACAGAACCATTATCTCACATTGAGTAAATCTTTAACTATAAGCACCATGCTGTCTTTGATTCAAGCATTCCTTTTCAGAGTTCTGGCCCTCTACAACTGTTATGCTCTCTTTCAACCTAATCCAATGATATTAAGATTCACAAAATTCTCATGCCCCTCCCTTCTTTCCTTTAATAGGAATTAATATTACTTTAATAGTAATAGGTCACTTCCGGTTAAGATGGCGGAGAGGAGGCTCACAGCTGCATAAGCTCCACGCTTTCTCTCACTATCCACTTCATTACAAGCCTCTGAATCAATGCTTGACTGAAAAAAACCCACATATAGTTACCAAGAGAAGCCATCCTTGAGATCCGCCAAGAAAGGTCTGTCTTTACTGGAGGGCTGGGGCGGTTTTAGATCGGGCACAGGCAGCGGCAGTGAGAGCACTGGAGCAGACTGGAGAGGGGGTGGGGAGTGATCGCAGCCGTCTCTGTGGGAAGAGCTTCGCTACAGGACTGGATAGTTTGCTCCGGCAGCAAGTCAGCAGCCCAGCAGAGAAGCTAAAAACACCGGGGTTGAAGAATACAACCCCAAACAGCTGGAGTCTCTCAGGACCTGGCCGCCCCCCCCTTCTCCCCCCCCCCCACAGTGACTCAGCACGCTTTGGGATCTCAGAGCGCAGGCGCAACACAGTCCTGCTAGTGCCTCACTGCTGCCCCCTGCAGTCTGTAGAGGAAGCTCGATAACACACCCAGCCCCCCCCCCCCCAAAGAAAGACTCCAGTTTTTTCTGTTTTTCTTTAGTAGTTTGTCTTTGATTATTAGACAGAATGAGCAAGAAGCTGAAGAGGACTTTAACCCTTGACAGCTTCTATACAGATAGAGAGCAGACTCTAAATCCTGAGGAGACTAAAAACAGACAGTCCCCAGGTGAATCCCCAAAGGAGGAGATCATCTGTTCCTCAGCACAGATGAACCTCATAGAAGTGATTAAAAAGGCTCTCACAAGGGAGCTAGAAGAAAAATGGGGAAAGCAGAGTGAGGCTTGGCAAAAGAGCCTGGAGAAGTCAGTTAAAGAGAGAGTGGATAAAGAAGTAAAATCCTTGAAAAATAGGATTAGTGAACTGGAAACAGAAAACAGCTCTCTAAAAAACAAAATTGGCGAAATGGAAAAAAATTCCACAGAACAAAAGAACTCAATTGGACAATTAGAAAAAGATTTTTAAAAAGTGAGTGAAGAGAATACTTCACTGAAAATCAGAATTGAACAAGTGGAATTGAATGACTCGAGGAGACAAGAAGAATCAGTCAAGCAAATCCAAAAAAATCAAACAATGGAGAAAAATGTGAAATACCTTCTGGGGAAGACAACAGACCTGGAAAACAGATCCAGGAGAGACAATCTGAGAATCATTGGACTCCCAGAAAAACATGATGAAAAAAAGAGCCTGGACACTATTTTCCAGGAAATTATCAAAGAGAACTGCCCAGAAGTCATAGGAACAGAGGAAAAAATAAACATTGAAAGGATTCATCGATCACCCACTGAAAGGGATCCTAAAATCAAAACACCAAGGAATATAGTGGCCAAATGCCAGAACCCTCAGATGAAGGAAAAAATATTGCAAGCGGCTAGAAAAACCCAATTCAAGTATCAAGGAGCCACAATAAGGATCACCCAGGATCTGGCAGCATCCACATTAAAAGATCGAAGGGCCTGGAATATGATATTCCGAAAGGCTAAGGAACTTGGTATGCAACCAAAAATAACTTACCCAGCGAGAATGAGCATCTTTTTCCAGGGAAGAAGATGGACATTCAACGAAGTAAGCGAATTTCATCTATTTCTGATGAAAAAACCAGAACTTAACAAAAAGTTTGATCTACAAATATGGAACTCAAGAGAAATCTAAAAAGGTAAACATTAATCTTGGGAACTATATTTTGACTACATAGATGTATAAAGAATACATGTATACCTTGTTCTAGAAATTGATGTGGAAAGGACATTGTACCAGAAAAAGGGTAAAGTGGGGGTAGTACATCTCATGAAGAGGCATAGGAAACCTATTATATCTGAGAGAAAGAATGGAGGGGGATGAATATAGTGGGTATCTTACTGCCTTCAGAATTGGCTTTAAGTGAAAAATCTTAAGACATATTCAATCTATGGTGAAAGTTCTCCCATCTCATTGAAAAGTGAGAAGGGAAAAGTGAAAAGGGAAGGAATAAGCTAAGCGGAAGGGAATACGGGAACTGGGAGGGAAAGGGGTAAGATAGGGGGAGGAACTCTAAGGCGGGGGAGGGATACTAAAAAGGGAGGGCTGTGAGAAGCAAGTGGTGCTCACAAGCTTAATACTGGGAAGGGGGGGAAAGGGGAAAGAAGGGAGAAAAGCATAAACCGGGGTTAACAAGATGGCAAGTAAAACAGAATTGGTCATTCTAACCATAAACGTGAACGGGGTAAACTCCCCCATAAAGAGGAAGCGGTTAGCAGAATGGATTAAAAGCCAGAATCCTACAATATGTTGTTTACAGGAAACACACCTGAAGCGGGGAGATACATGCAGGTTAAAGGTAAAAGATTGGAGCAAAATCTACTATGCTTCAGGTGAAGTCAAAAAAGCAGGGGTAGCCATCCTGATCTCAGATCAAGCTAAAGCAAAAATTGATCTAATTAAAAGAGATAAGGAAGGACACTATATCTTGCTAAAGGGTAGCATGGATAATGAAGCACTATCTATATTAAACATATATGCACCAAGTGGGGTAGCATCTAAATTCTTAAAAGAGAAACTAAGAGAGCTGCAAGAAGAAATAGACAGTAAAACTATAATAGTGGGAGATCTTAACCTTGCACTCTCAGAATTAGATAAATCAAACCACAAAATAAATAAGAAAGAAGTCAAAGAGGTAAATAGAATACTAGAAAAGTTAGATATGATAGATCTCTGGAGAAAATGTAATGGAGACAGAAAGGAATACACTTTCTTTTCAGCAGTTCATGGAACCTATACAAAAATTGACCATATATTAGGACATAAAAACCTCAAAATCAAATGTAGTAAGGCAGAAATAGTAAATGCATCCTTTTCAGACCACGATGCAATGAAAATTACATTCAACAAAAAAGCAGGGGGAAGTAGACCAAAAAATAATTGGAAACTAAATAATCTCATACTAAAGAATGATTGGGTGAAACAGCAAATCATAGACATAATTAATAACTTCACCCAAGAAAACGATAATAATGAGACATCATACCAAAATGTATGGGATGCAGCCAAAGCGGTAATAAGGGGAAATTTCATATCTCTAGAGGCCTATTTGTATAAAATAGAGAAAGAGAAGGTCAATGAATTGGGTTTGCAATTAAAAATGCTAGAAAAGGAACAAATTAAAAACCCCCAGTCAAACACTAAACTTGAAATTCTAAAAATAAAAGGTGAGATCAATAAAATTGAAAGTAAAAAAACTATTGAATTGATTAATAAAACTAAGAGTTGGTTCTATGAAAAAACCAACAAAATAGACAAACCCTTAGTAAATCTGATTAAAAAAAGGAAAGAGGAAAATCAAATTGTTAGTCTTAAAAATGAAAAGGGAGAACTCACCACTAACGAAGAGGAAATTAGAGCAATAATTAGGAGTTACTTTGCCCAACTTTATGCCAATAAATTCGACAACTTAAATGAAATAGAAAAATACCTCCAAAAATACAGCTTGCCCAAACTAACAGAGGAAGAAGTAAATATCCTAAACAGTCCCATCTCAGAAAAAGAAATAGAACAAACTATCAATCAACTCCCTAAGAAAAAATCCCCAGGACCAGATGGATTTACATGTGAATTCTACCAAACATTTAAAGAACAATTAACTCCAATGTTATATAAACTATTTGAAAAAATAGGGATTGAAGGAGTCCTACCAAACTCCTTTTATGACACAGACATGGTACTGATACCTAAACCAGGTAGGCTGAAAACAGAGAAAGAAAATTATAGACCAATCTCCCTAATGAATATTGATGCTAAAATCTTAAATAAAATATTAGCAAAAAGATTACAGAAAATCGTCACCAGGATAATACACTATGACCAAGTAGGATTTATACCAGGAATGCAGGGCTGGTTCAATATTAGGAAAACTATTAGCATAATTGACTATATCAATAACCAAACAAACAAAAACCACATGATCATCTCAATAGATGCAGAAAAAGCATTTGATAAAATCCAACATCCATTCCTAATAAAAACACTTGAGAGCATAGGAATAAATGGACTTTTCCTTAAAATAGTCAGGAGCATATATTTAAAACCATCAGTAAGCATCATATGCAATGGGGAAAAACTGGAACCTTTCCCAGTAAGATCTGGAGTGAAGCAAGGTTGCCCACTATCACCATTATTATTTAATATCGTATTAGAAACACTAGCCTCGGCAATAAGAGTCGAGAAAGATATTAAAGGAATTAGAGTAGGCAATGAGGAAACCAAACTATCACTCTTTGCAGATGATATGATGGTATACCTAGAGAACCCCAGAGATTCTACTAAAAAGCTATTGGAAATAATTCATAATTTTAGCAAAGTAGCTGGCTACAAAATAAATCCCCATAAATCCTCAGCATTTTTATACATCACCAACAAAACCCAACAGCAAGAGATACAAAGAGAAATTCCATTCAGAATAACTGTTGATACCATAAAATATTTGGGAATCTATCTACCAAAGGAAAGTCAGGAATTATATGAGCAAAATTATAAAAAAGTCTCCACACAAATAAAGTCAGACTTAAATAATTGGAAAAATATTAAGTGCTCTTGGATCGGCCGAGCGAACATAATAAAGATGACAATACTCCCTAAACTAATCTATTTATTTAGTGCTATACCAATCAGACTTCCAAGAAAATATTTTATTGATCTAGAAAAAATAACAACAAAATTCATATGGAACAATAAAAAGTCGAGAATCTCAAGGGAATTAATGAAAAAAAAAAATCAAATGAAGGTGGCCTAGCTGTACCTGATCTAAAATTATATTATAAAGCAGCAGTCACCAAAACCATTTGGTATTGGCTAAGAAATAGATTAGTGGATCAGTGGAAAAGGCTAGGCTCACAAGACAGAATAGTCAATTATAGCAATCTAGTGTTTGACAAACCCAAAGCCCCTAACTTCTGGGAAAAGAATTCATTATTTGATAAAAACTGCTGGGATAATTGGAAATTAGTATGGCAGAAATTAGGCATGGACCCACACTTAACACCATATACCAAGATAAGATCAAAATGGGTCTATGACCTAGGCATAAAGAACGAGATTATAAATAAATTAGAGGAACATAGAATAGTTTATCTCTCAGACTTGTGGAGGAGAAAGAAATTTGTGACCAAAGATGAACTAGAGACCATTACTGATCACAAAATAGAAAATTTTGATTACATCAAATTAAAAAGCCTTTGTACAAACAAAACTAATGCAAACAAGATTAGAAGGGAAGCAACAAACTGGGAAAACATTTTCACAGTTAAAGGTTCTGATAAAGGCCTCATTTCCAAAATATATAGAGAACTGACTCAAATTTATAAGAAATCAAGCCATTCTCCAATTGATAAATGGTCAAAGGATATGAACAGACAATTTTCAGAGGATGAAATTGAAACTATTACCACTCATATGAAAGAGTGTTCCAAATCATTATTGATCAGAGAAATGCAAATTAAGACAACTCTGAGATACCACTACACACCTGTCAGATTGGCTAAGATGACAGGAAAAAATAATGATGAATGTTGGAGGGGATGCGGGAAAACTGGGACACTAATGCATTGTTGGTGGAGTTGTGAACGAATCCAACCATTCTGGAGAGCAATCTGGAATTATGCCCAAAAAATTATCAAATTGTGCATACCCTTTGATCCAGCAGTGTTTCTATTGGGCTTATATCCCAAAGAAATACTAAAGAAGGGAAAGGGACCTGTATGTGCCAAAATGTTTGTAGCAGCCCTGTTTGTAGTGGCCAGAAACTGGAAAATGAATGGATGCCCATCAATTGGAGAATGGCTGGGTAAATTGTGGTATATGAATGTTATGGAATATTATTGTTCTGTAAGAAATGACCAGCAGGATGAATACAGAGAGGACTGGCGAGACTTACATGAACTGATGCTAAGTGAAATGAGCAGAACCAGGAGATCATACACTTCGACAACGATATTGTATGAGGACATATTTTGATGGAAGTGGATTTCTTTGACAAAGAGACCTGAGTTTCAATTGATAAATGACGGACAAAAGCAGCTACACCCAAAGAAAGAACACTGGGAAACGAATGTGAACTATCTGCATTTTTGTTTTTCTTCCCAGGTTATTTATACCTTCTGAATCCAATTCTCCCTATGCAACAAGAGAACTGTTCGGTTCTGCAAACATATATTGTATCTAGGATATACTGCAACATATCCAACATATAAAGGACTGCTTGCCATCTAGGGGAGGGGGTAGAGGGAGGGAGGGGAAAAAAAATCGGAACAGAAACGAGTGTCAATATAAAGTAATTATTAAATAAAAAATTAAAAAAAAATAGTAATAGGTCTTTGTTGCTTCTTCATAAGATGTAATCTACCCCATTTAACCTCCCCTTTTCTCTTTTCCCAGTTCAATCCCTTTTCCACATCTACTTTCTTTTTTATATCATCACAATAAAGTAAAAAAAAAAAAAAAAGTAAGTATATAACTAACAGAGACACTGTTCTTGACAATTAAACATACCTTCTTCCCATGCAGAGATGTAAACTTTTTAACTTTTAAAAGAAACATTGTTTTTTTTTATTCTTTCCTTTTTATGATATCCATCATTTTCCCTCTTAAACAATGCTTAATATTGTTGAATAGTTTATTCTTGGCTGCAATTCAAGTTCACTTGCCCTTTGAAATATCATATTCCAGGCTCTTTGATCCATTAATGTGGAAGCTATTCAATCATAGGTAATCCTGATTGTGGTTCCTCCATATCTGAATTCTTTCAGTCTGTTGGCAATATTTCCTCCTTGATCTGATAATTTTGAAATTTAGCTTCAATATGCCTTAGTTTTGAGGTTTTGAGATATTTTTGAGGTATTTTGAGATATCTTTCAGGAGGTGATTGTTGAATTCTGCCAATGGCTATTTTACCCTCTGAGTCTAGGATATCAGGGCAGTTTTTCTTGATAATTTCTTGAAAGATGTTGTCTAGCTCTCCCTCTCCCCCTCCTTTTTTTCATCATGATTCTCAGGTAGTTCAATGCTCTTTTTTTTTTTTTTTTTTTTTTTTTGCTGAGGCAATTGGGGTTAAGTGATTTGCCTAGGGTCATAACAATAGGAAGGGTTAAGTGTCTGAGATCAGATTTGAACTCAGGTCCTCCTGACTTCAGGGCTGGTGCTCTATGCACTGCACCATCTAGCTGCCTCTTGTCCAATACTTCTTAGATTGTCTCTCTTGGATCTATTTTCCAGATCAGAATTGGGTTTTTTTTTTTTTTGTTTTTTTGTTTGTTTGTTTGTTTTTTCCAATGACATATTTTATATATTTTTTATATTTTTTCATTTTTTGTTTTTGTTTGAATGATTCTTGATGTCTCACTGAGACATTGACTTCCATTTTTTCAGTTCTAATTTTTAGTGAATTATTTTCTTCAGTTAACTTTTTAATCTTCTTTTACATTTGGCCAATTTAACTTTTAAATGATTTTTTTTAATGTTTTTTTTTTCCATTTCACAAATTCTGGGTTTTTTTAAGGAATTATTTTCATTTTGTCAAATCTATTCTGTTAGAAATTATATATATTTTTTCCAGTTCACTAAATCTATTCTTTAGGGCGTTTTCTTCAGATAATTTCTGTGTTTCCTTTTCCATACTCTTTCATTTCCTTTCCCCATTTTTCTTCTAAGTCTCTTTTGAGACCCTTTTTGAATTCTTACAAAAGAGCATTGTGAGATGGAGACCAACTCATATCACCCTTTCGGGCTTCATCTAGAGAATTTGGTTTTAGTGTCCTCAGTGTTTGAGGTTTGTTCTTCCCTGTCTCCATAAAAGCTATATATAGTCAGAGCTCTTTTTGCTTTTTTGCTCATTTTTTGCTCCTTTTGTGCTTTTAGGGCAAAGCAGAGATTGTCTCAAGCATCTTAAAAAGGCAACAGCAGCTTCATGCTGCCCTGGGACCAGTTTTGTTGCATTCCTCTCTGTGATGGGTGGGTGTGGCCAAGTCTGTTATTATTTTGGGCTTTAGAGGATCACTATTAGCCTTTTGTGATTTGCACTAGATGTCCCACAGCTAATCTGATAATTTACTGGGTTCTGAATCAGGAGAGAGTAAAGAAAACTGATGTATTTTGGCTAAGAGCCTCCCAGCAGATTAATAAGGTGAAAAGACCACTCTACCCTGGATCCCTCTGTCTGAGCTAGACTGCCTCCCTCCCATGCAGAGTTGAAACAGACCTTTTCTGAAGTTCTTCCAAAATATGTTCTGATGGAATTTTTTTTTTAATTTCCAAATAGTTTACATCACAAAATAAATTCAGAGCCTTGATCTGGTGTTTATCTGACAGAAGCTAGTAAGAGTTCAAAGACCTCTACTCTCTGCCATCTTGGCTTTGTTTGCCATAAATAATTTACCATGAGTTTTTAATTACAGACTATAATTCATAAATCTTTTATTGCATAATAGGGAAAAATCCAACAAAATATTTTTTCAAGATAAAATTCTGTTTTTCCTCAATTTTTTTTTCCTTAGAATGTTAGTTACTTTTTTATATCCATAAAGTGTTATGGACATTGCAGTAAAAAATACTGACCATGAAGTCAATGAATAAAGAGTGAATTAATTGGACAGGGGAAGAGGAGAATAATTTTATTTGAGTATCTGCTAATGTCCTGAAAGCCTTGGAAAGGTGTATTTATCATAAGCTTAAAATTGGGGAAATTAACCATTTCAGTGATCAAAATAAGTTTTCAGTGTTCTTTGTCATGAAATTTTCTTGATTTATTTGAGATATACTTTACTTATTTTTACCTATGTAAATAGTTTATCTCCCTTTTTGTTTCAAGCTCCCCTTCTGCCTAGCACAAACCCTTAAACAAAGCAAGAATTTCATAAAAGTTTGTTAAATTGTGCTGAACTTAATCTAATTTCTGAGTTATTTGTAAAAGTCTTGCTATTGCAGAAGATACAAAAATGTACGTTCAGAATTGATTTTGAAAAATGAGAGGGAGTAAATAATTTAATCATAGGATGGATTTTAAACTCTGATACAGACACTTTTTCTTCTAGGCAGCATTGATCATAAATGCCATTGAAAAATATCACAAAAGAAAAATCTTGTGTTGCTCAGTTTGCTACTTTCTGTAGTTTGAGAAGAAGAATCAGAAGGGAAGAATATCAACATATAAATATACACACCAGGTTCTAAATGAGGGATGCCAGATACCACAGTATTGTACTAAGCTGATTGACAGCTCTCATGGCAGAATTAATAGAAGGCGGGAACTAAAGTCAGTAAGGCCTGGATTCAAGTTCTAAATTTCACATATATGAGAAATGGCAACATTGGCAATCATTTAAATTTTCAGTATCTAAGTTTTTGATTTGCTGTTCTTATTTATATTTAGAGGCGTTTTGTAAATTAGAAGTTTTCCAACATTGATGAAAGTGTAAGCCTAGTCCTTCACACTATATGCACTCAATTCCTCTCCCAACAGATATGTGTTAAAATATTTGTTTCTGATATGTGTATATGTATACATTTATGTATGTTCATATACCCACAATACAAGTAAGTATGCTACCTTCCTTTATATGTTGGCATACATGTACATATACACAAATAAATGAATGTGTGATGGCTGAAAGAAACAAAATATAAACTAGATAAAATTTTTGAAACATTTTAAATTGATTGTTCTAGTTATATATATATTTATTAACTTTTTAAAATACATATTCCTTTTTTGATTTTTTTCTTGTTTTCTTGTTTTTTATTAAAACTTTTTTTTATTTTCAAAACACATGCATCGATAATTTTTCAACATTAATCCTTGCAAAACCTTTTTTTCTAATTTCTCTCCTTTCTCCCAAACCCTCTGATGGTGATGATTTATGTGAATTTGTTCTATATCCTGTAACTTTGCTAAATTTTTGAATTGTTTCTTGTAGTTTTTTTTTTTATTTGATTCTCTTGGTTTCTCTAAGTTTACCATCACATCATCTGCAAAGAGTGAAAATTTGGTTTCCTTTTAAATTACTCTAATTCCTTTAATCATTTTGTCTTCTCTTATTGCCAAAGCTAATAGTTCTGATACAATGTTGAATAATAAGGTAACAATAGGCAACTTTGTTTCACTCCTGATTTTATTGGGAATCATTTGTCCCAGTTATATATGATACATGCTGATGGTTTTAAATAGATGCTATTGATCATTTTAATGAAAAGTCCATTTATTCTTATACTCTCTAGGGTTTTTAATAGGAATGGGTGTTGGATTTTATCAAATCCTTTTTCTGCATCTATTGAGATTATCATATGATTTCTGTTAGTTTGATTATTGATATACTCAATTATGCTAATAGTTTTCCTAATATTGAACCAGCCCTGCATTCCTGGTATAAATCCTACTTGGTCATAGTGTATTATCCTGGGCATGACATTCTGTAATCTCATTGCTAATATTTTATTTAATATTTTTGTATCAACATCCATTAGGGAAATTGATCTATAATATTCCTTCTCTGTTTTCACCCTATCTTGTTTAGGTATCAGAACCATATCTGAGTGATAAAAGGAATTAGGTAGGACTCCTTCTTTCCCTATTTTTCCAAATACTTTTTGTAGGATTGGAATTAATTGTTTTTTAAATGTTTGGTAAAATTCACATGTAAAAATCCATTTGACTGGATACTTTTTCTTAGGGAGTTGATGAATAGCTTGTTCTATTTCTTTTTCTAAAATGGGACTATTTAAATAATATATTTCCTCTTCTGTTAACCTGGGCAATCTATATTTTTGTAGGTATCCTCAATTTCATTTAGATTATCAAATTTATTGGCATATAGCTAGGCAAAATAACTCCAAATGATTGCTCTAATTTCCTCTTCATTGGTGGAAATTTCTCCCTTTTCATTTTTGAGACTAACAATTTGATTTTCTTCTTTCCTTTTTCTAATCAAATTAACTAAAGCCTTATCTATTATTTTGATTTTTTCATAAAACTAACTTAGTGTTATTTATTAATTCAATAATTTTCTTATTTTTGATTTTGTTAATTTCCCATTTTATTTTCAGAATTTCAAATTTGGTATTTAATTGAGGGTTTTTAATTTGTTTTAATTTATTTTCAGAATTTCAAATTTGGTATTTAATTGAGGGTTTTTTATTTGTTTTCTTCTAGCTTTTTTTAGTTGCAAGCCCAATTAATTGATCTTCTCTTTCTTTATTTTATGTAAGAATCTAGAGATATAAAATTTCCCCTAAATACAGCTTTGGCTGCATCCCACAAATATTTGTATGTTGACTCATTTTTATCATTCTCTTGGATGAAATTGTTAACTGTGTCTATCTATGATTTGCTGTTTCACCCATTCATTCTTTAGGATTAGATTATTTAATTTCCTATTAATGTTTGGTCTATTTTTCCTGGTTTTACATTGTATGTGATTTTTATTGAGTCATGATCTAAAAAATGCATTTACTATTTCTGTCTTCTCCATTTCATTTTTAAGGGAATTTTTGCCCTAATATATGGTCAATTTTTGTAGGTTTCATGAACCACCGAGAAAAAAGTAAACACCTTTCTGTCTCCATTCAATTTTCTCCAAAGATCTATCATACCTAATTTTTCTAAAACTCTGTTTACCTGCTTAACTTCTTTCTTATTTATTTTTTGGTTAGATATATTTAATTCTGAGAGAATCAGGTTGAATTCCCCCACTACGATAGTTTTATGGTTTATTTTTTTCTTGCATCTCTCTTAACTTCTCTTTCCAGAATTTGGATGCTATACCACTTGGTGCAAGTATTGATATTGCTTTATTATCTGTGGTACTCCTTAGAAAAATATAGTTTCCTTCCTTGTCTCTTTTAATTAGGTCTATTTTTGTTTTTGTTGCATCTGAGATCAGGAATGCTACCCCTGCTCACCTGAAGAATAATAGATTCTGCTCTAGACCTTTTCCTTCACTCTCTATGTATCACTCTGCTTTAAATATGGTTCTTTTAAACAACATATTGTAGGATTCTGGCTTTTAATCCAGTCAACTATCTGCTTCCATTTTATGGGAGAGTTCATCCCATTCACATCCACAGTTAAAATAACTAATTATTTATTTCCTGCCATCTTATTTATCCTAAATTATGCTTTTCTTTTTCCTATTCCTCTTCACTTCTCCCCAGTATTTTGTTTTTGCTGACCACCTTCTTCAAACAGTCCTCTCCTTTTAGAGTCCCTCCCCCTTGTTTGCACCTTTGCCCTAATATTCCTGTTTTCCCTTTCTATTACTCTTTCCCTTCCTTTTCCCCTTTTCCCTCCCACTTCTCTATTAAGGTGAGACAAATTTCTCTGTGAAACCAAATATGTGTCATATTCTCTCTTTGAGCTAAATCTGATGAGAGTAAGATTTACACAATGCCCCCTTCCTTCCTTTCCTCAATTATAATATCTTTTTTTTTTTTTTGCTTCTTCCTGAGATGTAATTTCCCTTATTTTACTTGATTTCTTTTTTCCAGTATGATCCCCTTTCCACTTCTAGTTTCTTTTTCATGTTATCATAATAAAATCGAATTATACTAAGTATACCCATAATAGATATGTAGTTCTGAAAAGTGCTTTCCTTTTTACCTTTTTTATATTTTTCTTGAATTTTGTGTTTGGAGATCAAAATTTTTGTTCACCTCTAGTCTTCTCATTAGATATAAGTGAAATTCATCTATATCATTGAATGTTCATCTACTTCCCTGAAAAATAATGCTTATTTAGCTGGATAGCTTATTCTTGGCACCTTTTCATGACTAGAGATAGTTTTAATTTCTCATCTGGAAATTAGCTGTTCATGTTCTTTCACCATTTCACCAATCAAAGAATGGCTTGAATTCTTATAAATTTGAGTCAATTCTCAACACATTTTTAGAAATGAAACCTTTAAAAGAAACTTTGAATGTAAAAGTTTTTCCCAATTTATTACTTCCATTCTAATCTTGTCTGAATTAATTTTGTTTGTACAAAAACTATTTAACTTAATATAATGAAAATTATCTATTTTGTTTTCAATAATGAACTCTAATTCTTTGTTAGCCACAAATTCCTTCCTTCTCCACATATCAGAGAGGTAAACTACCATTTGTTCTTCTAATGTGTTTGTAATGTCATTCTTTATGTCTAAATCATGAACCCATTTCAACCTTATCTTAGAATATAGGGTTAGGTGTGGGTCAGTGCCTAGGTTCTGCCATACAAGTTTCCATTTTTCCCAGCAGTTTTTGTCAAATAGTGAGATTTTCATCCCAAAACCTGGGGTCTTTACATTTGTCAAAAACTAGGTTGCTATAGTCATTGATTATTTTGTCCTGTGAACCTAACCTATTGCAACGATCGAATAATGTGTTTCTTAGCCAATGTCAAATAGTTTTGATGACCACTTCTTTGTAATACAGTTTTAAGTCTGGCACAACTAGATCATCTTCATTTGCATTTTTCCCTTAATTCCCTTGAAGTTCTTGACCTTTAGTTCTTCTAGATGTCTTTGTTATTATTTCTTCTAGATCTGTAAAATAATTTCTTGAGAGTTTAATTATTGAATTAACTCATTGAATAAGTAGATTAATTTAGTTAGTAGTGTCATTTTTATTATATTCCCACGCCCTACCCATGAGCACTTGATATTTTTCCAATTGATTAGACCTGACTTTATTTGTATGGAAAGTGTTTTGTAGTTGTATTCATATAGTTGCTGACTTCCCATTGGCATATAGACTCCCAAATATTTTATATTATTCACTGTTATTTTAAATGAAATTTATCTTTGTATCTCTTTTTGCTGGACTTTGTAAGATATAAAAATGCTAATGAATTATGTGGATTTGTTTTGTCTCCTGCAGTTGCTAAAGTTGTGAAATGTGTCTAGTTTTTTTTTTTTAGTTGATATTCTAGTGTTCTCTAAGAATACCATCGTATCATCTGCAGAGAGTGATAATTTGGTTTCCCCATATCTACTCTAAGTCCTTTAATATCTTTTTTCCTCTCTTACTGGGAATGGTTCTGGTTTGTCCCAGTTACATATGATGCTTTCTAATTGTTTTAAATAGATGCTAAGGATCATTTTAAAGAAAACTCCATTTGTTTTATATTCTTTAGCATTTTTAGTAGATATGGGTGTTGGATTTCATCAAATGCTTTTTCTGCATCTATTTAGATAATCATATGATTTTTGTCAGTTAGGTTGTTGATATAATCAGTTATGATAATAATTTTCCTAATATTGAACCAGCCCTGCATTCCTGATATAAATCTCACTTGATCATAGTGTATTATCCTAGAGATGATTTCCTATAATCTCTTTGCTAATATTTTATTTATGATTTTTGCATAAATATTCATTAAGGAAATTGGGCTATAATTTTCTTTCTCTGTTTGACCCCACCTGGTTTAGTTATCAGAACCATATTTGTGACAAAAAAGGAATTTGGTAGAATGCATTCTTTCTGTATTTTTTCAAATATTTTTCATAGTATTGGGATTAATTGTTCTTTAAATGTTTGGAAGAATTCACATTTAAATCCATCAGGCCCTTGAGATTTTATATTATGGAGTTGATTACTAACTTGTTCTATTTCTTTTCCTAAAATGGGATTATTTAAGTAATTACTTTCCTCTTCTGTTAACCTGGACAATCTGTATTTTTGTAACTATTCCTCAATTTCACTAAGATTATCAAATTTATTGAAATATAGTTGGGCAAAATAACTCTTAATTATTGTTGTGATTTCCTCTTTGTTGATGGAAAGTTCTCATTTTTCATTTTTTTAGACTAACAAGTTTATTTCTTTCTTTCCTTTTTCTAATCAAATTAGTGAAAGGTTTATCTACTTTGTTGTTGTTAATTTCAGTTTTATTTGTTAATTCAATAGTTTTGTTATTTTAAATTTTATTAATCTCCCTTTTTATTTTTAGAATTTCAAATTTGCAATTTAATTGTGGGTTTTTAATCTGTTCTTTTTCTACCTTTTTTAGTTGCAAGCCCAATTCATTGATCTTCTCTTTTTCTATTTTATGCAAGTTAGGATTTAGAGATATAAAATTTCCCGTAAATGCTTCTTTGGCTGCATCCTAGAAATATTTGTATGTTGTCTTATTATTTTCATTCTTTTGGATGAAATTATTGATTGTGTGTATGTTTTGTGCTTTCCCTCACCCATTCTTTAGGATTACATTATTTACTTTCCAATTAATTTTTGGTATATTTTCTCTGTCCTTTTATTGCATCTAATTTTTATTGTATCATGATCTGAAAAATTGCATTTACTATTTCTTCCTTTCTGCATTTGATTTTGAGTTCTTTATGGCCTAATATATGAACAATTTTTGTATAGGTTCCATGAACTGTTGAGAAAAAAAGTATATTCCATTTTGTCTCAATTCAATTTTCTGTAAATGTCTATCACCTCTAACATTTCTATGATTCTATTTACCACCTTAATATCTTTCTTATTTTTTTTTGGTTTGATTTATTTTGTTTTGAGAGACCAAGGTTGAAATCACCCACTAGTATAATTGATGTCTCTAAAAGTATGGTATATTACTTGGTATATTTATGTTTAGTATTGTTGTTATTTAATATTTAATTATGTGTGGTACCTTTAAATAGTAGATAGTTTCCTTCCTTATCTCTTTTAATTAGATTGATTTTTGCTTTTGCTTGATCTGAGATTGAGATTGCTACCCCTGCTTTTTTTTTTTACCCCAGTGAAGCAAAATAGATGCTGCTCCAACCTTTGACCTTTAGTCTATTTGTATCACTCTGTTTAAAAGCAATTTCTTGTAAGCAAGAAAAATTTAGGATTCTGGCTTTTAATCCAGTCTGCTATTCACTTTCATTTTATGGGAAAATTCATCCCATTCACATTCACAAATAAAATTGTTAACTCTGTATTTCTTGCCATCTTGTTCATCTCTAGTTATATTTTTCTCTTCCCTTTCCCCTTTCTCTCCTTCTCAGTATTTTGTCACTGATCACCTCCTTCTTTAAACTGCTCTCCCCTTTTGTCACTCCTTCCTCTTTCTTATATTTTCCCCTTTATACAATTATTCTCCTTTCTATTAGCAACAACCCTTCATTTCCTTCTTTCTCTCATTCATCCCTATAGAGGAAAAGAAGCTTCTCTGTGAAGCTAAATGTGTATGATAATCTCTTTTTGAGCCAAATTTCTTCATAAGATGTAATTTACCCCATTTGAACTGCATTTTCCTCTTCTTCCAATAGAATTACTTTCTTTCTCTAGTTTCTTTTTAAAATCATCACAATAAAATCAAATTATACCAACACTCTCTAAATTTCCTTATAACAGATACAGATATCAAGAGTTAAATATATCATCTCATATAGGGATATTAATATTTTTTAACTCTTAAAACAAAGTTCCTTTTTATTTCCTTTTCACCTTTTTATGCTTCTAATGAGAAGCTATTTGTATTTGAAGATCAGATTTTCTACTCAACTCTGACTTAAATGAAATTCAGCTGTTTTCTTGAATGCCCATCTTTTTCACTGAAAGATAATACTCAGTTTTGCTGGATAGTTGATTCTTGGCTGTAATCCAAATTCCTTTGCTTTTCAGAATATTAGATTCCAAGTTTTTATGTCTTTTGAAGTGGAAGCTGCTAATACTATATGATGATCAATTCTAATGGACATGGCCCTCTTCAACAATGAAATGAACCAAATCAGTTCCAATAGAGCAGTAATGAACTGAACCAGAGATACCCAAGAAAAGAACTCTGGGAGATGACTATGAACCATTACATAGAATTCCCAATCCCTCTAATTTTGTCTGCCTGCATTTTGGATTTCCTTCACAGGCTAACTGTACACTATTTCAAAGTTCAACTCTTTTTATACAGCAAAATAACTATTTGGACATGTATACATATATTGTATTTAACTTATACTTTGACAAATTTAACATGTATTGGTCAACCTTCCATCTGGGGGAAGGGGTGTGAGGAAGGAGGGAAAAAGTTGGAACAAAATGATTTGCAACTGTCATGCTGAAAGACTACCTATGCATATATCTTGTAAATAAAAAGCTATAATAATAATTTTTTAAAAAGTGGAAGCTGCTAGGTTCTGGGTAATCTTGATTGTGGCTCCTCAATATTTGAGTTGCTTCCTTATGGCCACTTGCAATATTTTCCTCTTGTTTTAATAATTCTGAAATTTAGCTATGCTATTTCTTTGAGTTTACATTTTGAGATCTCTTTCAGGATGTGATCAGCGAATTGTTTCAATGATTATTTTAGCCTCTGTTTTTGGGGCATCCAGGCAGTTTTCCTTAATGATTTCCTGAAAAATGATATCAAGGATCTTATTTTTTCATCCTGGTTTTCAGGAAGTCAAATAATTCCTAGATTGTCTCTCCTAGATCTATTTCCACATAAGTTGTTTTTCCAGTGAGATATTTTACATTTTTTTTCATTTTTTTGGTTTTGTTTGAATGATTCCAAAAATCTCATTGTGTCATTTACTTCCATTTGTTCAATTCTAATTTTTGGTGAAATTTTTGCTTTTTTTGCTCATTTTTTTTAAAAGGTTGTGTTCTGCTCTTAAGGCAAAGGTGCAATAGCCACCATAATTTGCCCTGGGGCAGTGTTGCTGACTTCCATTGCTGGGTAATCCATTGGCCAGGTCATCCATTTTGGGGTTCAGTGGCTCACTATTTACCTTTTGAATTTGTCTTGGATGTATTGAAGGTATATACTGATCTATTGGCTTTTAACCAAGACAGAGTAGCCTGAGATCCTCACAGTAGATTCCTGGTACAGAGATGCTGCAACTCCCTGGCTCCTTGCCCCAAGCTCTCTGTACTGCAGTCTGGGCTTGGCAGCCTCTCCCCCTGCATAGTGAAACAGACCTTTTCTAAAGTTATTCCAAAGTATCTCCTTCTGAAAATTTGTTGGACTTTAAATATTTGTGGGTTCTGTTTCTCCAAAACCAGTTCAACTGCTCAATCTGTTGTTGATTTGAGGGAAACTTAGGGGAGGTCAGATGAAGATGCACCTACTCTCTGCCATTTTGGCTCTGTCTTTAAATACATATTTCTTTATGATTCATGTTGAGAGCAAAAAATCAGAACAAAAGGAAAAAAAAAACACAGGAGAAGAAAAAAAAGCAGAAAAACAGATGTGACATTGCTATGATTTACATTTAATTTCCATAGTTCTCTTTCTGAATGCAGATGGCATCTCTATCCAAAATTAACCATGAGTCAATTAAAAATTAAGAATAACCAAGTTTTTCAGAGTTTATCATCACACAATCTGCCAATTATTGTTTACAATGTACTTCTGGTTCTGGTTGATTTGTTCACCATCAATTCATATAAATCTGTCTGGATCTTTCTAAAATCAGCTTGTTAATCATTTTTATAGAAAAATAATATTCCATTATCTTTATATCTCACAACTAATTCAGACATTCTACAAGGGATGGGCTTATGTTCCAATTCTTTGCTACTGCAAAATGAGATACTACAAACATTTTTGCATATATGGGTCCTTTTCCAGATTTTATGATTTCCTTGGGATACACACCCAGTAGTCATGGCTAGGCCAAAGGTTATGCACAGTTTGTTAGCCCTTTGCACATAATCCAAATTGCCCTCCTGAATGGTTGGATGATTTCACAACACCACCATGCATTAGTGTCATAATTTTCCCATATCCTCTCCAACATTTCTTGTTATCTTTTTCTATCATCTTAGTCAATCTGAGAGATGTGAGGTGGTACCTTACAGTTATTTTAATTTACTTTTCTCGAATCAAGAGTGATTTGGAGCATTTTGTCATATGATTATAGATGGCTTTAATTTGTCTTCATATCCTTTGACCACTTACCAATTGGGGAATGATTTGCATGCTTATAGATTTTACACAGTTCTTTATATATCTTAGAAATCAGACATTTATTTTAAAAACCCAGGCTTAAAAATTGTTTTCTCTGCTTTGTACTTCCTTTTTTATCTTCTTTCTGTTGATTTTGTTTGTGCAGAAATCTTTAATATAATCAAAGTTGTCCATTTGACATTGCATAATATTCTCTAGTTATTTTTTGGTCATAAATCCTTCTCTTGTCCAAACATCTGATAGGTAAATTATCCCTTGCTTTCCTAATTTTCATATGTTACCATCTTATGGTATCATCACACACCAAATCATGTACTCATTTTGACCTTATTTGGGTATAGGGTGTGAGATATAGGTCTATGCTGAGTTTCTAACATATTGTTTTGCAGGTTTTCCAGAATTTTTGAAAAATAGTGAGTTCTTATCCCAAAAGTTGATATATGGGGATTTATCAAATAAAACATTACAACAGTGATTGATTTTTGTGTTATGTGTGTCTAACCTATTCCATTGCTCCACCATTCTATTTCTTAACCAGTACCAAATGCTTTTGATGACTGCTGCTTTATAATATAGTTTTAGGTCTAGTACTGCTAAGCCACCAACCTCTTTATTTATTTTTTATTAATTCCATTGATATTCTTGAACTTTTGTCCTTTCAGTTGAATTTCATTATTTTTTATCTCTATAATAAAATATTTTCAGCAGTTTGATTATTATGGCACTGTACAAGTAGACTAATTTAGGTAAAATTGCCATTTTCAGTATATTAGTTTGGCCTACCCATGAATAATTGATATTTTTCCAATTGTTTACATCTGACTTTATTTGTAAGAGAAGTCCTTTCTAACTTTGTTCACATAGCCCTTGGATTTGTCTTGGCAAGCAGATACCCAAATAAAATATTTTATCTACAGTTATTTTAAATGGAATTTCTCCTTCTATGGCTTGCTGCTGTACTTTGTTGTGTGGGTTTATTATATATCCTGCACCCTTGTTAAAAGTAGGAATTGTTTCCAGTAGGTTTTTGAGTGACTTCTAGAATTCCCTAAGTATATCATTCTATCATCTGCAAACAGTGATAGTTTCATCTTCTCACTGACTACTATAAATCCTTTAATTTCTTTTTCTTTTCTTATTGCTGAAACTAACATTTTAGCACAATATTAAATAGTAGTGGTGACATTGGGCACCTTGTTTCACTCCTGATTTTACTGGGAATAAGTACAATTTCTCTCCATTAAAAATAATACTGCTGTTGGTTTTAGATAAAGCCTGCTTTTTATTTTAAGGAAGACTCCTTTTAACTCTCTCTTTTTTTATGCTTTTTTTTTTATGCTCTCTTCTCTTTTTAATAGAAATGTGTTCTCTATTGTGTCAAAAGTTTTTCTTGCATTTATTGAGATTATCCTTTCTGTTTTCTGTTAGTTTTGTTATTTGTTATTGGTGTCCTCTATTTTGTTCATTTTAGAGATATAAAATTTCCCCCTAAGAACTGCTTTGGCTACATCCCATAATCTTTGTTATGTTGTTTCATTTTTGTCATTTTGTTGAATGAAATTATGGATTGTTTTCTGTGATTTGTTATTTGAACCATTTATTCTTTTTTTTTGTTGTTGTTGTTGTTTGTCCTTATTCTTTTTTTTTAATTTTTATTTAATAATTACTTTATATTGACAGAATCCATGCCAGGGTAATTTTTTTTACAACATTATCCCTTGCACTCGTTTCTGTTCCGATTTTTTTCCCCTCCCTCCCTCTACTCCCTCCCCTAGATGGCAAGCAGTCCTTTATATGTTGGATATGTTGCAGTATATCCTAGATACAATATATGTTTGCAGAACTGAACAGTTCTCTTGTTGCATAGGGAGAATTGGATTCAGAAGGTATAAATAACCCGGGAAGAAAAACAAAAATGCAGATAGTTCACATTAGTTTCCCAGTGTTCTTTCTTTGGGTGTAGCTGCTTTTGTCCGTCATTTATCAATTGAAACTCAGGTCTCTTTGTCAAAGAAATCCACTTCCATCAAAATATGTCCTCATACAATATCGTTGTCGAAGTGTATGATCTCCTGGTTCTGCTCATTTCACTTAGCATCAGTTCATGTAAGTCTCGCCAGTCCTCTCTGTATTCATCCTGCTGGTCATTTCTTACAGAACAATAATATTCCATAACATTCATATACCACAATTTACCCAGCCATTCTCCAATTGATGGGCATCCATTCATTTTCCAGTTTCTAGCCACTATAAATAGGCTGCTACAAACATTTGGCACATACAGGTCCCTTTCCCTTCTTTAGTATTTCTTTGGGATATAAGCCCAATAGAAACACTGCTGAATCAAAGGGTATGCACAATTTGATAATTTTTTGGGCATAATTCCAGATTGCTCTCCAGAATGGTTGGATTCGTTCACAACTCCACCAACAATGCATTAGTGTCCCAGTTTTCCGCATCCCTCCAACATTCATCATTATTTTTTCCTGTCATCTTAGCCAATCTGACAGGTGTGTAGTGGTATCTCAGAGTTGTCTTAATTTGCATTTCTCTGATCAATAATGATTTGGAACACTTTTTCATATGAGTGGTAATAGTTTCAATTTCATCCTCTGAAAATTGTCTGTTCATATCCTTTGACCATTTATCAATTGGAGAATGGCTTGATTTCTTATAAATTTGAGTCAGTTCTCTATATATTTCGGAAATGAGGCCTTTATCAGAACTTTAACTGTGAAGATGTTTTCCCAGTTTGTTGCTTCCCTTCTAATCTTGTTTGCATTAGTTTTGTTTGTACAAAGGCTTTCCACACTAGGTCCACAGGGTAAAATGAAAATTACAATAATTTATCAATCACCTAAATAAGATCTCAAAATTAAAACTACCAGGAATGTTATAGCTAAATTCCAAAGGCATTAGGTAAATGAAAAATATGACTAGCAATCATAAAGGAACCATTTAAATATTGTGACGCCACAATCAGGTTTATAAACAATTTGGTGATTTCCACATTAAAGGAGTGAGGACTTAAAATGTGGTATTGCAAAAGGCAAAGACCTAGGATTTCAATAAAAATAACCTGTCAAGCAAAACTGAGTATAATCCTTTGGCCATGGTGAAATTAATATTTAATGACATATAGGACTTTCAGGCATTCCTGATGAAAAGACCCGAGTTGAATAGAAAATTTGATTTTCAAGACCTAGCATAAACAGGTAAAAAGAGAATTCATAAGAGACTCAATAAAGTTAAACTGCTTATTTTTTCATTTTAAATAGTATTTTATTTTTTCAAATACATGCAAAAATATTTTAACATTCATCTTTGCAAAACCTTGTCTTCAAATGTTCTCCTCCCCATCCCCAAATCAACAGTTGGATATAATAAAACATGTACTATTTACATTCTATATAAGAAAATGATACTTGTAACTGCCAAGAACTTTTTCCTTATTAGGTCAGTGAGAAGCAATCTACATATACACAGAATAGAGGTGTGAATTATCCTGGAATAATATCAAAAGAAGATGAAGATGTGAAAGAGAGATACACTGAAAGAAGTGGAAGAGATAACAGAATAGTAAACATTAGATCATGTAATTTAGAGCCTCTTGGAAGAGCTTTTACAGTGGAGCTGAAAATGGGAGAGGTGGCAAACAATGTTTGAATCTCAATATCATTGGAATTGATATTCAGTGGAAAGATGATAAACAGATAGATAATCATAAATACTGAGATTGATATAGAGATCCGTTTCACCCAACCCAAGGATAATTGGATATTGATAATTGGGTAATTCCAATTATCCAAGTTAATTAGAAAAGAAGGTAAGTAAGAAAAAGAAGGTGAGTAAGAAAAAGGAGGATGTAACAAAAGGGTGGAAAAAAGGGTAGATTAAAGAAAGTAATGGTCATAAATAAGCAAGACTGTTTTAAGGAGAGATAAAATGAGGAGATAGAATATAACCTAGTATGCTTCTGCTGATATAAAAAAATACAAATTAAAAAGTCAGGAATAACAATCATGAAATCAGACAAACCAAAAGCAAAAATAGATAATCAGTGAAACTACATTATTATGAAAGGTAACCTAGATAATGAAATATTAAATTTTTTCAGAGCAAAATTCTCTAATAAAGTCCTCTATTCTCAGATATATAAGGGACTAGGTCAAATTTATACAAATAAAATTTAATCATCCAATAATCGATAAATTATCAAATGACATGAACAGGCAAATTTCAAAAAAAAAAAAACATTAAATGTTTATAATCTTATAAAATGCTCTAAAGTACTATTGAATGAATAAATGCAAATTAAAACAATTCTGGATATTGTCACAGACGTATCAGAAATGACAAAAGATTGAAAGGACAAGGGGAAATAGATTCACTAATGAGCTGTTAATGAAGTTGTGAACTGATCCAAAATTTCTAGAGAACAATTTGGAACTATGTCTAAGAAAGTGTAAAATTGATTATATCCTTTGACCCAGAAATATCACCATTCCTGACTCCCAAAAAGGGTACACAAAATAGGGAAAAAACATATGTGTAAAATTATTTATAATAACTCTTTTTGTAGTGTCAAAATTTTTGAAATTGAGGGCATTCCCACCTTTTAAAGAGTGGTTGGTTGAACAAAGAATGCCATATAATTATGATGATGTGCTATTATGCTATAAGAAATGATGAGGGTTTTGGCTTTAAGGAAAAATAAAAATATAAAATCTATAAGGACTGAAGTGAGCAGAATTAGGAAATCATTGTACATAGTAACAGCAATATTATAGTGATAATCAACTGTGAAAGATTTATCAATACATGGATCCAAGAAAATTCCAGAGTTCATGGTGAAAAATGTTATTGATTTACAGAGAAAGAATTGAACTGAATGCAAATTGAAATAGTTCTCTCACTTTATTTTTCTTATTGGTTTTTGTTTGTTTGTTTTTTGGAGGACATACAGCAGGATACGGCTAAAATAGAAATGAGTTTTGAATGATTGCACTTCATAATTGTTATATTATTTGCCTTTTCAGTAGGTGGAATGGGGGTGAGAAAGGATAAAATATGGAATTCAATACAATAATTGGTATTGGAACTCAGCGTAATTGAGGGATTGAACAAAGGTTCCTGTAGAAAGTGGGATTTTAGTTGTGACTTTAAAAAAACCAGGGAGGTTAGTAATCAGAGATGAATAAGGAAAGTATTCTGGGCCAGCCAGAGAAAATGCCCAGAGGAAAATCATGGAATTGTGAAACAACATCCCCAGGCTTATGTCTTTGGAACAAAATATCTCCCTCTGGATTTAAGATGTAGGAAAATTATACAAGTAAAGGGAGCTAGGTTAGCAAGGGTTCTAAATGTCAAAGAGAGATTTTTTTTCCCTGCTAGGAGCAATAGAAAGACACTGGAATTTGTTGAATAAAAGGTAATATGATTAGACTTGAACTTAGACTAACAACTTCATGATATCATTTGCAAAAATTCATAATTTTATTTCCTCTTTGGATAATTTTAGAACTTTTGTTTTCTTGTCTAGTACTGAAACTAATATTTCTAGTAGCATGTCAATGCATAGTGGCATTTGTCTTAATTTAGTTTTTTTGACACATCTTCTTTATTTATTAATTGAACCTCAGAAATCTAGAGCTTCTCTTTTACAAACAGAAATATGGCTTCATTATGTGCTTTTGAAAATATCAAAGAAAAGTCCTTCCATGTCTTTTTAGCAACTTTTAAAATAAATTAGGACTGTATTGCTATATTTGGCCAATAATATTTGTCTGCATCTGTTAAAATAATCATTTGCTTTTTATTAAACTTGTTGCATAATTTTTGTTTTTCTTCCCGGGTTATTTTTACCTTCTGAATCCAATTCTCCCTGTGCAACAAGAGAACTGTTCGGTTCTGCAAACATATATTATATCTAGGATATACTGCAACATATCTAACATATATAGGACTGCTTGCCATCTAGGGGAGGGGGTGGAGAAAGGGAGGGGAAAAATCGGAACAGAAGCAAGTGCAAGGGATAATGTTGTAAAAAATTACCTTGGCATGGGTTCTGTCAATATAAAGTTATTATAAAATAAAACAAAACATTTTAAAAAATAAATAAATAAACTTGTTGCATACATGGTTAATTGTACTGATTATCACTATTGATCAAAGTAACAAATTAAGACAACTATAGGTTAACAAGGGTTCTAAATGTCAAAGAGAGATAGACTATACACCTGTCAGATTGGCTAAAATGACAGGAAAAGATAATGATGAATGTTGGAGAGGATGTGGGAAAACTAGGACACTAATACTTTGTTGGTAGAATTGTAAACAGATGCAGCCATTCTAGAGAGCAATTTGGAACTAATGCTTTGAAAGTTATCAAACTTTGCATATCCTTTGATCCAGCAGTGTTTCTACTGGGATTATAACCCAAAGAGATCCTAAAACAGGGAAAGAGATCCACATGCACAAAAATGTTTGTGGCAGCCCTTTCTGTAGTGGTAAGAAACTGGAAACTGAGTGGATACCCATCAAATAGAGAATGACTGAGTAAGTTTTAGTATATGAATATTATGAAATATTCTTTTTTCTGTAAGAAATAATCAGCAGGAAATTTTAGAGAGGTCTATGGAGACTTGAACTGATGCTAAGTGAAATGAGCAGAACCAGGAGATCATTATACAGGGCAACAACAAGATTATATGATAATCAATTCTAATGGATGTGGCTCTTTCCAACAATGAGATGATTCAGATCAGTTTCAATAATCTTGTGATGAATAGAAGTGTCTACACCAAGAGAGAGGACTGTGAGAACTGAGTGTGGACCACAACATAGCATTTTCACTCTTTTTGTTGTTGTTTGCTTATATTTTGTTTTCTTTCTCAATTGTTTTTCCTTCCTGATCTGATTTTTCTTGTGTAGCAAGATAACTGTATACATATATATACATATATTAGATTTAACATATATTTTTAACATATTTAACATGTATTGAATTACCTGCCCTCTAGGGGAAAGGGTGGGGAAAAGGAAGGGGAAATTTGGAAAACAAGGTTTTGCAATCATCAATGTTGAAAAATTATCCATGCATATGTTTTGAAAATAATAAGCTTTAATAAAAATACATTAAAAATAAAAAAAATATATTTTTTGTACTGCTTCTTCTCATAATGTCAAACTATCTTTCATCCCAGTTTTGAATCTCAGTTGGTCATACTGAATTATTTTCCAGAATTATTCTATCTTTGGGTTGATTTGACTAGATTTTCCATTGTTGCTCATTAATAATATTGACCTGTAGTTCTTGTTTTCTTTAATGTCAAATTTTACTTTAGTATCAGAATTTATGTCATGTCCCTCCCTCTTCCTTCTCTCCTTTTTTCTTCCTTTTTCCTTCCTTAGAGCCTTCTTTCCTTTCCCTGTGAATCATATCACTTTATAAATCCTTGAGAAAGGTTGGATTTTTTAAAGAGATTGGGTGGCTATGATCTCTAGCAACCCTATAGTATTTTCCATTGCAAAAAGGCCCTAAGAAGTAAAGTCCTATTAATCTGGAGGACTGTGTAAACTCAAAGGGATTTAATAATTTGCTTGACTCCTTAGCATAACCATATATTATATATATAATATATATATATATATACGCCTTTGTAAGGAATAGGAGAACAATATCTAGGGTAGCATTAAATGTGAGGAAAATATGCATCTGATTACTTAAAGGCCTCCTAAAAGAAGAGAGTTACTTGATATTTAGCATTACTGAATTATTATTAGAGAGAACCTCCAGGATAATCCTCTATTTAAGGATCATTGTACAGATCTTGGAAAAAAGATTTAGAAAAAAGATGAAAATGAAAAAAAAGAATTGTCTTGAAAGTTAATATATCTGGTCTATCTTTAGATTTGGGGGTCAAAGGAGCTAGGTCTCAATTCTTGTTCTGATATTTAGTGCATACGTGATTACATGTGACCAGATAATTTAACCTCTCTGAGGATCATTTTCTTCTTGCTAAAAGTAACGGAGTTGGTGTGTATCACATAGTTCCTTCCAATTCAAATCTGTGATCCTATCTATGATGCCCTGGTTTTCTTAAAGAAATAAATAAATGTTATCATATATTTGATTTTTTTGTTGTTTTATTGTTACTGTTGTTGTAGCCTGAATACTTGCTTGAAAGCTGAGGGGATCCTTTGATTTTTGAAGGAGATCTAGAGTTATGTTACAATAACAGATCACACATTAGGAGGCAGAAATCAAATTCTGATGCTTTATAATTATTGAAAGCTACATCAAAAAGAGATCAATTGAAAATGAATCATGAATATAAGCAATCTCCTAAGTATACAAGTATAGACAGTGGAGGGAAAGGTCTGGCCTGCATCTCACACAGAGGCTTATTAATTGAACATTGCCCTTGAGGGAGCAGAGGAAGCTAGGTTTAGTTTGGTTTATGGCTTACATATCATGGGGGGGGGGGGGCAGAGAAAACCAAAACATAAACACAGAGATTAAGTAGATTTTTTTTTTCTGGAGGGAAGGAAGACATTCTCAGGCTCTTATTTAATTGATTTTACAATCTATAGAAAAGAGGACATTTTAAAGCAAATTCAATAGACAAAATATCTCTTTCTTTTTGGCGAGAACAGCCTGCCCTCCAAATAAGAGCCAACAACTCTCCCTTCCCAGAAAATACAATGCCCTTTCATAGCACATAGGAGGGCTTCCAGGAAACATAAAATCAGAGGATGTGAAGAGATGAGGTAAAAAAGATAAACCTTTTAGGATTCACCCCCAGTGGATTCTGGGCCCAGGGATATTGGCAAAACCTCATTAGCCAAAACAATCACTGGCAGTACACAAAGGTTGATCTCAAATTATGGCTATGCTCCCATGAAGCCATTCTCAAGACTCCATTCCTAGAGAGTTACTGTTGATGTAAATTTCACTAGTTATTAAACAACAGTTATAAGGCCAACTTCAATATCTCACTGAAGCCGTGATGAGTTACACCTTTGTAAGCTTCCTCCCTCTATCAGCACAGTTTTGACCACAGAAATTCTAAGCAGTTAAGTCATCATGGGATAAAAGACATCTTCCTTTGCAAGGAACATAAATTTCATCTGAGTGTTTCTACACAAGCTACTTAGCATCATAATAGTGTCATAAGCAGTAGAAGCTAAATGTGCTTGGAGATTATTGAAAACAGTGTGGTAATCAAAGGAAAGAAGAGTGGAAACAGAAAGAGGGGAAAGAATAAAGGTCCAAAACAAGAAGCAAAATAAACTGCACATAGATTCTAGGAATGGGGTTGGTGGTCATGGACTTCAATTTCTACAGGCCTTTGGAAGGAAACATGGATGGAGCCCTGGACCTTCCATTTACTCTATTCAGGATAGTTTCTGTTCAATATGCCTTTGAGAGCAAAGTCAAGTTTTTCCTTAAGGCTCAACACCTGCATGAGTCTTTGCTAATTCTTCTTCCAACTTTCAATCTTTCCAGCACTCTAAAATGTTCTCCTGCTCCACAGGATAAGTGAGGTGCCTTCCCCTTGCCAAAATTTGAGTCCTTGATTCAAACCACAAAATCCATAGGAATGTGGTAGAGGTACAGATCATTGTCTAAAACGTAGGCCATGTGGCATCTGTGACTCTTGGCCATGCTAACAAAACGTGCTTTGCATCATTAGCAGACTTCATTATTCATTTCACATTGAAATGGAAGCTTCTTGAGAGGATCTCTTATTGAAAGGACACAAAAAGCATAAGGCTTTTCTTCTCTGTCTCTGTATAACTTTTTTTTCTAACTCTGTCTCTGTTTCTGTGTCTTTGTGTTTGTGTTTTTTTCTCTCTCTCTGTCTCTGTCTCTGTCTCTTTCTCTCTGTTTCACTTCCCTGTCAAATATGAGATGAATTCTGTTGTTCCCCCAAGAATAGATTAGGTATCAGTAAGGAGCCAAAGCCAAAGAGGGTATTAAATAGAAGCTCTCAAGATTTTGAAAGCCTCCTGTTCTTGGCTCTGAATTGTATATAAAAGTACAGATTTAGATTATTCCTAAGGTCCCTTCATACTATTCATTCTATGAAAATAGAATATGGGGCCCTTTTATATCATCTTGCTGTAGTAGAATAAAATTTTAGTACAACATATATTCAGAGTTAGAAGAAACTTTAGAAGTCATGCTTTTGCCTTTATTAACCAATTTAATTTATGTGATCTTCAAGATTGTTTTTATTTTCTTCATTTTCTTATACTTTTATTCTCATTTAGAATTTCTATTAAAATGAAATGAAAGGATCGCATTTAGCATCTGCCATTAATGGAGCCTTTCCCTCAAAATACTAATGAGAAAAATCAATGAAATGATAGGTGACTCATCAATTGTTCTGAAATTGTGAAATTGGGAGGCAGAAACTGACTCTTTGACAGGAAGGAATAATGCATCAAGTGACAATAATTTACTCCTGTTACTCTGTAGTAGCACACAAATGAATAAAAATAAAACAAGACAACACAAAACTAAAAGATAAGGAAGCTACGACCTGTCACTTGAGGCTTTATACATTTTAATTTTATAATCACAGCAGAACTTTGACAAAGGAGCCCTTTATTTTCTTCTATGTATCATTAATCAATTTTGTCACAGTTCATAGGGGGACTTTCTTTGGGCATTAGATGCATTGTAAGGATAATCTTAGAGCAGAAGACATGGATTCAAGGCTATGTTTTGGTATTTGCCATGATCATAAGTAAGCCATTCTCTCCCATCCTTAGCCCTTGGTGAATGAAGAAAATAATTGCCATGTATTTTAGTACAATAGTATGTCAAAGAAAATAATTTGCAAAATGCAAAATGAAAAATATATGTGTATATGTATGTGAGATATAATTCAAGAATATAAAGGCTATAGTTTTTCCACTTAATTTTATTTTAAAAATCCAAGAAACTCTCTATATGAAATTATGTTTTTTTTAAATAAAATAAATAAATTAAATTAAATATCTCACCTTCCAAATTAACTTTCTCGATTCCCCACTTGTTTTTAATGTCTATATCAAATTATTTGTAAACATTTGAGTATATAGTGCAACACTCATTTAGAACAAGAATTCTTTGAGAATAGAAACTACTAGATTTTTGTACCCTCAATATCCAATATGACACCCTGTGCAGTGTATGATTCATAAAAGTTTGATGAATTGCCTGTTTTATAAATGTGACTTTTAATGCATAACTGGATACCCTGAAGTGATAGTTTGTTTGATGTGAAAATCACATTGCTCTATTTCCATGATAGAGAGGCAGGTTCTTGTTTTGTTGACACTTACCTTTTGAATGTGTGCATTTCCAATCTTATCCGCCACTCTAAAATTTATAAATAACCTACTTTTTAGTTACCAGTGTCTATTCCAAGGGGATTTCTCTATGTGTGGATAATAATAGAGAAAAGGTTTGTGTACCCTACTTTTTTTTTTACCAGATAGCCCAATCTTTTCTAGTCCTTGTTTTGCCAGCAGAAACAGACCCATGCCATAGCTTAATTTTACAAGTTATGCTTTATAACTTTTTTTGTTGTTGCAAAGATTTAGAAATTGAGTTGATGTACATCCATAGGGGAATGGCTGAATATGTTATGATGCATACATTAATGGAATATTATTTTTTATGAATAGTCTGGCTTTAGAAAAGCCTGGGAAGTCTTACATGAACTGATGCCATATGAAGTAAGCAAAACCAGGAGAACATGGTACACATAACAAGATTGTTATAAACTATGATGGACTTGGCTCTTTTCAACAATCCAAGACAATTCAAAAAGAATTGATATGTAAATGCTGCATCCAGAAAGGGAATTATAGAGTTATGAGTAAAGACTCATAGAAAGGAGAAATAATGTTATATATGATAAGCAACAAGAAGTCAGCATAGATGGATTGTAAATGATGACTAAAAAGATAGGGGGAAAAGTGGATTATGAAGAACTTTAATTGATTAGAAAAAAATTTAATATTTGATCCTAAAGAGAATAAGAAACCACTAGAGTTTATTAGGGAGGAAATATGACATGGTGGAACATAGCCTTTAGAAAAAAAAATATTTGATGGTAACTGTATCAAACAGTAGATAGAACACTGGTCATGTAATCAGGAGGACCTGAGTTCAAATCTGACCTCAGACACTTAACATTTACTAGCTATGGGATCCTGGGAAAGTCATTCAACTTCAATTGCCACACTACCACCACTACCAAAAAGAAAAGAAAAAAGAAAGAAAGAAATTACTTTGGTAATTGAAGTCCATAGACATAGAATAACTTGCTAAAGATGACAGTTTGTAAGTGACAGAGCTAATACTTAAATCTAGTTCCTCTGATTCTATAGTTAGTACTCTTTCCATTAGCTTTTCATGGAAACTGTGACTAGGAATAGCCATATCTATAAACAGCAAGTAAAAGTGTCAAACAGAGGGTTCAAGGAAACTCTCTAGTAGATATGACAAGTTATACTTGAAATAATGTCTACTGGGAGTACAATTCAAGTTTTAACTGTCATTGAGATTATCTAGATTTTAGGTAAAGGCTTCATGAAAGAAAAGCACTATATTTTTTCCATAAGATTTAATATGAAATCTATTTATTTTCTTTGACCTGTAATATTCATTCTTTGAATTTAGGAATACATGAGCTTCAGTGGGAGTTGTGAGACCATGTTGGGATGTAAGAAAGAAGAATTCCCAGATTGGTTGAATTGTATGAATTGGTAAACAAGGCAGAGAAATAAAAAAATTTCTCAAAATGTACCTGACTCATTTACATCATATAAGAACATCTGAAAAAGATATATCTTGCAATATTTACCTCAGAGATCTACTTAGAAAATATAAATGTTTTACAAATCTGAATTTCAGTCTAAAAGTGACATTATTATTCTGGGTTTAGAAAATTGTGTGAGAAAAATATTTATAAGTGAGTCAGTACTAGGTATTCATAGAAAACTAAAGGCAATCCAACTTAACTGGTGAAGAGATCACATGAATCAAAGATGTGTGAGATAAGGCTGGAAAAAAATGTAGTATATTGTGGAGGCTCTTAAATAAGATGGTAGGAAATTTATGATTTATAACTGGCAATAATCAGCTATTATAACAGTGTTTAACTGGGATTTATGAACTGGTTTTTCATTATTTTGATAACTATTTCATTATAATTGTTTTTTTTTCTTTTAATTCTATATGTTTTTTGCATATAAAACAAAAATGTCCACATCATTCAACAAGCTACAAAAGGGATTTGTGATAAATGCACATATATATATATAGTTAAAATTTTGTTAGAGGTTATGGAGAATAGAAAATGATGAAAATATTATTTAAACCTTTACTAAATGATTGAAATCAGTTTTTAATTTAAAAAAATAAAAGATTTCACCTTGTCAATAAAGCACTTTGTAAAGATTTACAAAATGTCTATAAGTTCTCTGTTGATAGAGAGTGGATACCCAAAATTAATTGATTAATTAACAAAAGCAGTAGATGTACTTGCTAATCCAAATTACTTGAAGCACTTTATTATCAAGTGCTTATTGCTTGTTCATTAGATACGAGTGCTGAAATATTGTGATATGTAAGACTATGAAAAAAAGAGGGACCTACAACAACATTGGAGAAAGGCAAATGCGAGAGAGAGAGAGAGAGAGAGAGAGAGAGAGAAAGAGAGAGAGAGAGAGAAAGAGAGAGAGAGAGAAAGAGAGAGAGAAAGTGTGTGTGTGTGTGTTGTGGGCCAGAACTTGAAACAAGGTACTAAGTGGAATTGAGGAGACAATGGTTAAATCTAGTTTAGCATTGGTTTAATTCTACAACAAATAATGGTTACCTAGTGATATAATGATTGGTTTATACTCAGTGTAGAGCATATAAGATAGGAGCCTTAGCCAGGATTTATTCGGAGAGAAGGCAAAGGACTGGCAGCAGGAGCTTAAGCTCTCAGAACCAGGGGAGAAATTCAATTCAATCTTTAATCTTCCTGGTGGCTGGCCTGGACTCCTGCACTTCCCCACTAAGACCAAGGCAAGACTGAAAAGCTCTCCAGAAAGCTGCCCAACCCCAGGAAGGGGATAATAAAGGATTTGAACTATAAAAAAGCTAAGCCCAGGGAAAGGAGGCAAGATTTTGAAAGAGACAATAAATGGACTTTAACACCTGGCTGTTCTTATGGTGATTACCGAACTAAAACGAAAGCTGCCTCCAGAAACCCCAAGAAACTCTCAACAGAGAACATTACATTTTAGAGAGAACATAGAGAGAGAGAGAGAGAGAGAGAGAGAGAGAGAGAGAGAGAATAAAATATATTTCAAAAAGTATGCTCCGTTCAACTTGAATTTGGGTCACAGTAACCTTCAAAAATTAGTTGTTAAAGGTATGTTTAGTGAAAATTTAGAAAATGAGGTCCTGATCAAAAAGAGTTGACATGACTTTAGCAAAAATTGTTCATATCAGATCATCTTTATTTCTTTTTTCAATGGGATAATTAGGCTTGTATATCTAGACATGTGGAAAGGGCAGGGCAATTAGAAATATTTGTTTTTATTTTAAATATTTGATAAAGTATCTCATATTATCCTTATGTAATGATGAGGAATTGTGGATGAGATGTTAGTAAAGTGACATAAATTTGGACTTTTTAAAAATTCTCATCTTTATTGCCTTTTTGGCTACATTCTCTACTCTTAGAATGTTAACTTCCATATCAGTTCTCTTATCTGTCAAACAATTCCTTCTTATTTTCTTTTCCTAGATTATCTTACATAATATAATCCTAAACTATGGGTGTATCTCAAAACTGTCCTGGACCCTTGTCTCATCTCTCTATATATTTCCACTCTTCATAATCCCATCTGTTCACATGAGTTTAAGTATCACTCAAGATCTAATTATAGATAAATAATTACAAGAATTATATTTCTGACTATAGTCTCTCTTGTGAATTCCAGTTGTGCATTACCAAATACTTATTAAATGTTTCAACTCAACAGCAATATCTTGTAGACATCATTAACATATATATTTGTTTTTTAATGATTGGTAAATTTCAAACCGATTATTTTGCTGGACTACCTAGAATAATCACTAATTATTTATTTTTGGTTTAGAGAGAAGTTTATTGTTAGAGAGAAGTCTGTATTTTTTACCATTTTATCAACAACTTGGATAAAGCCATAGACTGCATAAATTTCAAATTTGCAGATGGTGCAAAGCTCAAAGGGATAGATAACACACTGTGTAAGTATCTAAAACAGTTCTAACAGGATAAAGCACTAGAATAAGTATAACATAAAAATTGAATAGGGAAAATATAAAATCTTAAGTTTAGGTATAAAGATTCAACTTTAAATTATAAAATAGTGTAGTATTGTAAGAAAGCAATTGTCTTAAAATACTTTACAGGTTTTAGTAAACACCAAACTCAGTGTGCATCATCAATACAATACGATAGTCAAAAATGCTAATGCAATATGGAGCAAAATTAAGAAAAATCCAATCTTCTAGCAAGGTCAACCCCAATCAGGTCATGTTAGGATCATTGTGTTCATTTTACGGCACTATAACTATGAAATGACAGGAATAAACTAAATAGCAGAGAACAATAAAGCCAAAGGCTGATGTTCATGCCAGATGAAAATCAATTGAGAGAACAAGGCATTTTTGGCCTGAAGAAGAAAGGCTTAGTAGGAACATAATAGCTGTTTGAAGAGAAATTTAAAATCTGAGCTGTTTTCCTTGTCCAAAAAGAGAAAACTAGGTGAAATAAATAGAAGTTACTAAGAAATTAATTTAGCCCTTATATAAGAAAATATCTTTGAATAATAGAAAAGTCTGAGTAGCATTGTCTATCTCTAGAGTTTTTGACTCCTTTTGCTCAGTGAAAATGACAACATTTCTTAAGGACTATTTGTTCCATATAATGTAGTAGGGATTTTTTTTTAGTACAAACTATATTTTACAGCATAAATTAGAGTTCTGAGATTCTAAGGTTTTTTTAATTGTGTTGGCGAGAATAGATTATTTTTTTTTTCTTTTTGGAAGCATATGTGAAATATTCTTTCATGGAAAGTTGGAGATTTGAAGGTTTCATTTTGCTTATAGAAAAACCACTGGATGAAGAAATTTTATAATCACACAATATGAAAAGTATTTAAATATTGCTAGTACTAAGCCCTCTGTTTTAGAAATGGAGAAGCTCATGAGAGATATTAAATGATTTATCCATCAACATGCAGTTAATTGTTGGGCTGTAACTAAAACATCAGGTTCCCTTACCTCTTGACCAGATCTGGACTATAATTCCACTTGATAATTAGCTATTTATAAAAACAGACACTTAATTTATCAGTTTAATATCTAAAAATTGTCACTCTTCATGACAGAACAAAATACTATCCCTCATTGATATTCTTCCAGTTCAGCAGTTAGAGTCATATAACCATGTGGAATTCCACTCAAAATTATTTTGGACTGATAATTTCCAATTATATTGATATTCAAGTAAAATATTCTACTACATGAGAAAAACATTCATGTGTCCCTAGTGATGGCCTGATTATTTTGTATAATATTCATTACAACAAATCAAATTAAATAATTTGGCTGTCTCCTTGACATTTATTGTAATGGAATTTCACTCATACCATATGTGATAGCTAGTGTAGGCCAAGTACTGAGTTATTTAGAACATGTTTTTAACTAATCAATTCAAGGCTTCAGGTTTGATCTCTAATTAATCTAATATGCTTGGCAAAGCATTTGCAATTTGATGTTTTTCCAACCAGGGAATCTCAACAATTTTATTGTTAGTCACAAAGAGAACTAGGCAAAATTAGTGTTGATTTCTTCTCTGAAGACCTCCATTCAACAATAAGTATTTCTCAAATATCTATTATGTGGAACACACTGTTATAGGTATTGGACATAAAAAAACTACAAAATGCAAAAACTATTTCTGTCCTAAAGAATGTTTATTCTACCAGAGAAATAACTCCTCTAATATGTCTTACAAGTGATGGGTCTTCATAGATAAAAACAAATAGATGATTAATGTCATATAATTTATTTAATGAGTTCAGAAAAGTATTGTAGATCCTAATGATGTTGTAAATCCTTTAAATATATATTCCATTTTTATTATAAAACCACCTGAAAGAAAAGAAAATTTTGCAGGGTAGTGATAACTGCCATGCTTTCTTTAACTATTCTGTAGATCCACGTAGAAGTCAGAAAGAATGGGATTACAATTTTAAAGTAGGAAAAGATGTGTAAGATATTATTTAGTCCAATTCTTGCTATTTATATGAGGAAACTAGGCCCTTAAATGGGAAAAAGATTTGGTCCATATGATATAGCTAATTAGTTGCAGAGTTAAGACAAGATAATTGATCTCCAGTCTATTGCATCGCCCTATATTTCTTATACCTTTACATTTTGCACTGCACACTAATGTTATGAACTATCTGTTATTTGGAACAAAAAGTAAATCAACAACATTAGTATTATTACCAACAACAGCAGCTATTAAACAAAAATCTTTATTTTTCTACTGAAGCTATTAATTGTCCTTTGTATTACATTAAAATTAACTTCTAATACTCTTTGTCTTAAAAACAATAGTACTAAGAGTGTGCAAAAGAATATTTTCTATCTATGTTAATTATCATTGTAAAGTATCATTCCCATTTCCCCCATTAAAAAAAAATGCTGTTAGACCCAAGCATTAATGAGATGCATTTTGAAAGATGTTTGTGTGTCCATTGGGTAGGCTAAATCTTAATTAAAATTCATGAAAGATATGTTGTTTTTTCTTACTGACACTAAATGGGCTATTGATTGTTTCAGCAAATGGACTGAAAGCAAACATACTGTCATTCATTTCCTGAATTGGAGCCTGAAAATACAGGGATGTTTATGGCATTGCTGTATATGAGATAGTGGCAATATGAAAGTCTCCCCAAATGAAAATTGTGGAACACAAATGGGGATGTCATATCATTCTCTTTATTAGAGCTGCATCTTTATTAATAACAATAAAGCTGTAGCTTTATTAATAACATTTGCCTCTAATAATAATATTTAGAATTAACCAATCTTGCAGTGACATCTTTTTCTGGACCACTGTTTCTCTGAGAAAGTATTTAATGTTATGAAATTATAGGATTTTATAACTAGAAAAGACCTTAGACTTACTCACAGAAAAGTCTTAGAAATTTTTCAAAAGGTCAAAATACCGAGTATTTATGGACCCCGCACTAGGACCAACTCCTAATCTAATATTATTTTTGACTTACATTTGCCAATTCAAATTATTTTAGAGCTTAATTAAGTATGCAATATATTGTGATTTCTGGAGCTAAAATCTCCTTCATACTTAAGAGCAGAATGAACAGAAGCAAATCATTTAAACTCTGAGCCTTAAGCAGCTTTCTAACATGATATATGTAAGTTGCAATCAGACAGATAAAATTAAAAGTTTTAATAAAGTAATGTTCTATATCAACCACAATGACCCATTTTAAATTACTGTACCTACTTAGTGTAGTGGAATAGTGTAATATAGGGGAATAAGGAAGCAAGGGAAAAGAAATGGGAGCAGGAGATAGTTTATACATCTTTTCAAGATTATTAGGTTGATTGTCAAAAGAAGGGCAACACAAAACACAAAGATGATCAAAAATGTTCAAAAACTATATCAATGTTTGGATAGCAATTATACAGAAACTTTGAGGTTAAATTATATATGTGTCATACTCTTGATAACTACTCCCTCAAAGTCAGTCACACATAATGTATCCTGGAGTCAGCTGCTACTTTAGATTTTAGGGGATATCTCAGTAGGGACTAATTCTAAAACTATTGATCCTGTCACAATTAGCCAGTAGGTTTAATAAGTTTTTAGCAAAGGCAGTTACTGAAATAGTGTAATTAAGAACAGTTATTATTAAGAATTCCTTTTAAAAGCCAGGGCACCACTCTCTTACCAAATATATAGAGTATCAATGAAAAGAATGGACTCATCCAATCATTCTGGAAGCAATTTGTAATTTTGCTGAAAGGGCTATAAAACTTTGCATATCCTTTGATCCAGCAGTGCCACTAGTTTTTATCCTAAAGAAATCATAAAGGAGAAAAAAGTTACCATATGTGAAAAAAAGTTGTAGTGGTTCTTTTTGTGGTGGCAAAGAATTAGAAAATGAGTAGATGCCCATCAATTGGAAAATGTTTGGATAAGTTATGGCATACATGTGATAAATAACTGTAGACAATGTTAAAAACATGGATTCAAAATATAATAATATTAGTACACTTAAAGTATACAACTGAAGCAAAAGGTAGTGTGAAGCTCCTGGTTCTGAAGGAACTAGAAGTCCCTTCTTTGTTGATAGACTCCTGAAAATGTGTTATATATATATATATATATATGTTTGTATGTATTTATAAATGTATATTAGCATGTGTAAATAGATGAAGAAACATCTTTGCTATAGGCTCTAATATATAATATGGATAGGGATATGTGCATGTAAAGAAAACAAGTGGATAGTTTACTACCTAGAAGAATAAAGAAACACTTAACAATAAGCAATATTACCCATTATATTAAGATAAAAAACACTTAACAATAAGTAATATTACCTATTATATTAAGATACAAAACAAAATGAAGAAACAAAGAGTAGTGTACATGACTTATTTATCCAGCAGGTTTTCATAGTAAATATAGATTTGCGAACTAATGCTGAATTCTCTTATAAGAGAAAGTTATAAGACAGAGAAATCAACAGGATTCAGCCACTATATGGTTGAAAATCAGTTCTGGAAAGTGGCCTTCAGCTGTTTCTGCTGCAGGTGTCACTCTCTGAAAAATACAATTTGAAATTGCTGCTGCAGATAAGAAAAAAAAAGTGCCCTCTAATTTTGAGTCCATTGATACCTGGAATGAGAAAAAGCTGAAAGTAACCTACAACTACCAATCTTTAACAACATAACAACCCAGACATATTAGTAAGGTAAAATATTAGGAATGTCAAGAGGTATAATGGATTCTGAAAATTCAGAAGATATCATTTGAAGATGATCTACTCTGTATATCTCAGGTACTTTTAAAGAGATATTTATGGATTTAATTATACTATAGCAAACTACAACTAATATTTTGTTTTTCAGAGAAAGCTTCAAAATTTTGAGAAGCAAAGAGTCTTCTTTTCCTTAAGTCATTTTGTACAATCCTTTCTTAATCTAAGGTTTTACCTCACAACAACTCTAGTTACTGGATTTAAATATTCATTTAAATGGTTAAAGATCAGATGTATTTTTCACTAGCAAAAGGATAATTCCCTAAAAAGGAAACAAAACAAAATACCATAGTTGATGTAAGTTGTCATCAGGTTTGCAATTTAAATTTCATAGAGGTTCTTAGAGTATTGAAAGGTGATATAAACTTCCTGTTTATGTCAAAGGAAGGATTTGAATTTAAAACTTGACTCTGAGGCCAGAACTCTAATCACTATTCATTTTGTCTTTCTAAATTTTCATACACGCTCATACAGCCCATGTGCAAGCACACACACCCCACACATACACACAAGGACTAGTTAGGAAAGTAGTTCAAATTTAGTAATTATATAAATAGTTTTGTTGTTGTTATTAATATAGATTTCAAAATATCTTCTAACCTATAAAAAGCATCTAGATATTATGAACTTATCAATCATGGTAAAAGACCTACCGCATCTGTTGATTTGCTATATGCTACACATACATTGCTATTGTTTAAATAATTTGAATACAACAAAGTATACTTCTACTCATTTCTCCCTGGTAGAAGCTCCTCAGGTAGACAAATCAGCTAATTTTACATTTTTTACATAAATGATTTTTTACATAACATTAACAGAATCATGATGTAGTGCAAAGGTGTCAAACTCAAATGATGACCACTGAACCTAATGTAAAGAATATATTGGACATATATTTGAAGAAAGGACCCCGAAACTCTAAAACTGCTTGAAGGAGACATTTTCCTTGAACCCTGTGTCTGTGGGACCTCACCCCATAAGTAGCTTCAGTCTGTTATGTGGGGCTAGTTCAGTCCTGAGCTAAAAGAATTACAATCCTATTCAATTAAAGATTTTCTATTCAATTCAACTCCACCCACCAGCTTCACTGGGAGGGGAGCAGGCCTTGGAATGTAACCAAAGATTTCCTTATTAAAATGCCAATTAAAAACTCATTTCTTTGCAGAGGATGCTGAGGATGCCAAGGAAACTCTCTTTCTTTCTTGCATGGCAGGCCTCTGTCCACTGGAATAATATTCTCTTGCAGTACTGCCCTCTCTTTATCCTCACCTATTTCCCTAAAGAGACTTATGCCCCTCTGTTGGGATCTCTCTACTTCTCTGTCAGACCTTACCTCTAAGGAATTCAGCCTTTCTATTCTTGCATAGTAAATGACTTTCCAATGCCAATAATAAACTTCTTTTATCAGTCTAGCCTTTTCGGTTTTGAGGCACAAACTCCCTACCCTTGCGCTAAATCCCAACTGGGTGTAGGGGAGCCAAACCTCTCCATTTGGTTTCCTGAACCCTGAACCTGCCACTAGACCTTATCATTTAACTCCCTGACCACCAGAAATTCTAATCTCATTTTGGCTCCCTAAAATCTAGACCTCATCATTTGGTTCCCTGAAAGGAAACTCCAAAACCTAAACCTCATCATATTGACTTAGAAAACTAAATATAAATATTAACATGTTTTTGTTTCGTTAATTTTGTCAAATATTTCCAGACTAAATTTTATTCTTTTTTGGATTGTGCTTGGGAGTGTTGTGGCCCATGTACATATTTGACATCTATGGTTTCAAAGTCAGGAATACTTGTTTTTAAATCCTACCTTAATAAAAACTATGTGATTATGGATAAGGCACTTAACATATGTTGTCAACTCTCTAAGAATTTAAATTGGGAGCAGTTACTAGGTTATATGGGAAGAGGGAGTTCATCTATCAGAAATCTGTATAATAATGAAATCACAACTATGGGCCCAAACCTTCCACCAACTCTTATTTATATAGTACTTTACAGTGTTGTTCAGGTACCTCAGGAAGAATAAATGCCTCCAGGTTACTATTATAAGCATTAATGATTATCATCCTAATTATAGTGAAGTTGCTGAATCATTAGACATGGCCATATGACAAGAGTTCCAGATAACTAGGAATGTATCCCACCTATATGTTGTGCTTCCACTATTTTCTTTCCTATTTGCATATTATCAGAGCATCTGCTGCATAGATAGCTCTATTCTAGTATCTAGAGACTTCTTGTAAATAATTTGCAAATAGATTGTAGCTTTCACAACACCCCAAGGAAAAATAGAGGGGAAAATTACTTGTTTATCACAGAGAATCTGAATCGCCTCTCCACTTTTCTATGCTATTGTGTATTTTGATTTAAAAAGATGCCCAAAGAAGTGAAGAGAGACCAACAACTCCCAAGCAAAGTGCTGTTTTAGAAGAAGTCATCCTATATATTTCCATTCAAAGAAACAATTTTAGGATGCCAGCAGCATAACATCACCACCACCACCACAAACATCACCTTCACTGATGATATGAGGGTAGCAATTCCTATTTCTAAATAAACAGGTGGCAAATTCACAATGGCCATACTTTTTGGCAAAAGGTAGATGTATTTAGGGGAATAGTTTACAGACAAGGTAATGGCATGCAATAAATATGAAATAAATTTGGGAGAACATATGAAAGACAAGTTCCCTGAAAGAATTCACAATCATTCAGGAGAAAGGAAACCCTCCATGAAGTGGGAATAACTATTTGTTGGCAGATTAGACTAACCAGATTTAACTAGAATAATGAGAAAGGTGTCATTAAAAGAAAGGTATTATGAGGAAGAAAAAGTATAGTTTTCTGTCCTGAAAAGAAATGAACAAATAACTTCATTATGAGTGGAAATGTTTATAGGGGAAATGTACCCTTGGTGTTTCTCAAGAGAAGTAAAGGGGATAAACTCAGAGGGAGAATCAAAGAACCAGTTGGAATGTACACGGCAGACTAGGTCCAAAACTTGCCTAAAGATATGCTAATCAATATCTCAAATATTCTTTAAAGATGCACAGAGGTCTGAGACATAGAAAAAAGTGTTCCATCCTTGCAATTACTCTATACAAACACAATACATTGGAAATTTGATTATATCTTATAATATAGCTGGTTGGGCTTCTTGGCAGGGGAAAAGAGTAAGTCATGTCACCACCACCACCAAAAAACCCTACAATCACAAACTATACACACAATAACAATTAAAAACAAATCCCCTTAACCTGCAGAAACAAACAATGAAACAAGCATTTTTGTTTTCCCTCTAACTCTCTATCTTCTTTTTTTAACATTTTTTCTTCTACAACACCACAAATTCAAAATATGCAACTACTCTCAGTAAATAGAAGATAGCAAGGATAATCAAAAAGAGAAGTAAGCAGTAGGCACTTCCTGCTTCCAGGCACTAGTGGAATTGACTAAAGTACTCTTTTGTATAATAGCATTTTTTTTTTAGAATAAGAGCAATGCCACTAGGGCTAAATAATAGCCATGTAATTCTTCAAATATTCCTTAATTTGCTCAAAGCCATTAAATCCGTAAAAACTGAAAAAAATGCCCAAAAAAATCACACTTAGAAAACTGGCCAAAAATAATAACAATAAAAATGTCTGGTTGACTATCCCTTATTTTGTCAAAGTGTGACCACTTATACCAAATTTTTAAAAATTACTTCTTTTATGACAGGTAAGTGAAATATTCTTGAAATATTAAAAGGTCATAAAGCTTTTATTATTTGCTTGAAAAGCATTTGAAATCTAGGTATTGAAAGTGAATTGTCTATATTTAATACTCTGGTCCACATAATTTAGTGAATTGACAAGAAGTTGGAAATTTCCTTTAATTAAGTGCTTTAACATATGTCATAATATATTAGTCCTCTTGTTGATAAAAACAATAATAGTGATAAAAATTCATATTTATATGCTTTGAAAATGTTTTCTTCCTAATATCCTCAAAAGTAGGATACTACTGATGTTATTATCTTCATTTTACAGATGAGACTAAAGATCTGAGAAAACAAATGACTTATAATAACACAGCTAATACTTAAGGCAGAGAAATTCACTGAATAAAGATGCACTTTTAAATAAATGCAATTTAGAAATCTATAAATAGTTTTATATAAATTCTTTTGTGGGAGTGACTGCAGTAAGGTTAGAATAATTTATAAATCTAAATTAATCAGTTAAGAAATAATCACTGGATTAAACAATGGATGTTTTATATTTATGTTTAAGTATTTTTAAAACACAAAAAAAATGATAAAACATGAAGACTAACTTTGATAGATATAATGACTATTATGACTGTCTTGGAATTTACACAATAAAATACTCAAGGAAAAATAGTATTCACAGGTTAGAAATCTTTCTTAATTGTTCCTATTTCCATGCATGTGTTCATAGTGGATTAAATTTTAGAGTTCAACAATATAATCATGTAATCTAAGTAAAAGTTAGCAACATTTAAAAAATGTAGTGAAACATTTTAATCCCTTTCTTTGTAGTATGATTGTGTAGGTCAAGGGTTTGCACAAACATGGAATAAGGTTTTTTAGCTCTAAACCCTAACCCTAACCCTAACCCTAACCCTAATCCTAACCCTAACCCTAACCTTGTTATCCTATATATGACCACCACACAGAGGAGTTATAGAGTGTGTATCCATTGAATGGCTGAAAATAAATCGATCAAGAAGATTAGGTATATAGTTCTGAAAAGATAGTTCTAATAAAAATACGGTGATTTTCATGTGAACAGTACAATGGGAGATTAAATTGTCAAGTGAATAGTATACAAGGGAGATTGAGACTATGGACATAAAAAATATTTGTAGTGATATCTAGTTTGGAAAAAGATGGGGGAAAAACTCATGACTTGGAAGCAAAGCAGCAGGAATTGAGACAAACCCCACCATAATTGTGAGAACATAATGAAGATAAAGGTTATGTGAGACTATCTATTTACAGCCTCAAATATTCATAGGTCATTATAAGAAGAGCCAGAAGTAAAAGAAAACAGCAACAACTAAATTGGAATGCATATCTAATAGTATTGTTTTGAGAATCAAACACATTTTATGAACAATTTGTAATAATAAAGCATTATATACTAGCTAGCTCTTATTATTTTTATATTTTTTTCTTATCAGCATTGTAACATCTATAGTATCATTAGATGCATCAGAATTGAGTTATACTTCCTGAAAATTCTTCTAGGGATTATAAGTAAAAGTTGAAAATTTGCAAAAAAGCTCATTTGTTGGAAGGTGCCCAGTAGAAGACAAATTATAGGTACTTAATGGTTATTTTATAAGGATTATGAGCTTCAATAGTTTAAATTTTTTAGCAATGATATATTTGTGATGTATTTTCTAAACTAGACAGGTATTTCATTTTGTGCTATTCTTGATTATGTCTTTATACAAATCTTCCATCAACTTGACTGATATAGTGTTAATGGTGTGAGAATTGAGGTGGGGAATCTTTGGTCGGTGCTGGTCCAATGCAAAAGAATTTGCAAACCCAAAGAAAGAGTCTGAGTAGCAGAAAAGAGATTTATTGTTCACTAAGAAGGAGGCTTTCTTAGCAGGCAAGTTCCTAATGAGGAATTTGGCAAAAGTGGGCAAATGTTGACCTAGGTCTGGTTGCTGTCTGGGCTAATCAATAAAGTACCATCAGACAGAGATCTCCAATTGAATAAAATCACTTAATGGGGAGTTCAGAAGTTCATACCCACTCAATATAAATATGTTTATATTTCTGAGTATGTAAGAGGCAAAACAAATGGTATAATAAAGACTAAAGAGATGCATTAGGAATTGACCACTTTGGAGCATATTATGCAACTAGTCTATATTGGGCATATGGAAACCTCACTATGGATAATAGCTGTTGCTATATAAAACTTTATTTATGGGCACCAATATTCAGAGAAACACACTAATTCTATGTAATAATTGCTTCTCCTACTCCTTCCTTGTTTTTTTTTTTTTTATGTTTGTTTTGTTTTGTTTTGTTTTGTTTGTTCTTTTGACACAACCATCCCTAAAGTTGCAATAATATAAAGTCACTACCATAGTGCCTTCCCTCCCAAACCTTCAGATGATCAGAAAGAAATTATCTAATAGTACCCAGTTAATATGATCTCAACTGTTCTAGTTCTGTACTATTTCTCAAAACCTTTCCTCCCAGAATCATACCTATCACCAAACAAATAAAAAAACGACAAAAACCATCTTGATTTTTCAATTATAAATTTGTCCACAGAAGATTCAGAGCTAATCATAGATCCTAAAGTTGCAATGTTTCCAAAAATTGTAGGAATGGGACTTAAACTATGGATCATTTTGAATGGTATAATTAAGTTCTTTTATTTCTGTGATAAATTCCCCCTATTGAATCTTTTTTCCTGATGCCTTTCCTTCAGAATTCAATTGATTCTAAGAAAGTAATACAAATCATTGTTTAATTATAATAAAAAACTAATAGTTTGATAATATTCATGTAGATATATATGTGGGAATACACATGCTTCCACATATGCATGATAAAATATAATACCATAACAACTTGACATCCTTTTCTTGTTAAACTGCTAGTTTTGTTTAGTGACTTTACTTATAAATTATTTATGAATGGTCAATTTCAGTGAAATAAAATGATAAAATGCAACTATGTAATTTCTAATATAATTTGCACAACTTTGCCTTTTGAGAATATAACCATAGATTTTTCTGTCTCAGATCTAGTTTTAATGCATTCTGTCAAACTCTAGAAATGAGTTCTATGACATACAAATTTATTATTGCATTTTCTTATTCTATTCTACTTTCTTTTTACTCAAGAAAACACCCAAAATGCTCCAATCAAACTACCTCCAGATTGAAGTGTTGTCTTATGTCCCAAAACATAACTTCCACTATTGATTGAAGAGCTAAACTCTTCAACTCAAATAAGTTGGGACAAATCATTTTGATCTCTTTATAATTTATAACTATATGTTAGGTAAAATTAGGGATTTTGAACAAAACAATAAAGTCCCTTTCTGCTTTTATGATGTGGTCTGTCTTTATGTTGAATAAAATCTTACATAAAATTTGTCCAGATAAGAAGCTAAGTTCTTTATATGTTCAAATGCATTTTAAAACATATAAAATTTTAATGTACAATATAATCTTTTCTGCCTTCTTAAACCAATTACACTGAATAAAATTTGACTTCTTGATGACTTGCAATCATAGTAATATAAATCAAAACATCATTTATCTATATCTGCTAGGGATTTCAGATACCAGCTGGCCCAATCTATCTTTCATTTTAAAGATCAGGAAGCTCAGGTGTTAGAAATTTAGGTGACATCCCATATGACATAGGTATTAAACATCTGAGAAATGATTTAAGCCTTTATATGTAGTTGTCTTTCCATCATTATCAACTATAAAAACCAAGATGTGGGAGAGACCTAATCCTTTGTCAATCTGGACCTGAAGAAGATTTTTCTCTATAACTTCAACAAGGAGTAATCATCTAGATTTTGCTTAAAGATTTGTATGGATGAGGGTTACACTAGCCCATTAGGCAACCCTTTTTTTTGTACTATTCTCTAGTAAAATGTTGCCATCAGTAATTATTACTGAGTAATGCTGTTTTTATACTAAGTTGTATCAAATTTCCATCTGGAAGTGTGGTGTCTAGATAGATGAATTATTAATAAATATCTCTAAATTGAGATTATATTAAATCACATTTTCTCCCATTGTATGATGTAATTTTTTTGAGGGCAGGAGTAACTCTCTTTTGGGGGGAGGAGGATTTTTAGGCTTGTTTTTCCTTTGGTTCGTTTATCTATTTTAGTCCTCATGAATGCAAAAGATAGAAAAAATAGAATGAAAAAAATTTATGTTACAATATGATCCCTTTGCTTTCTGTTAAAGTGAATGTCAAGATCAAGAATATTTGGGAGTTGTTCAGCGAGATGCCATATTTCAAACTTGTAGGTTTTTTATTGTAATTATTGTAAATCTTTCAAAGGACCTAACTAAAAAAAAAAAAAAAAAAAAAAAAAAAGTTTTGTTTTTGTTTTGATCAAGAGCTTCAGTTTTCCAATAAAGCATGCCTTCAGGTATTTCTAGTGCTGCTCATTCATGTTTGTTTGTTTTTTGTTTTGTTTTTTTTTTTTTACATTTTCCAAAATTAAAAAAATATAAATAAGGGAGGCAGAGCTAATATGGCAAAGTAAAGATAGGAACTTGCCCAACTTCTTTTACAAACTGCACCAAATTTCATTAAATAATGACTCAACGAATTTTAGAGAATCAGAATACCAAAAAAAAAAAAAAAATAGTAGAACATTTTTCAGGTGAAGGCAACTTAGAATCTTAGCAGATAAAGTGAAAGCCCTGAATGTAGCCCCAGATCCAGCCACAACTACAGCCTGGCCCAAACTCTGAATCAATGGCAATATTGATGGCTTCCAGATCTCTCAGCTCAGAGACATCAAACAAGAGCTGAAAAGTCAGCAGAAAAGTTTCGTGGAACCAGAGTGGGAACCTAGTTTATAATCCCAACACAGGCACAGTCCTGCCGCAGTTCTGGCCCCAGCATCAATGAGTCAGAACTCTGAATTAACAGCAGTACTGGAGGCTTCTGGACCTCTTGGACCAGAGACACCAGGGAGGACAGGGAAGATCAGTGGAGTAGGTCTCTGGCAACAAGGTGGGAGTCTGTTGTACAATTACAGTGCAGCCCCGGTCAGCACACTAGACCGGGCTGTATCGTATAGCTACAGTGGGGCAGGGACCCATCTAAAAATTTTAGGATAGAAAAATATGCTTGCGGACAGATTCCTAGAAGGATTACAGAAAACAACTGTACAAAACTTCTGAATACTGGAATTGTGCAGCTCCCACTCTAGAAACAGAACCATACATAAAGGCAGAATAATAAACTACGAAAATGATCAGAAATGGAAAAAAAATGCTTCTGACCATTGAAAATTATTATGTGAGGAGGAGGATCAAAACACACTCAGAAGATGATAGATAACAAAGTCAAAATCTCTACATCTAAAAACTCCAAGAAAACTAAGAATTTGTTCAGGCCATAGAAGAGCTCAAATGAGACTTTTGAAAATCAAGTAAGAGAGGTGGAGGAAAAATTAAGGAAAGAATTGAGAGAGGTACAAAAGAAAATACAAAAAGTAAATTAAAAGAGTGCCTTAAAAAGAAAAACTGGCCAATTGGGAAAGGAGATACAAAAAGCTCATTGAAGAAAATGATTTCTTAAAAAATAAAATTGAGCAAATGGAAGTTAGTGACTTCATGATACATCAAAATACAATAAAGCAAAAACAAAAAAAATGGGAAAAAATAGAAAACAATGTGAAATGCCTCATTAGAAATATAACTGATCTAGAAAAAAATCCAGGAGAGGTAATTTTAAAATTATTGATCTACCTGACTGTAATGATCAAAAAAAAAAAAAAAAAAAGTCTGCACATCATCTTTCAAGAAATTATCAAGGAAAACTGTCCTGATATTCTTGAACCAGAGGAAAATAGAAATTGAAAAAAATCTATCAGGAGTGGAGCCAAGATGGTAGAGTAAAGACAGAAAACTGCTCAAGTTCTCCCAGGTTCCCTCAAAAACACATGAAACCAAGTCTGTGAAGAAAGGCTGAGGGAATGAAATCACCCTCCACCTTGAAAAAACTTCAAGAAAAGTCAGTCTCACTGGAGAGAAAAGAGTATTCAGCCCAACTCATATAGATTGTGAGAAAGTAGGTGAGTTCTTTTTTTTTTTTATTTTCAAAATATATACATGGATAATTTTTGACATTCACCCCTACAAAATGCTGTGTACCAATTTTTCATCTCTTTCCTCCACCTGCTCCCCCAGTCTTCAAGTGATTCGGTATAAATTAAACATGTGCAATTCCTTTATACATATTTCCAGAAATATCAAGCTGTCCAAGAAAAATCGGATCAAAAGGGGAAAAAAATGAGAAAGAAAATAAAATGCAAGCAAACAACAAGAAAAAAATGAAAATGTTATGTTGTTTGTGGTCAACATTCAGTTCCCACTGGCCTCTCTCTGGGTACAGATGGCTTTCTCATAACAAGACCTTTGGAACTGGCCTAAATTATCTCATCATTTAAGAGAGCCATGGTCACTAGTATACAATTTTGTTGTTGCTGTGTACAATGATCTCCTGGTTCTGTTCATTTCACTTAGCATCAGTTCATGTAAGTCTCCCCAGGTGTCTCTGAAAACATACTGCTGATCATTTCTTATAGAACAATAATATTCCATAACATTCATACACCATAACTTGTTGAGCCATTCTCCCAACTGATGGGCATCCTCTCTTGCCACTACAAAATTTCTGGCCACTACAAAAAGGGCTGCAGCAAACGTTTTTGCACATGTGTGTGCCTTTCCCTCCTTTATGATCTCTTTAAGGTGCAAACGCAGTAGAAACACTGATGAATCAATGAATGTATTGACAGTTTGATAGCCCTTTGGACATAGTTCCAAATTGCTCTCCAGGATGGTTGAATCAGTTCACAACTCCATCAACAATGTATTAGTGTTTCAGTTTCCCCACACTCCCTCCAACATTCATCATTATCTTTTCCTGTCATTTTACCCAATCTGAGAAGTGAGTAATTGTATGTCAGAGTTGTCTTAATTTATATTTATCTGATCAATAATGACTTAGAGCACCTTTTTGTATAACTAGAAATGATTTCACTTTCTTCATCTGAAAATTGTCTGTTCATATCCTTTGACTGTAATGACCGCGTATTTAAAATCAGCCAGAGTCAGGAATTCAGGTTAAGGGAAAAATCTTTAATCTTTATTGAAGTGAAGAAGTGAATAAGGATTGCGATAGCAATATGGGCAAGAAAGATTGCGATAGCAATATGGGCAGCTGCGACAGGAAGCCAGCTAACAGAGGGGGATCTGAGCTGAAAGGTCGTGGCAATGGCAAAAGACAAGCAGTCTCTCCTCCCCTTCCTTTTCCATTCCCCTGCCTCCACCCACCAAAATCGTCATTTCCTATACAACACATCAGGACTTGCACAAAGAGTGGGCTGGGGCCATTCTTTCTCCAAGCTTATATATTAATAGAGAATGGTCCAATTACTATTTAGCCTCATGTGCTTGGGACCTCGGTGCATCAACTCAAGCCTCAGCCCATTACATTTGACCATTTGTCAATTGGAGAGTAGCTTAAATATTTATAAATTTGAATCAATTTTCTATATATTGTAGAAATGAGGCCTTTATCAGAACCCTTCAATATAATTTCTTTCAGTTCATTGCTTCCCTTCTAATTTTGTCTGCATTGCTTTTGTTTGTACAAAAAAAAATTTACTTAATATAATGAAAATTATCCATTTTGTATTGAATAATATAGTCCAGTTCTTCCATTCTAAACTATCCTTTGCTTTTCTAATTTGCTTGTAACATCACTCTTTATGTCTAAATCATGAATCCATTTCAATCTTTTCTTGCTATATGGTATTAGGTATGGGACAATGCCTAGTTTCTGCTATACTAATTTCCAATTTTTTCAGCAGTTTTTGTCAAATAGTGAGGTGTTATCCCAAAAGCTATGGTCTTTGGATTTGTCAAATACTAGATTACTACCGACATTAACTATGTTGTTTTGTAAACATAATCTATTCCAGTGATCAACTATTCTATTTTTTAGCCAGTACCAAATGATTTTGATGACCACTGCTTTATAATATAGTTTTAGGACTGGTCCAGCTAGGCCACCTTCATTTGTATTTCTCATTAATTCCCTTGAAATTTTTGACCTTTTGTTCTTCTAGATGAATTTTGTTATAATTTTTCTTACCTCTGTAAAATAAATTTTTGGAAGTTTGATTGATATGACACTGAATAAGTAAACCAATTTAGATAGAAGTGTCATTTGTATTATATTAGCTTTCCCTACCCAAGAGCACTTGATATTTTCCCAAGAGATTATATCTTTATTTATTTGGAAATTGTTTAGTAATAGTGTTCATATAGTTCTTTTGTTTTTCTTGGCAGGTAGACTACTAAATATTTTATATTATGTACAATTACTTTAAATGGGATTTCTCTTTATATCTAGTACTTCTGAACTTTATTTGAAATATATAAAAATAATAATGATTTACATGGAATTATTTTGTATCTGGCAACTTTGCTATAGTTGTAAATTGTTTCTAATACTTTTTTAGTTAATTCTCTAGAAGTCAGTAAGTATACCATCATATCATCTTCAAAGAGTGATAATTTGATTTCCTCATTAACTATTCTAATTCATTTAATTCCTTTTTCTTCTCTTATTGTCAAAGCTAACATTTCTAATACAATATTGAGTAATAATGATGACACTGGGCAACCTTGTTTCACCTCTGATCTTATTGGGAATGGCTCTAGTTTATCCCCATTGCATCAGATGCTTGCTGATGGCTTTAAATAGATAATATTGATAATTTTAAGAAAAAGTTCATTTATGCATATACTCTCTAGTGTTTTTAATAGGAATGGGTGTTGTATTTTGTCAAATGCTTTTTCTGCATCTATCATATGATTTGTGTTAGTTTGGTTAGTGATTGTGATGACTGTGCTAGCACCCAGGATAGCCCAATCAGCCAGAGTCAGGATAAGCAAAAATCCTTAGTCTTTATTCTTGGTCTTTAGGGATAGAAGTGAAGGGGATGGAAGAGAATCTCCGTGACTGCCTTCTCCCTTGTCTACCACAAAAGAGTGACTCTGGCTAGTCTTACTCCACCCCCTTGTCCCTCCTACAAACCTCTGTATACACCAATCATTGAGCCAGCACAGGATAGTGGGAAAGATCATTTTCCAAGCATAGAGTATTGTCCAATTGGTAGTTAGCCTCAAGTGCTCGGCAGTCCTGACCTCAGTGCATTGACTCAATAGTTTCAGCCCTCTACATCTCCTGCTTTCTTTTGTTTTAGAACATAGGTGGTCACGCCATCTCTGACTTCTCAAGATGGTGAGAGTCCCCAAAAAGAGGTGATCACACCCCCTGTGACTTCTCAGGAAGGGAATTGAAAGCATAAAAAGGAGATGATCACGCCCTCCCCAAAAACTCAGGAAGGGAGATGGAAAGCACGAAAGGGAAGCTACCGGGTTTCTGGGCTGGAGGGTCTTATTAGAAACAGGTATGCACAAACCCATCAGCATTGGAGGTATTACACAAGCACATAGCAATAACACACAGGCTATTAGTAGTGACTCTCCCCAAAACCAGTGCAGGCTCAATGTGGAACAACAAACATGAATTGTATATGCAAGTAATGATATAACAAACATTACAAATCAATATGGTATTATAAGAGATTTCCAGAAGTCCTAGAAGGAGGGTATGTAAACAACAGTCATACATACATCTTCTTCAGCAGTCAAGAAATAGTCCAAAACCAATTTATAGTCCATTGCTTCATGTGTCAGGAATGATCTCCACAAATTTTTGAAGTCTTGCAACAGTCTTTTTATGTGTCAGGGAATCCAATGATCCCCTCAAGTTTTTGAAGTCCTGCAACAGTCTTATCATTTCTCAGAAAATCCAATGATTCCTGAAGGCTTTGAAGTCCAACAATTTTTGATGTCCATGAGTCAAACACCATAACTGTCATGCTCTTTCAGTGGTGGGCACAGTCAGCAATGGAACCACCCGATGTTTTAATTGGTGATTTGCTGGAATTAAGACTCTCCCACTGGCTTTCCTGGAGTCTGTCTGAGCTGGGCTGAACATCCTTTTCATCAGAGTGAAAGAGACGTTTCTTGAAATTTTTTGTCTATCTTGAGCTGGGGTGGTTTTATTAAATCAGCCTCTGTTCAGAGGCTTGGTTTCATGTTGTTTTTGATGGAAAGTGGGAGAGCGTGTGCAACTTCTGATCTTATTCCCCACTTTGGATCAACCAATGGCAATAAAAACCTCTCTCTTTCTCTGTATGGAATGATCACTTAGTCTCAGACCTACCTTGACACTTCATTCTTTATATGTTCATCATTTTGTCCTTGTCTTTGTGTTTAAATCCCAATTCACCCATATATCTACTTAAAATCCCAGTTCTACCTTTTTCTATTCTGGAATATTTCACTCTTAAACTGGATTCAATGGGCTGTGCAATATTTAGTTTGTTAACTTCAAATGGAAACTTTTGACATTGAACATAGGCATTTCTAAAGAATATCAAGTTGGAATATCTATTCTGGGCTTTTTTCTTTTCACATTCCATAGTGATCTGTGGACATGGGTATTAGGAAAATTGGAATAAGAACAAGCACTAAGTCACAAGAATTTTGCATTGTATAGAAACCTGATGTGGATTCTCACCCTCCCATTTCTATACCAACCATTCTCATACCCATACCTGTAAGTTGCTAACCTCTAGTGTCCCATAAATATCACATCCTATTTTTTATAACTAAATTTTCACTGTGACAGATAGCCCCACATTTTGCATTGTTCCCAGCTGATCAGCAGGAGTAGCATTCATGTGATGGCTGTTACTCCATACCTTCCTAGACATAGTAGAATTGAGAATATAGGCTGTATCTCTTCTTGCTTTGTTTCATTAGTACTGGGTACAGTGTCCTCAATTATGTGAATATTTTTTAGGTATTTATTAAGAATTGTAAGCACAAATGATCTACTTTCCTTCACCTTCTAAAATGGGGGTACCTTCTAAAATGTAAGATTCATCTGAGGCTAAATCAGCTAAGGTACTCATTTCCCATTCCCACTAGAAAGTTGGAACTCTTTAGTTTGGGCTTGATACATTAATGTCTAGAATACTCCTGCCTTCTGATCCTATATCTCCTATGATTCAGAAATTGCATTTTACATTTATTGGGATTTTATTTGTTTATTTATTTTTAGTATAAGAAACCTGCCAGTAAGAAAATTCTCTGGACTGAAATGCGTCAATCCCTATTTTGAAACTTTAATCATAAAGAATTGTCAGGAGCTTTGAGGGAATTAAAGCTTTGCCAGGTAACACAGCTAGTAGGTATCAAAGGGAGTTTTGTGATGTGTTTGTCACCCTGGATTTGTCATTATGGTTTCCTCCAATAGGTAGACAAATGGAGATTGATAGATATTTACATAGATACATAGATATATGTATGTATTTATATGTATATATTTTATACATATATATGTTCATGCAAACATACACATATAACATTTGACAATAGTGATTGAACTCATGAATGAACAAAACTCCTTTTCCAATTTTAGCTCTCACTTTCTATGCTTCTAATAATCATTCAAACATCTGCAACCTTATTGTATATGATTGAGGGAAATTTTTCAACTGACCTGTAGGTTTTGAAACCTACTGATTTGGACGCTGTCCTCCATAATGACATTTCAAACTTTACTTTTTTTTTTCAAACTTTACTTTTTAACAAAGGGAAATATTAAGTGATATTTGGTTTTACAAAAATACCATACTTAATGTGAGAAAACACATGAATATCAATCCAAAAAATAAGGAAAATAAGTTATATTAAAAAATGATGAGGGACATGCTCCCAAAAGATTCTATGAGTTAGAAAAATATACTAATATTAAAAGATATTAAGAGTATAATGTCTTTTAAGTACCTTAATTCTAGTTGCTTGATACTGATGGTTCTTAAAACATCATGACACAATAATGTTCATACTCTCCATACCTTTTATTGTTATAAACTTTTAAAAATTTAGCAGCAAAGTGAAGCCTGCTGCAGGATCGTTGTTGCTATAAAAATGCAAATGACACTAAATCAAAATGTGCTGCTGAAAAGTAAAAATCAAATAGAGTACAAATCACCCAGCTGCCTCAGCTATTTGAAAGCTCATATCTGGACTGCTATTGCCAATTGACATACTCTGTTGTTTTAAGCAAACCTTTTAAAAAATTCATTGCTTTAGCAGACCTAGGATGCTTACTATCTGGCCAGATATGCTTTTCCCATTTCCCTGGTTTATGAAGTTATATAAGATTCATTTCAAATCACCCCAGGAGAAGCTATAGGATAGTCTATTTACATCCTTAATGGTATGATAAGTACACTGCAAGGTATAGATCATTCAGTCACATCATATGGAAATATTTTTCACTCTTTTACAAAATATATGATGTAATCATCTCCCGAACTCATAGCATGAGAAGGAGCCATCATCAACATCATTATCTTCTCCATCATCATCATCATCATCATCATCATCATTACTCTATATATCCTAGTAATGGAAATTATTTGACTAAATGGTAATATATTTCTTAATGGGAGAGACTTTTTTGTTCTTTATTAACATTTGAAAATAATTTACAGATTTGTGGAAATTAATAATAACAAAGTTGTTGTAATGGAATCTTTGTTATATCTGATTATTTGTGATGTCATTTAGGATATTCTTATCAAAGACACTGGTAATTTGACATTTCTTATTTAAGATCATTTTAATGATGAGGAAACTGAGGCAAACTGGGTTAAGTGACTTGCTCAGTTTCACAGAGCTAGTAAATGTGTGAGTACAGATGGAATCTTCCTGATTACAGGCCCAGCACTCTATTCATCTAGTTGGCCTAATAATACTATAATAATAGGTAGCTAAATATTTTTTTCTTTGACATTAACATTTATTATATGAATGTAACATTAACTAGAAAAGTAGTTAGATGGTTATTTAATATAACAATTCTAGTTTAAGCTAAATTGTCATTTGTTTCTGGAGGATTTGACTGGCATTCTTTTTTTTTTTTTTTAAAAAGGATAGATGGATAGATAAATATGTATCACTATAGTATCTCTATGCTTTAGCAATGAATGAAGGATGATTCCTTATTTATTGTTAAGTAGCCATCAAAAACCTAAATTTGTTGCTATGTACTAAGGAATTATTTCTACAGTTTATTAGTCAAACTAAAGAGATAGAGAGAAATATTCTTGTCATTAGTATCCCTACATTGACATTCAGATAGTATCCAATAATATGCCAGACTGTAATAAAAATAAGTCAACTGATATATTAAATGGATTTTCTCACTTCAATAATAAATTGGTTTTGAGATTATTCTTTTTTATTTATGATACTCCAAGTTTTTGACAAATAATGACTCTAATTTGATAATGAGCTTTCTGGTATAATGTTGACTTTGGAAAAGTTGAATATATGTAGGAAGGAAAAATTTAGTTTATTTGAGATGTAATTCATTTCAGGCTGTAGCCTTCATCTCCCATATGATAATTCTGCTGCTTTAAATATTGGTCTTAGAAAGGGGATGATGGAATGATGATAGAGAGAGAGATTTCCTAGAAGTAACAATCTCCTTGGCTCAGCAAATGAAACAAAGGCATTATGCCCATTAAATATAGCTCATAAGAAAACCTAGAAAAAGAAAACAAATGGATTTGCCAATATTTAATTCTTAATAATTAAAGGAAAAATAAAAGGGAAAAAGGGAAAAATACATAATTGAAGACCATTTCACAAACCCAGTGCTCCTGATGATCCCAGAATTTGATAAGCCATCATTCTTTCTAAGCTAGCATGCTATCCTTAAATCATTGCTACAAGAGCAATTAAATAATTGAAAGAAATCATCTAAGAAATACAGGTAGAAATTGAAGCTGCTATTGCTAGTCAATCATTTCAGTTATCTCTGACTCATGGCCCAATTTGGGGTTTTCTTGTCAATGATGCTGAAGGAGTTTGCCATTTCCTTCTCCAACTCATTTTATGATGATAAATGGAGACAAACAAGGGTTAAGTGATGTGTCCAGTCACACAGCTAGTATGTATCTGAGGCTGGATCTAAACTCATATCTTTTAGATTCCAGGTCTGGTTCTCTATCCACTGTTCCATGTAGCTGCATTTAATCTAGTCTCTAATTTAACTATCTTTAAAGGAATTATTATAGTCCTCTAGTTGCTTAACTCTCAGAGAGTTGTAATTTAACACTTAGAGGTACCATATATACTCGAGTATAAGCCGACCTGAATATAAACTGAGGCCCCTAATTTTAACCCAAAAATCTGGGAAAACTTATTATATCAGTAGGTTTAAGTAGCGCACCAGTGCCCACAGAGGAGGAGAGCGGGTGCCGGTATACGCATGTAGAGTGGTTGCCAGCATTAGTATAAAGTCCATTTACCGACTGTGCTACTACAGGAACAGACGCATCACCGTAGCAACGGTGGGCCCTGTAGTATCACAGTCAGCACTTGCGCTATATTTTATCTAGTGACTCGAGTATAAGTCGAGGAGGGGATTTTCTGCCCAAAAATTGGGCAGAAAAACTCGGCTTATACTCTAATATATACGGTAAGTGTTCAATCAATCCACCATCATTACCAAGAAAAATACATATCTAAAGTAGAGTAAATCAATCAAATTTTATTGCATAATTTAATGAAATTGAATACATTGGATGATGCAAATTTTAATTATATTGAAAGTGTAAACAAACTAGTTTCATAAGATAAAAGCCCTACATCCCAAAAAGAGTGCAAAAACAATGTAATGCTAAATTATTTTACAGATGAGATGACTAAGATCTAGGGAGACTGTGATTTGCCCAGCATCAAGATTTGAACACATGTTCCCTAACGCTGTAGCAGCCTGTATTTAAATAGCCCATTCTATTCTCTTTTACATATAGATAACCATCTACTCCAACTTCAATCTCTTATACATATTTCACTCATATTATGGGGGGAGGGGAGATCAAATCAATGTAATCAAAATAATCTAGCCCAAGAATTCAAATGTTGGAAACATTTTTAACTGAACTTTCTCTGGGATCTCAAAGCAAATAAGAAAAAATCAAGAAGTACAATATACTTATAATTCCGTTATGATCCATTGAATATTTATTATCTTTATTTTATTTATAATCTTCATTTATAATCAAAATTCCAGGTCTCTTCTGGGGCCAAGAACTTCTTCTAATCACTTCACGATCACATGGCTTCAGTGTCATTCACAGATCATTTAATTTCATTTCTTGTTATAAAAATTATTTTTTTAGAGTTGTTATCTAATTTTACTTTTAGAGAATATAATACTGCAAATTTCATTCAATAGCTATCAGGCTTCTGAATAAGTTTCTAAAAGTATCAAATTTTTCCCCAAGCACACTCCTCTTTCTCAAATAACTTCCAAATGCTTATTCTCTGAGATTACTTTCCATCTGACATATAGCATCTAATTATATGTTATCTACCTCTGGTCAGTATGTAAGTTCTTTGAGGTAGAAGACTTTTTGTTTTCTACCTTTATTTCTCTTATATCTAGTACAGTGCATAGTATGGTAACTGCTTAATTTTGTATATGCATGCATATACACATATGTACATACATGAGTGCATATGCATACATATACACAAATGTACATACATGAATATAAACATGTGTGTACATGGATGCCTAGTTATACATATTCATAGTTGTGAAGAAAAAGTGCATACATACTGCAACCCTCTCAAAATTTTTAGCCAAGTCAGTCCTTCTTCCAATACTATCAAAACTCTTGGCCTACAGATTTCCATAAAATGCCACATGCTTTACCATCAACGTTTGTACTTTCAGACTATATGCTAATTCTTATTATAATTATCCACAACCCTGGATGTCCTCTGTGTGATTAAAAAAGGAACTAGGTCAATAATGTACAATGAGAAAAAGCAAACATACAGACCCAGTGTTACTCTCCACACAATCTGAACAGATTTTTGAGGGAGGGAGACTTCATGGGTGTTTTATATTTTTTATCGAACATTTGTGGAAGAATATAGATAAGAATCATAAAGAATGATATGACAATAATTGTTGTGATCTAGTTCAGATGGATCTGAATCGGTCCCTGTTCGGAGCTTTTTCTTCTCAAATCACAGCCAGGTGATAAAAGTTCAGATCTTTTATTATCCCAATATAGCCCGGTTAGCTTAGAGGCCTATCTCTCTGCTTGGTTCCAAGAGCTCTCTCCGAATGTCTTTAAATCCAAAGGTCTGGTCCTTCAGCCTCTGCCTCTGCTTTCTTCAGCCTCCCCAGCTCCAGTCTTCATGTCATTCCGGTGAAATCTCGACTTGTAGCGTCTTCCTCTCTAGAACTCTCCGACTGGCCCATTGGCCTATTTATGCTCCTTCCAGAGAGAGGGATTATGGGTAGTTCTACTTAGTACCTTGTTTCAGGTTCTGCCCAAAACATCTTCTTGTAAGATTAGATCAACTCTAATTACTTAGCAGTTAGTAAGGATTCCAACATCTCCCCCTTTCTTTTGTTAGATGAAAACACCAAAGGGAATAGGAAATCTAATCAGATTAGTGGGTTTCTGAAGGGGTATACATAAATCCATCAATATGGGCCAGAACTTTGTAACAGATATACATGGTATACATAAATCCATCAATATGGGAGGCATTATACATAATTTACAAAAGCACATAGCAATATAACACAGGCTAGTAGTAATGTAACAACATAAATCGACCTGAAAATTTACAAATGTCCATAAGTCCTAGAAATAGTCGATAAGGAATCCATTGTCCATTAGTTCATGCACCAGGAATCTAATAATTCCTGTAAGCTCTGAAGTACTGCAAAAAGTCTCATCAACAATTTTTCATCTCAGGGAATCCAGTGATTCTTGCTGGTTTTTCAGGAACTGAAAGCTGAAGATTTTAAAGTTCTTTTGACAGTCTCATTGTTAGCCTTTTCCACCTGTGGAAATTTAAGCAGATCCTCTTCCCCAAGCAGTTAACCTATCTAATTCTCTTCTATTTACCACTTTTGGGATTTCTCCTCATCATCTGGTAATTACATTGGAGCTTTTTGCATTGGATATTGTCTTGTTGTCTTAAAAGGCCTGTATTCTTCCCAACTGTAATCCTGATTGCTTTTCTGTTGGTTGATGACATCAGAGTTCTGAATTTCTAAAGTCTCTCTGGGTGTAACCTCAGCTGCTATCATGCCCCACCTGTCCTTTGATTGATACTTTAGAGCTGGGCCCTGCCTCTCATTCCTCTGGGTCAATATACATTTAGAGGCCCAGTGAAAGCCTCGGTTACATTTTGGACATGGGGTTTTAGGTTTTCTCTCACCCTGTCTTCTCACTCTATCTCCATATCTACAATGAGCTCTCAAATGTCCAACTTTTCCGCAATGAAAACATCGACGAGTTTCTCTAGAATTCCTCTGCCAAGAAGGACCTTGTCTTTCCATGTTCATCATAGTCTGGGCATAATAAGCATTTGTGCCCACTGTGGCACAGCATCTTATGATTTCTTCTAAAGGAGCATTTTTGTCTAGCCCCCATATAATTCTCTTGCAAATCTCATTGGCATTTTCCTCAGCCAAATGTCTAGTCATTATTTCTGTTGCTGCATTATCTCCAATGGTTCTTATTAAAGCTGTTTGTAAACGTCCCACAAAATCTGCAAAAGGTTCATTGGGACCTTGCTCTATTTTTGTGAAAGCATTATTTCCATCTTTCTGTCCAGGGAGAGAATTCCAAGCTTTTATTGCAGCCTTAGAAATTTGCTCATACACTGTTATGGGATAATAAATTTGTTCTGAACTCTCTGCATACTGACCTTCACCAGCTAGTTGGTCAAAAGCAACTTGTACAATAGCTCCTGTTTGCCTATTGCATTGGGCTTGAATCCTACATAATTCATGAAACTCTGAAAGCCACAATAAATTTTGTCCCGGTTCAAGACATGTTTTCACTATGGATTTCCAGTCATTCGGGGTTAGGATTTCATAAGACAAATTATCCAGTAACATCTTCACATAAGATGATGTAGCCCCATAAAGAGTGCAACCCTTTTTCAAATCTTTAATTTCTTCCAAATTAAAAGGAGTGTATCTTCTCCTTTTTTGACCTGAGGAGTTGAGCTCTTCAATCACAGGATATGCATTTATAAAATCAGATATATCTTCTCCTTCATTTTTTGCTTTAATTAATGCTTTTTCTAATCTTGTCAAATTCTGCTTTACAGGAGAAGCTAACTGTGTTTCTGTCTCTCTCCCTCCCCCTTGTTCCACACATGAAGGGTTAATTGCAGGGGGAGGGTCATGAGATGTGGAATCATCTAATTCCTCCTGCTGTGAAGTATCACACTCAGAATTGTAATTAACTCCATTCTCATCTGATTCGTCCTCCTTTTCACCCAGTAAAGTTGGTACTTCTTCCTCCTGTACTTTCCTTTTCATCATTCTATCACTTAAATAACTTCTTATAGCCAATTGTATTACATTATATGTATTAATTATTGAGTTAGGCCCATTTTTATCATAGAATTGACAAAGATCCTCTCTAACCAATTTCCATTCACTTAGATCTAATTCCTTATCAAGAGAGAAACAAGGACATATGTCCTTTACAGTTTGTAAAAGTTCAGTGATTTGCTGTAAACTTATAATTAAACCTTGGCTTTCCATAATTTTGACAATGCTCTCTAAACATTTTCCTTGAACAGAAACAGGCTGTTTTCTAAATATCTGTCCCATCTTAGATGAAATTCTACTTTAACTCTTCTAACAAAATTTCTTTGTTGCACTCACCCTAATTTCTGGGTTGAAGTCTTTTCCACTGGATCAGGATCAGAGGCTTTTCCACTTGAATCAGGATCGGGGCTTTTCCACTTGAATCAGGTTCGGAGCTTTTCCACTGAAATCCACTGAGGGGTCTGTTTGCCCCACGTTGGGCGCCAAAATGTTGTGATCTAGTTCAGATGGATCTGAATCGGTCCCTGTTCGGAGCTTTTTCTTCTCAAATCACAGCCAGGTGATAAAAGTTCAGATCTTTTATTATCCCAATATAGCCCGGTTAGCTTAGAGGCCTATCTCTCTGCTTGGTTCCAAGAGCTCTCTCCGAATGTCTTTAAATCCAAAGGTCTGGTCCTTCAGCCTCTGCCTCTGCTTTCTTCAGCCTCCCCAGCTCCAGTCTTCATGTCATTCCGGTGAAATCTCGACTTGTAGCGTCTTCCTCTCTAGAACTCTCCGACTGGCCCATTGGCCTATTTATGCTCCTTCCAGAGAGAGGGATTATGGGTAGTTCTACTTAGTACCTTGTTTCAGGTTCTGCCCAAAACATCTTCTTGTAAGATTAGATCAACTCTAATTACTTAGCAGTTAGTAAGGATTCCAACAAATAATGGCTTCCATTTTATATGAATGAATGTATGCCCTCCTGATTAAATTATGGTTCCACTGAAAGATCAAATTATTAAAGCAAGATCACATCAACCTTTTTTGATTCCTGTCACAATATTGATTCAAATTGAGTTTTCTCTCTAGCAATGTTCAGGTAATTTTCATCTGAAATTCACTTTATTGGGAAAAAATACCATTTGATCCTTACCTCCACCCTGGGAGATAAGTGCTATTATTATCCCAATTTCTGTGGTGTTCAATCAATTATGTCTGACTTTTTTCCTTGATTAAGATACTGAAGGACTTACCAGTTACTTCTCCTCAATTTATAGATGAGAAAATTGAGGCAAAGAAAATTAAGTAACGGGTTTATGGTCACAAAACCAGTGAGTATTTCAGGATAAATTTGAACTCAGATCTTCCAGTTTCCAGATCTAGTTCTCAATGCACCCTGCCCATTTTAAAGCTGTAGAAACTGACAAGCCATTGAAGTCACTTGTTCATGCTCATATGTCTAGTATCTTTTTTTTTTTTTTTTTTTTTTGGAGGCAATAGGGGTTAAGTGACATGCCTAGGGTCAAACAGCTAGGAAGTGTTAAGTGTCTGAGACCAGATTTGAGCTTAGGTCTTCCTGACTTCAGAGTTGATATTCTATCCACTACCCCATCTAACTGCTCCTCTAGTATCTTTTGCAAGCAAAGGGTCTTAAACTTTTATGTATCTATCAATTGTTTTTAGAAGTCTGGTAGACCTTATAGACCCCTTCTCAAAATAATGTTTTAAAGTTCAAAGACTGAAATGCATAGGATTCCAAACAAAATCAACTACTTTTAGACACCATTGTATTTTTTATTTGTTTGTTTTTGAATTCAGGGAAATTGAGTTAAAAACTATTTTAATATACTATGGTGATTTATAATCTATTAAAATATTAGCAAGAACACTAAGAAATATCTCACAGTCAAGTAATATAGGTCTTTCAGCTATCCTTTAGATGGGCTCCAAGATGAACTAACTTTAAGTGAAATTCCACATTGTGAAATGAAATTGTATGAAATTCAAATGGACAAAAGGTAAAGCTTCTGACACAGGACTCATACTCTCAGGTAGAAATCCTGCATTAAAGAAGTTTATATTCTATGGGATAAATAGCATGCAAACTGTTGACTTGGCCAACAGCATTAATATCTAGTGGGCATACCTGAAATGGGCCTTGAAGGACACTTAAAATTCTAAGGGAGAAAAAGACATACTTTCCCTATATTGACTTCTTGTACAAAGATATGGAACTGGAAGATGGAATGAAAAACTGAAGGGGGAAGGGAGAATGCAACTTGTAGGTCATTGCATTGCATTCATTTAAGCCTGTAATTTAATATATTTTATTGTTAAATGAAAACAATGATCATTTCCAAAGTAAAAATAATTATGTTTTTCATTTTTTTTATATTATAAAACATTATCCAAAACTGTTCACAGAAATTAAATGTCTCAAAAGTCTCCCAAAACTAACTTTACATATAACCCAGGCCATATCTTTTTATGAAGTTCATGTTTGAAATAGATTGGATCTCAGAAGCACTGTTATGGGTCACTACACATAACAATTTCTGTTCAAGCATGCAAGTATATTAATCAATTTTTTAACCTGATGATGTCTACTGGAAAACTGAAATCAAAATAGCATAAAATATGCAAGCTTGACTAATTTTTCCTACTTCAGTTCCTGAATTTAGAGGTAATACTAACATGATAAAAACCTACTACATATCTGTATGTATTTCCATATCTCCTTTCTATTTCTACCACTTATTTTTTATTTATGTATAAGACAACTATGTATCTATATCTCCCTATCTTTATCTCATTTCATATATCTATCTACCTTAGTTTATGACTGTCTTAAACTTTCTGAACTCATATATGTATGCCTTATAATCTCTGCTTATGTGAAGTAAGGTCATAATATTTTATTTATTTTTATTTAAAATATTTTAAAATAAAATATTTTTTAAAATATTTTTCACTAATTTAATGTCTCAATTATCTACTCTAAATGTGAATGTTTTCTCTAGTCAAGCAAATTGCAATTTACTCACATCTTCTGGACTATTTTTAACATTCTTGCTTATGCATTCCCTAACTCTCCTAAGGAGATCCTCTCGACTTAATCTTTCTCTTGATCTCCTTAGATTGTATAGGCAGAGAATTGAAGTCTTTTATCCTTTGTCCTTTGCTCTTACTACAAGCCTGTCCCAACTCCTTCCTAGTTACCAAATCAAATAATCTATATTTATTAACTACTGTGTGAAAGCTGCTATACAGTGCATTGGGAATATAAATAAAGATAAAATGCCTACTTCCAGATAACTCACCATCTTAGGTAGAAGTGACTTGCAAATAGCTATGGATAAACCACATATACACAGAACAAAGTGAATATAATCTCAGAGGAGATACATTAGAATTAAGAAGGATTGGGAAATATCTTTTACTGAAAATGAAATTTTAGCTGACACTTGAAGGAAGTCAGAAAGTAGAAACAAGGAAGGAGAAAATCAGACATTGGGGACAAGCAATGAAAGTACATGAAGGACAGGAGGGTAAGGAAAAATTTTGTGAAAGGAGGCCAGTACCACAGGGTCATAGAATATATCTCTGAAAAAATCATTTGTCCCATTTTCTTGTTTGATTCTTTGTTAATTGTGCATGGCAGCTTACTTATAAACTTTTACATTGATCTTTGGGTGATCTGAATTTTTTATTTTTAATCCTTCAAAGCCTTTAGTGTTTCATACAATAAATCAGTAAAATTTTGAAGTAATAATAATGATAAGGATTTTAATACAAGAGTTATATGCCAAAGTTTATATAGGTGCTACTATGTACCAGACACTGAGGTAAATGTTTCATGAATATTATCTCATTTGATGATTGCAGCAAGCCTGGAAGGCAGATGCTATGATTATGCCCATTTTAAAGATATGAAAATTGACAGGTCAATTCAGTTACTTGTCTAGGATCACAGATCTTTTGAGGCTGGATTTGAACTTAGATGTTCATGACTCTAGGTCCAGCTCTCAATTCACTGTGCTGCCTGACGATTATGAAGATCAGTATTTTAGAGAGAAGTCTAGCATTATGAAAAGCATCTATTAGAATATCAATATGGGGTAGCCAAGAAAAAAAATCTACTGTCTCATACTTAAGCTAGCTTTCTTTCCTTCCCTTCCTCCTTCCTTTCTTCTCATCCTCCTTTTCCTCCCTCCTTCCTCTCCTCTTTCTTCTCTCCCTCTTTTCCTCCTCCTTCCTTTCTCCTTTATTTCACCCTCCTTCCTTCCTCTCCTTTTTCTTCCCCTCCTTCCTTCCTTTCTTTCTTCATCCCTTCCTTCTTTCCACCCCTTCTTTCTTCCTCTACTTCTTCCTTTTCATCCCTCCCTCCACCTTTCCTTCCTTTCTTCCTTCCTTCTAGTATTCCTTTTTCCAGCCTTTCTTCCTTCCTCTCCTATTTCTTTTCTCCCCTCTTTTCTACCTCACTTTCTTCATCCCTTCCTTCCTTCCTCCTCTTCTTCTTTCCTCTCTTCCTTCTTCTCCTCCTTCCCTCCTCCTTCCTTTCTTCCTTCCTTCTTTTCTTCCTTCCTTCCTTCTTTCCTTCTTTTTTTCCTCCTCTCCTTCCTTCCTCTCCTCCTTCCTTAGCAAATAGACCATCTTTTGTTTCATTTTTTACCCAGCTTTACGCTACTTATTGGATGTTACCTCAGACAAACTAAAACCTGGGAAAGAAAGACCTTAGCTTAAAAAAGTCAAGGTCTTCACCACTGCATGTCTAGTTGTCTTGATATATGTTTTTCCCACTAGATTCAGATGACCCTGAAGAAGAGAATGAGACTTCTGACTTTCCACTGTCCTCCCTCATTTAAATCCAGTTAACTTACAAGTTCCTCCTAATGTCATCAGTCCTCTTTGAGAACAAAGGACAAACAACAACAATATGTTCCATTGTAGTTATCTCTCTGTCTCTTTCTATGTTTTTGCCTTTATTCTGTTTCTTTGCTAATTTTGACATTCTTCTATAGTCCCTTATTGCAGAGATCCACAAGTGAATTGATATTCCAAAATAATTGAAGAAAGTGTGCTTTCAGATTCTGGGTAAAATCTATAGCACATACTGAGGAGGGAGAACCCTCCCATTTGTACAAGTGACCACTTTGCTTTATGAATGTTTATTCTAACAGGAAAAGTCTAGACATGATTTTAAAGTCTCTGAACTATAAAATTTGGGAGTCAAGAAGCATTTCTCAGTAAAAACAAGCTTGAAATGAATGTAGTAAGTTTTTGATCCAATGTTATCTCTACTCCATCCTTGTGATATTTGAAAGGTTTAATGCAGAATTTGACCTGTATGTATTAACAGTGAAATATAGATGTTGATAGCCTCATCATACTATCTTCACATGAAAGCAAATGCATTAAATGATAGATTAAAACTGCATTGATAAACTGAAGATAACCAAATAATACTATTTAATATTCCCTTTTCCCCACAAATCCAAGAGGTAGGAATTTAGCAGAATGAATATCCCCTACTTCCAGGCCCCATACAATGCTTCTTTGTCCTGTGATTCATATCAGTAGGATAGTCTTAGAAATTCAATTTTCAATATCTAAAAAAAATCTCTAAACTGAATCTTTCAGGGAATTGTACTGGCTCACAAAGGAATAGATGTGTTTCAAGAAAACAATAACATACTTAATTTTTTTTTTTCCCTCTGTGCAAGAGTAATTAAATAAATAATAAAAATTTCATTACATGAAATTCTCTATCGTTGTAACTTAGAGTAGAAAAATATCATTAAAAAGATATTTGTTCCAAATAAATACTGTAAAAGGATTTAACTTTTGTTATTATTAGATTTAAAAAGTTTTTACAGTTTGCTCTTAATTAAGGGCATCATATTTCATTTAAAATTTTATTATGCATTCAATCTGGGAAATCCCTATTGAACATATTCAGTATAACTATAATATTTAATGCATTACTTAGTTGATATTTTTACATGCTTCAATAACAGTTTACATTTAGGCATTAAGAATGGGAATATTAGAGTGTCTAAAGTGATTCTTCAGCCCTCTAAGGAAATGTCTATGATTATCTAGTTTTTATATAAAGAAATATTTACAATCTTCCAATTCAAAAAATAATGTCTAATTACTTCTAATTATCCCTTTTTGTATATAGTTTGAAATTATTTTCTCCTTTATATTTATATCTGTGAAAGTCCTCACTGTTTTTAGTCTGTTGTTTTTCTTTCTCTAAAATAAATATATAAAAGTTAATGATTTTTCCTTTTTTTCTTAATTTCCATTTTATATGAAATTTCTCAGATTTGTTTCTTATAAAAAATAACATATTCACAACTAGTTCTCTAAAAAGTTTTTTTCAGCTAAAGATATATTTAGATCTTATTTGATTTGAAAACTTCAAAAAATCATAGGTTTATAGATATACAATGGAGTAGAGCCTTAGATGCCTTGTAGTAGAACCCCCTCCTTTTACAGATGTGGAAATTAATTCACAGTGACTTATTTTCATCAGATTCATAGTATTATTGCTCATTATCACTTCTTGAGCAGCAAGGTGGTATGCTGTGGAGAGAGCACCAAGCTTGCAGTCAGAAATACCTAAATTCATAAGTGGTCTAAGATACTTATTATTTGTGAGACCTTGGAAAATTCATTTAATTTCATTTTGTGAAATTGTGAAATGGGCTGGAGAAGGAATTGGCAAATATTTCCAGTATGTCTTTGCCAAGAAAATTTCAAATGGTTCACAAAGAGTCAGATATGACTGACACAATTGAACAACAACCATTGTTACTGCTAGGAAGCTCCTGTAATCTTCTTTTATTAGTGGAGGATTTGAAAAGAAAGTATACAAGAGAGATGCATACCTGCAATAGTAGAGTAGAGATAAATCCAAGCCTGAAGTCAGGAACACATGAATTCAAATGTGATCACATACACTTTTTTTGTGATCCTGGGAAAATGAGACAATAGTAAAGTACTCAACACAACTCTGACATATTGTGAGTGCTAAATAACTGTTAATATCTATCATCATCATAATCATTATAATTATCTGGATTTTTTTATTATTATTTTGTATTCTTGAGCTTAAAATTATTTAAAAGTACTGAACTTATTTTTTTACAACTTCTGTTCTTTTGGATATCTGTGGAAAAAATACATGTAAACATTGTTTCAAATATTTACAACATTTTCCATCTCTTATCAAGAAAACTATTTTAATACAAGACACTGTCCTAGGCCCTGAGGAAGATACAGACATGTGCTTCAGACCTCAAAATGACCACAATACAAATATGTACTCCCCTAAAGTTGTAACAATAATGTGATAAATTGCAGAATAGAAGGAAAATGAATAAAAGAAAAAAAAAAGAAAAGAACCAGAGTTCTCTGAGTACATGTAAGATTTTGTGGCTGGGGAAGCTATAGAGTTAGCCTTGGAGGAAGGAGTAGCACAGCATAAAAACATTTTTTAACTAACAGTAAATTTTTTAAAGTCCCCAATCTATAAGTATAAAATTATATGAATTTTTGGAAGTTATAGAAACTCTTTGAGTCTCAGTTCCTCATTTTTAAATGAGCGGGTAGGACTAGATAAATATTAGGTGCCATTGTGGATAGAGTGCTGAACTTAGAATTAAAAAGAATTGAGTTCAAATCCAGCCTCAGAAACTTACCAACTTTGTGCCCCTGAGCAAGTCATGCAATCTTCATTTGTCTCAATTTCTTCCACAGTAAAATAGGGATGATAATAATGGTACCAACCTTCCACTGTTGTTGGTAAAATGCTAAACATGTAGTATAGTATAGTGCTTAGCTTATAGTAGACACATCCATTCCTCATCCTTCACCTTTTAATGTTTCTTTCTTTTTTTTTTTTTTACTGACTCTAGTAATCAATTACTCCAAATGGAAAAATCTGAACTAGTAGAAATGGCAGAGAAGAATATCTAAAACAATGAGAAAGGTGTGAACTAAGGGAACTACGAATGCTTCTATCTTACCAGAATATATAATATATTAATTACGGTTCTTGATACTCAAGTTATAAAATATAATTGGATCCAGAATATTTTGTTAAAGATTATGTGACATCATCAGCTCTGCATTTTGAGATGATTCTTATTTACCAGGTTATTCACCACATTTTTTATAACACCAAGTTGACAGATTTATTATAGAAAAGTTTATTTACTACTCTAGAGAAGAGAATTTCTATTTGGGAGTATTGCCACCAAGTAATGATTAGTACTTTGATTTTCTCCTATTCATTTAATCAAATATTTAATATGGTTCCTTCATACAAAGTTCTGCAGGACACAAGTACAAATGCCCAAACCCATTGCTCTCAAAAAAAGCCATTTTTTAGGGAGATACAGCATTTAAACAAATAAGTACAAGGCAATTTCAGAAGTAAGAGGACACTGACAACTAAGGGAATTATTAACAGAATAATTGAAAACTGATGTCAATTTGGAAGGAAGATAAGGATTCTAAGAGATAGGAAGTGCGGGAGCAGGCAGGACAGACAGAGACAGAGACAGAGAGAGAAATAGGGAGAGAGAAGATGAAGAGAAAGAAAGATGCATTTAATAAATGCTTAATATGTGCCAGGCACTATGCTAAGTACTTTACAATGTTATCTCATTTGATTCTCACAATTACTCTGGGAAGTAGATGTTAGTATTATACCCATTTTAGAGAACAGGAAACTGAGACAAACAAGTTATATAACTTGATCAGAGTCACACAGCTAAAGTCTGAAATCAAATTTAAAGTCAAGTCTTCCTACCCCAAGGCACAGCATGCTTTGAACTGTGATGCCTATTTTCTGATAGACAGATGGATACCTGCATGTTTATGTATATACATACATACATACTACACAAAGTCTTTATCAAACATATAATATTTACAGGTACCATACTTGCTGTTTGGAATACAAATTGTAGATAGATAGATAGATATAAAGCCTTCTCTCAAGATAAGTACATTCTAATACTAGACAGAAAAAAAGTGGATCTAGGGTTGGACATGTAGAAAAAGGGTGTTATATAGTAGAAATAGCCAGGCAGTACAATGTAGGATTGATTATAAAACTGATATTTCAGGGACAGAATACAAGCATCATTATAATGAGTGTACAGGAAGCTTAGTCTAGAAATAATTAGATCATAAGATCCAACAAAAATTATATGTTCCCATCAAGTGTTATGCATTATATTTGGCATTAGTAGTATAAAAACAAAAACAACAGTTCTTGCCCTTGAGATGCTTATATTTGAATAAGAATAAACTATGAATATGTAGAAAATTATATACAAAAGATTGGCAGAAGAGGAGGTTGGTAATGAATGGGAGAATCAGAATCATCTTCCCATAAGAGAACACACTCAAATTGAATTTTATAAAAATCTATGATTCTGTAAGGCTGAGGGGATAAGTAAATATATCTCAGGAAGTAGGAACAAATGGTACAAAGATAAGAAACTGATGATAGAATTTTGTATACAAGGAGCACTGATCAGGCCAGTCTGTTTGGGACATAGGTAGAAGATTTAGATCTTGAGCAGATCTAAACTAACTACTATTTTTCAGAAGAGAAATTGAAGACCCAGAAAATGTTGAATGACTTATCTATGGTTCCTCAGGTGTCTGAATTAAAAGACGTAGGTACTCTCATTACAGATAATTATATGTTATTCCAAAGATAGGAAATGAGGAAATATGTTCCATACCTTGTGACAGCCAACACAGAGACAGAACTATAGGATATGAAATGCCAAATTTTGGAAATAGTTAGTAAACCATTTGGACTGGTATATGGGTTGTATGAATGGGAGTAAAATTAAATTAACTTTGAAAAATGCAGATAAGAGACACGATGATAAGGGCTTTAAATGTCAGCCTGAGGAATCTTTGAGTCAATATGAAGCTTGCTCAAGATTTTAGAGCAGGGGAATGACAGGGTCACTTAAGAAGCTCATTTTGAAAGTTATGTGGAGAAAGTTGTAGAATTGGAAAAGAATATGCTAGAGAGCTTAATTAGAAAATTATTCCAATAGTTTAGATAAGTGATGGAGTGAGTCTATGCAAGAATAGTTACTGTGGCCTTATGAATGGAGAGAATGAAATAAAGAAATAAAAACAAAGCTTGGTATCTGAAAGCGGGAAGGAGAGAGAAGTAGGGGAAATAGGACATTGAAGAATGATTAATAGTTTTAATTTATGTGAGAGAAAAAAAAAATTGTCTTCAGCGGAAACAGGAAGTTTGGGGGAGAGTCACATTTCGAGGGAAAAAAAAAGATTATTCTATTTAGCCTAAATTTTTAAATTTAGATTATAGGTATATTTATCTAAAATGTTGATAAACCTGATAATATATTTAAAAACATGTAGCAAATAATCTGGATAGCAATCTGATCTTTTAAGCATACCCAGTGTGTTTAACATGGAGACTGATAGAGAATGCTTGAGTTATAAATATGTTTATGAAATTCTTCAAAATAATAAAAATAATCTAAAGAAGATTATACTTTAGCACACATGGGTAAGGATGAGCATACTAATCAAAATTTGGTGTATTTCTTACTAGACTTCTATTTTATTAACTAGAACTTCATTTAATCCTTCTCTTTCATATGAAATCTCAGGTTAGTTATTTTTCAGTTGTCTGACTCTTTGTGACATTATTTAGAGTTTTCTTGGCAGAGGTACATGATTAATTTGCCATTTTCTTCTCCAGTTCATTTTACAGATGAGGAACTTGAAACAGAGTTAAGTGGCTTGTCCAGTATCACATAGATAATAAGTGTCTGTGATCAAATTTGAATTTAGGAAAATGAGTCTTCCCCATTCCATGCCCAGCATTCTATCTAATGTGAAACCTAGCTGTTTCTTCATATGAAAGAACTAAATTTAATTCTGGCATTTCATATGAATTTGTAAGGTATGATAAAGATAAGTGGCCTTGATGCCAGGATGACTTAGTTTCAAGTCTTGTATCTGATATATACTAATGACTTTAGGTAAAAGCTTTAATCTTTCAATGCTCTAAAGCAAATTTCTTAGGATACAAAGTGAAGAGAATGTGTCAACATTCATTGGTAGGAGTTTCCTATGAAATCACAGATTTAGCTTCTATCAGTATTAATATATATATATTTTATATTTGCATATATAGTATTTCAAATAATCTTTTGATTTTTGTCATTTTTGTACTATTTGCCATTATCTCATTAGATGTCCTAGAATGTGCAATTTGATATAAATTTCCTTTTGTATTAGGTCGGAAATGTCATAATAGAATCCATTCTAGGTAAAGCAATTCTCTCTGAGATCCTATTCAAAAGCAATTATTTCTAAAGTGTCTATCATATCAAGAACCCGTTTTTTTATTGATAAAGATGTAGGATCCAGAATCACAGTGAGGTCCTGATTTAATTGTCTTCTACTTCATATGAACAAGCATACACACACATAGGGGAAACTGAGTTTGCTTTGGGTATGGAAATACAGATGCTTCTTCAGCTAAAGAAAAGCTATTTTAAAGCAAAATTAAAACTCTTCAACAAATATGGAAAATTTTTTAAAGTCCTCAGTTGCTGGGTATTATATGCTTAAAGACATTATAGCTTAAAAACGGTGTTGTTCTTTTTACATATTCTGGTGATAAAAATTGTTTCCATTCTAATAACAAAAATCTCAAGTTGGAAACATGTTAATGGATATGAAAAGATTTTAAATAAAGGAACAATGCTATAACACTATTTTGATGTTTTTAACAAGTTAATAGATAGACCAAAAGAATATTTATTCAGTGATTACTATGAATAAGACATTGAGCTAAGTGCTAAAGATAAAAATATAAGAAAGCCTTTATCCATAAAGAGTTTATTTTCTAATGAAGGAAGATAACACATGAAAAAAATGGGGAGGAGGTAAGGGAAAGATCCTTTAAAACATCTGCCAGCCAAGAGTTAGTTCAAAGTAAGAGGCAAGCTGAGAGAAGTAAGCATATCATGAAACCTCATGAAATATTTTTCTAGACCAGTTGCATATTTTAAAGAAAGTACAAAAAAATACAAAAGATTTTTTAAAGTATACAAAATTAGTAGTTCTATTTAAATAATAGTTCTTACTTTATCAATTTTTTTCAAATAATTTTAAGCTGACAATTTTACTTATTTGCATATAATATTTAATGATTTGCAAATTGTTTTACATGCATTTGGGATTCAAACACTCCTGTGATACAGGTATCACCATCCACTTTTTCTAGGGGAGAACAATAAGACTCAGCTGAAGTGAACTTCACATAGTCACATAGCTAATTAATGCCGTTGATGTGATTCACACACTTCATGACTCCAAGCCCAGGTTTCTATTCAGCATGGTGCATTGCATAGAGGTAAAGAGAGCTACATTAGCTGCTTATTGCAAGAGCACCCAACTCAGGAGAGAAGGGTTTGGACACATCTTGTGAAATAATAGTTCACAGGACATAATTATTGATTAGATGTGAGGGTCTAGGCAAAGGACAAGACAAAGATTATTGAGTTTGAAGTCTGGTTGGAGTCATGATATAAAAAATAAAAATAAGGGAATAAAATTAGAAGGGAACATATTTTAGCAGATTCCCATTCAAATTCACAATGATAGATTCAATACTCAATAAGTGGCCAATCTATGACTAAAAACTTTTTAAAAATTATCTCTCATTTATTTTATGTATACATATTTATACAATTATCATGCTGAACAAGAAAAAGCAGGTTTAAAAAGAGAAAAAATAACAAAGAAAACAAAATACAAGCAGATAACTACAAAATGAGTGAAAATGCTATGTTGTAATCCATACTACATTCCCATAGCCCTTTCTCTAGGTGGAGATGGCTCTCTTCATCACAAGATCATTGGAACGTGCTTCAATCATCTCATTGTTGAAAGAACCATGTTCATCAGAATTGATCTTCATATAATCTTCTTGTTGCTATGTACAATGCTCTCCTGGATTTGCTCATTACACTTAACATCAATTCATTTAAGTCTCTCCACCCTGTTGATCATTTATTATAGGACAATAATATTCCATAACATTCATATATCACACCTTATTCAACCATTCTCCAACTAATGGGCATCCACTCAGTTTCCAGTCTCTTGCCACTACAAAAAGGGCTGCTCTGAACATTTTTGTGCACACGAGTTCTTTTCCATTTTTTATATAATTTTCTATTTGAAGGTAATTTAGAAGGTCAGCAGAAAAAGTCTGTGACACCAGGGTGGGTGTTCAGGTGTTGTCCTGGTGTAATCTGTAGATGCAGCCCTGATCTCAATCCTAGCTTTGGACCTGGATTTGGCTTCAGCTAGACATTTAATTCAGCAGGAGTGCTGGTGGCTTCCAACATTCTCATACATAAATTCCAATTCTACAATTACATTCAATCCATTGTCCTCTTTCCAAATATCCCTCCAACTCAGTTTTTGCCTCATATACTCCAAATAAAAGGTGGACAAATAAATCATTATACTCAAAATAGCTAGGGAACATTTGGCAAGTATCTCATTAAATCTGTTGTCACTTTTATTTTAGAACTTGAGATAGTAATGATTATGTCTTACATCTTTGAATAGTACTTATCTGATTTTTGGATCTAAGTATATTAAGCTGCATATACAGTGAAACACATCTTTAAGCTCAATATCTTGTCAAATTACTTTAAACAAAAGGGAAATATCGTTACTTGCTTCTTAGAATCCTATAATGCAGTGTGACTGTCAAAATAGAAAAGGCTTAAATTTTAAATTCTTCTATCATGGTTATATTTCTTAATGGCATCTGTTTGAAAATATTTTAATGAACTATGCAAGTTGAATTTGTGAAAATAGATACAAGATGATGAATATCAAGGAAATTTTTGACAAATAGCTGACAAAGTATGCTATCATAAGTATGTGTGTAGAATAGGTTTTTGAATATGTATGTAATTTCCAATTATTATACTCCCAAATCAGATGTTCTTTGTAATACTGTCAAATGAGATAGAAATGAAACAATAAAAGACAGCCAATTGGCCTCTGGCTTTCATAAATCAAATAACCAAAAGTCATTTGTTAAAAATTCCTTATGTGCCAGGCTCTGTGTTAGGCATTGGGTATATGACAAATGAAACAGCTTCTACCCTCAAGGAATTTATATGCTGGGAAGGTGATCAAGATGTCCACAAATAATTATGTACTAAAATATATAAAAATAATAAATTAGTGATTTGGGAGGAAGGTGACAGCTGGGATGAGGGACAATAATCAGGAAATGATTCAAATACACATACAGAGAATGAGCTTTGAACTTTAAAAAAAAAAAAGTACTTGCCTTTGTGAAATCTTCAGGTTAATTTGGATTTGTTAAATCTTCAGTGTATCTTTTTTAAAAAAAATACATTTTGTAATTTCTTTTTAAACTTCAGTCAGTAATTTCCCTACCCAAACCCCATTCTCTTTCCTTTTGCCACAAAAGGGTGGGAGGCATAAAATGATAAACTGCATTAAAGTACCAGAGAAAACATTTGAAAAAGCAAATTAGAAAATAAAGGTAAAAATGAAAATAAATTAAGATGTTATTTTATTTTGTTAAAGCTTTTTCATTTTCAAAACATATGCATGGATAATTTTTCAGCATTAACCCTTGCAAAACCATTTTTATTCCCTTCCCCTCCCTAACTCCCCTAGGTGGCAAGTAATCCAATATATATCAAACATGGTAAAAAATATATGTTAAATCCAATATATGCATACATATTTATACAATTATCTTGCTGCACAAAAAAATTAAATCAAAAAGGAAAAAAGTGAGAAAGAAAATAAAATGAAAAAAAAAACATCAAAAAGAGTGAAAATGCTATGTTGTGATCCACACTCAGTTCCCACAGTCTTCTCTCTGGATGTAGGTGGCTCTCATCCTCACAAGATGATTGGAATGGGCCTCAATCATCTAATTCTTGAAAAGAGCCACGGCCCATCAGAATCGATCATTGTATAATATCACTGTTGCCATGTACAGCGATTTCCTGGTTCTTCTCATTTCGTTTTGCTTCAATTCATGTAAATCTCTCCAGGCCTCTCTGAAATCATCCTGCTGGTCATTTCTAACAGAAAATAATATTCCATAACATTAATATCCCATAACTTATGCAATCACTCTCCAATTGATGGGCATCCACTCAGTTTCCAGTCCCTTGCCACTACAAAAAGGGCTGCCACAAAAATTCTTGCACATGTGTGTCCATTTCCCTCCTTTAAGATCAACATCAAATCAACCCTCTGAACTGGTTTTAAAACGAAGAAACATACAAATATTTGGAGAGTAACAAATTTCCAGTAGATGACATTTTGGAAGAACTTCAGAAAAAGGTCTGTTTCAATTGTGTGTAGAAGAAGGCAATTGAGTGTAGGTGCAGTACAGAGACCTAGGGCTTTGTGGCATCCAACAGCCAAGGAATCTACCAGGAGGAATCTACAGCAGTGGTGGCTAATCATGGTTACAAGCCATTGGATCAGCAAATTAGCTGTGAGACACAAATGCAAAAAGTAAATAGTGAGACTCTGAACCTGTTATGACTTGGAAAATAGATCTAGAAAGGACAATCTAAGGAATATTGGACTTCCTGAAAACCATCTTGAAAAAAAGAGCCTCTATAGACATTATCTTATAGGAAATAATGAAGGGAAACTGTCCTGATGTCATAGAACAACAGAGTAAATTAGTGATCTAAATAATTAACCAATCATTTCCTGAGACCCCAAAATGAAAACTCCAAGGAATTTTGTGGCTAAATTTCAGGATTATCAAATCAAGGAGAAATATTTCAAGTAGCCAGAAAGAAACAATTCAAATATTGAGGAGCCACAATCACAATTATCCAGAATCTAGCAGTTTCCACTATAAAGGAATGAAGGATTTCAAATTTGATATTCTGAAAGGCAAAGAAACTTGGGTTGAAGGTAAGAATCAACTATCCAGCAAAAATAAATATCATCTTTCAATGAAGAAGGTTGACAATGATACAGGTAAATTTCTTTTATTTCTTATGAAAAAACCAGCGCTGAACAGAAAATACAGAATTCAAGACAAGCATAAAAAGGTAAAAAATAAAAAATAAAAAAATAAAAAAGAACCCTTGAGAATCATATCTCTATAATGGGTATACTTAGAGGATGCAGGCATAATTTGATTTTACTGTGATAATATAAAAAAGAAATAAGGTGGAAAGCTGATTCTACTAGAATAAGAGGAAAATGGAGTTTAAATGGGCTAAATTACATCTTATTAAGAGGCAAAAAAATACCTATTGCAAATGAGGGAAAGAGGGGAGAGTGGATAACATTGTGACAATCTTATTCTTATCGGATTTTTCCTTATAATGATCACTACCATCTATTTAAAGCCATCAATAAGCACCAGAAATAATAGGAATAAACTAAAACCATTACCCATAAGATCAGGGGTGAAAAAATATTGCCTTTTATTATCCCAACTATTCAATATTATATATTAGCTTTGGCAATAAGAGAAGGAAAAGAGATTAAAGGAATTAGAAGAGATAATAAGGAAACCAAATTATCACTCTTTACAGATCATATGTGAATCCTAAAGAATCAATGAAAAACTAGCAGATACAATTCACAACTTTAGTAAAGTTGCAAAATAAAAATAAAAACATAAATTATCAGCATTTTTATATATTACCAACAAAGTTCAGCAGCAAGAGATATAAAATGAAATCCCATTTAAAATAACTATATATAATGTAAAATTTTTGGGACTCTACTTGCCAAGGGAAAGTCAGGAACTATATAAACAAAATTACAAAACACTTTCCATGTAAATAAAATCAAATCCAATCAATTGGAAAAATATAAAATGCTCATGAATAGGCTGAGCTAATGCAATAAAAAATGTATTATTGTATTAGCTCAATACTACTGAATTTGTATTCAAATACTACTGAAATTATTTGAATTATTCCATTACCAATCAAACTCCCAAGAATTTATTTTTCAGATCTAGAAAAAAATAATAACAAAGTTAATCTGGAAGAACAAATAGTCAAGAATTTCAAGGGATTTAATTGAAAAAATACAAATTAAGGTGGACTAGTTGTACTCCTTATAATTATATTATAAAGCATCATTCATCAAAACCATTTGCTACTGGCTAAGAAATAGAGTAGTCGATCAGTGAAATAGGTTGGGTTCACAGGACAAAATATTCAATGACTATAATAATCTAATTTTTGACAAACCTGAAGACCCTAGCTTTTGGTATAAGAACTCACTATTTGATGAAAACTTCTGGGGAAATTGGAAATTATTATGCAGAAGGTATGCATTGAACCACACCTAATACTATATTCCAAGATAGGTCGAAATGGATTCCTGATTTAGACATAAAGAATGATATTATATTCAAATTAGAAGAACAGAGGATAGTTTACCTCTCAGATCTGTGGAGAAGAAAGGAATTTGTGGCCAAAGAAGAACTGGAGTACATTTTTTAATACAAAATAGATAATTTTTATTAATTAAATTAAAAGGTTTCATAAACAAAAGCAATGCAAACAAGATTAGAAGGGAAGCAATAAACTTGGATTTTTTTTTTTAATATTCAAGGGTTCTGATAAAGGCCTTATTTATAAAATATATTGGGAATTGACTCAAATTTATAAGAATTCAAGGCATCCTCCAATTGATAAATGGTCAAAGAATATGATCAGACAATTTTCAGATGAAGAAATTGGAACTAGTCATATGAAAAGATTCTCTAAAACATTATTGATCAGAGAAATGCAAATTAAGACAACTCTGTGATACTACTACATACCTCTCAGATTGGCTTAGACAACAGGAAAAGATAATGATTAATGTCAGAGGGGAAGCAGGAAAACTTGGACGCTAATATATTTTTTGTGGAGCTGTGAACTGATTCAACCATTTTGGAGAGCAATTTAGAACTATGCCCAAAGGGCTATCAAACTGTACGTACTCTTTGATCCAGCCATGTTTCTTTTGGGATTGTATATTAAAGAGATAATAAAGAAAGGGAAGAGACTCACATGTACAAAAATGCTTGTCAGAAGCCCTCTTTGTAGTGGCAAGAAACTGGAAAATGAGTGGATAACCATTACTTGGACAATGGTTGAATAAGTTATGGTATATGAATGTTATGGAATATTATTTTTCTATAAGAAATGATCAGAAGGTTGATTTCAGAGAGGCCTGAAGAGATTTACATGAACTGATGCTAAGTGAAATGAGCAAAACCAGAAGATCATTATACATAGCAATAAGAAGATTATATGATGATCAGTTCTGATGGATATCTCTCTTCTCAACAATAATAAAATTCAGCCCAGTTCCAATCATCTTCTCTTGAAGAGAGCCATTTGCACCTAGAGAGAGAGCACTAAAGGGACTGAGTGGGGACCACAACATATTATTTTAATTTTTTTATTGTTGCCTGAATTTATTTTCTTTTTTCATTTTTTCCCTTTTTAATCTGATACTTCTTGTGCAGCACTAATGTATGGAGGAACTGCACATGTTTAATATGTATTGAATTACTTGCCATCTAGGGGAAGAATTAGAGGAAGAAAGGGAAAATTTTAGACTGCGTGGTTTTGCAAAGGTGAGTATTGAAAATTATCTATTATCTATTATACCATATATTATATTATATATAGCATATATTACATAATATATTAGATATATATTATATCTATGCATATTTTGCATAGGTATTTTTAAAATTTTGAAAGTCAAAAGCTTTAATAAAATAAGGAAAAATAAAAGTATCTACTATGTGCTGCAAAACATTAAAAAAAAAGAAAAGGGGATTAATAGTTTAGTAAATAAGGCACAAAAAATACTTCAAAAAATCTTAAAAACTGAATTGGTCAAATGGACAAAGCAGTTAAAAATAGAATTGGGCAACTGGCAGCTAATAACTATGTAACATACAAAGAAATAATAAAGCAAAGCCCAAATAATGGAAAAATGAAAGAAAATGTGAAATATGTCATTGGATAAGCTACAGATATAGAAAATAAGTTTAGGAGAGAGAATTTAAGTTGTTTTATCACCTGAAAGCCATAACAATAATAAAAAAGTCTAGACGTCATATTTTCAGAAGTTTTCAAGAAAACTTGTCCAATTATCTCCATTCCAGAGGATATAAAAAAAGTGAAATAATCCACCAAAGAGATGCCAAAATAAAAACTGTCAGGAAAATTAAAATCTCCACCCTTCTTATTTTATTGATAACATCATAGCTTAGTGTGACTTGTCCAAGACCTCATACTTATAAATGGTAAAATGTCTTTCAGTCTTTTCATTGTGCCACCCCTTCGCCTTGTGAGAACTAGATGGAAAGAAAGCAAGCAAACAAAAAAAAAATTTGGATTTAAACACTTTATTATCATGGGGATTTTTTTTAATGTCCACATCTATGTTTTATTCTAAAATATAATTAAATGTATGACTTGATCTAAAAGTACAAAGTCACTAAAATTTATTACCATGCAAAATTACTTAATGATATATTTCTGGTCCTTTAAATTGTATGTAAATGAAACCCAAGATACTCTCAGAGGTTACTTGTTTAAGGGGAAAAATAAAACCGGGTTTGCAATACTCATGCTCTAATTCTACAGCAAGAAATATTATTATACTAAAATTTGAGTAAATAAAGTTTAAGTGATTATAATTACTTCCCAAACTTTTAAACATAATTTCCCATTAAATAATATGGATTTTTCTAAGATTAGATGAAAAGATAAATAGTGTCTTGTTTGACTTTGTCCTTTCCCAATTTGTTAGATCAACCATGTATATGTATGTATTTACGTTTCTCTGTGTGTGTGTGTGTGTGTGTGTGTGTGTGTGTTTGTCTTTTAAGCTCATTCTCTATGCTACATTATATTTGATGGAGCCAGAATGACTTGGAAATGTCTAGCATATTTTTGGTTAGTGCCATTATTTATTTACATTGTACTTTTTTTTCACTGGTGTTCAAATAATGATTCTTATAACTACATGTATTAATAGATGTTTTAGATCCCTTAACGTTTTATGTTTCTTCCCTGGTGCCTGCAGCTGGTAAATAGTGAAAATACATAAACAATGAAATTGTCCTCTAGATAATTTGTTGGCAGTGAATGCATTGGAGTTGTCCTAGCAAACTTTCAAAATGTCAAAATGGTGTGAAGTTTTGAGTATTGCTTTAACTATGTTACTTTAAAATAGATGCTCTGGAGAAATCATTTGTGCAGAAGATGAAAATGTTCATCATCTGTTTTCTTTTCAAGTCTTATCAAGTTTGGTATTCAAATCATGTTTTACAGGGGGAAAACTTATAGATTACTGACATATGCCCCTAATGCTTTTTAAATTTCTTCCTGACATATTCCAAATGACAATCTTTCCAATTATTCTATATCAAAATATAATTTGGGATTTTATAGTTTAGAAAACTGGACAAATGCATAAAATATATTTTTCCCCATTTAATATTATGAACAATGTAGTCTAATTAGAATTAGTTTGTTCCGGGGCATTCTGAATGCTACATATTTATGTGACTGTCAGTACAGCTAAACCTTGCATAAAAATGCATTCATGTCTTTATCAAAAATTAAAATATTGTATTATTGTTAAGTACATCAATTAACTTCATATTTCTGTATTTTTTGAGTCAAAAATTTGCCAGTTTTGGATAAGGTATTTATAATGCAATACCAGTATTATCAAAGAATTTTAAAAACTAAATTAATGTGAAACAAAATATTTCTCTAGGGTAAAAAGAAAAAAAAACCTTTGCTTAATCAATGAGATGCTCAGTCTTGAAGAAAATATTGCATATCAAATGATCTTCTTTGATTTAAAATAGTCATAGATTGAGACAAAATCTCCAGTATCATGATAATATTTTACCTAAATTGATTCTGGAAATCCTGCTTTATCTAATCATCTCCTCCATCCTCCATTTTGAGATATTTCTGGTTGCCTATGAACAGTTCAGAGATGTTAATTTTCCAAAAATCCATAGTATGGGGGCAGAAGTTAGTAATGTAGCAGAATGCATTGTTACAAAGGCAAGAAAAATGAGTGTGAAGAACTAGCATTACAATAGGATAAAATAACATAGTAGAGATGAAAATAATATAAATGAAGATATTCCTTTATGTAGTCAATGTAATAATTTTAACAGAAAAAATTAGGAAAGAGATAGGGATTATACCTGGTGCTTCATTTTCAAAAGGAATTAACTAAAGGAGGAAATTTCTTTTTATTTATACAAGTTCACATCTTTTCTGTGATTGTTTTGCTTAGAGACATAATAAACTGTTTATGTCAGGAATGGGATTTAAATCTAAGCTTTCCTGGTTATGAAACAGACTAAGTAAAAAAAAATATCAACAAAAAATGACTTCTGTAGAAGGAAAACTTTTTTTCTTTAATACTTTTAATTATTTCATTAAAAATTTGTAGTTGAAATAAGACCTATAAAATTTCCAAGATGCAGTATTGTGGGCTAATTTTTGGTAATGAAAGTTAAAAATTCCCAATGGGAATCTTATCATTCAATATCCTAATATAGTGTTAATGAATTACAATTTGATTAAATTGTACAAGGGGCAAGGATATCAAGACATTGCCACAGAAATAATATATCCAGCCTAATTCTTTAAACTGCTTACTACCTAGGGATGTACATAAGCTCATTTTAATACTAGAATAGAATAGGAAAAAAGCAGCATTGATAACTGTCAGCAATTTCTGTGCTCACAAGGATGACTTTAAAGTGCATAGTATCTATGCAGCTTGTAATCAAGAGGTTTTAAATTAGATACCATGGAAATTTTTTGTACCTCTAAGCAAGTTTCATAATCACAGGCCAGGGTTTCTATGAGAAAAGTGTATCTGATGTAAGGTATCTATAAATGTCTTCAGATTTCCTACATTGTGATCATGTAAACATAAGGGTGAGTGCTTAGGGAAATGACACAAATGTAAAGATTATAAAACAGATCAAAAATATGATATATGTGAATATGTAAACACACCATAATATAATCTCTGTCATTCTAGTCCTATAAAGCCTGCAGTTGACTTTTATTGGAGATAAATGCAATCAGATATTACTTAATCCACTTATTAACAATCAGAACTATAATACTATTTACTGCCTGAATTTATTATGAGTTTAAAATGAAATATTATTTTCAAAGTGCTTTACAAACTTTAAAATGTTTTATAAATGTGATTATTATTATATTAAATTTTATATCCTATCTATTCACTTTTTCTTCTTTACCTATGCCTGGGAAGCACTACTTTATCACCACTGTCTTGTAAAATACGTAAATATTTTTAAGTAGTTTATTAGTAACCATAGAGAAAACATTCTGGGTGGAATGGTAAGGTCAGAAGTCAAATTGTTAAAGCATTAAAAAGAGAGAATCTCGGTCTTTTGTAGGAGTTTAGTCACAAAAAGCAAGAGATCTGGAATTATAATTAGCAGTGATGGAAGAATCAAATGAGATCTTTTTCAAAATGAGGGGAAAATGGGCATGTTTATAGACAGTTGAGAGGGAGAGATGGGATATAAATGATAAAGTGAGATTGATAGAAGGACAACCTATTGGAAGTGACAGAATGGAATAAGATCACTTAAGTTAGAAGGGTTTTTCCATGGTAAGGTCACTTCATGTGAAATAAGAGTGAAGGAGTATATACAATGGCAGAAGGAGTTTGTGATAAATGGTACATATTGAGTAAGACCCCCATCCCCCAAAACACTCATTCAAGTATAAAATGTACATGAATGTTTTGCACTTCCATAAAAATGAAAGAAAATTCTTCTGTCAATTTTCATTTGCTGATTTCTTGAAAAAATGCCAAGGAAATTTTAATGCCCTTGTTTCATAACTAAGGAAACACAGATTGCTATAGGCAACAGGAAACAACAATAACACATTTATAAATTATTCTCTGCTCGCATTTAAAACAAACAAATCAACTTAATAGGTTGTGCCTTGATTACAATCGTTAGATGAGATAATATATGTCAAAGCAAAGTGCTAATCTAGTACTACATCAAGATAGTTCAGATGATGATGATATTGAAGAACATTAAATGAAGTTGTCTGAATCTTTGAACAAATTATTTTTTCCTAGGGAAAAAAAATTGCACCCTTCAGCAGTAACCTTCCTAGGTTCTTACTCACCTATGAGTCATTCATTGAACACATTAACACAGCTTCATATTTATTCTCTATGAAAATAAGACAGAGTACAAATGTAAGTTTGTATTTTTGGAATTGGCTCACCAGGGGAAGAAAGCAAGAATAGCACTTTAACCAATTAGCAGAAAGATTTTGTTTTGTTTTGTTTAGGATGGGGAGATTTGAAAAATTTTGTATATGGGGAGGGATCTGGAAAGAGATAGTAATTAAATATTTAAAAGAGGAGCAACATTCTGCTGAATTATCTCAATCCACATAGATACAGATCTATTAAATGCCAATAATGTGTCATTTACTATGCCAGGCTTTGGTCATAAAAAGATAATACACCCTTTATCTCAGAAAACCTTATAATATAGTAGAAAGAGAAGATATATTTAAATATATTTTATGTTATTATATAAATGCAAAATAAAAGCCTTAATAGAGATTGTGGATAATGGAGATAATATCCACTTAAGAGAATCAGGAATGGTTCATATAATATATAGTATTAAATGGTCTTAGTATAAAGTAATCTAGTTTAACTTTAGACCATTAGAATGACTTAAATAATATTTTTTTAAAAAGAAATTTTGGGTTTATGTTATTTACAATGGGAAGTCAATGATTATATTTGAGCAGAGAAGTATCATGGTCCCACCCATAAGAGAAATGACTTCAGTGTCCATGTCAGTGATGTTTTGGAAAAGTAAGAGAGTGAAGATAAAGAGACCCCTTTGTAGATTACTCATTGCCTGTTGTTAGCTACTTAGGAAGTGAATTAAGATTGCATTCTATCAATGGAAAGGAAAGGGCATCCAGAAAAGATAGTTCTTTGAAAGGGAAAGGGAGAGGTGGAAGCATGTAAATCATCAACTATAAAAAAGGCCAGGAAAAAAAAAATATAATGGAGAGGAAAGAGGAGAGAGGAGGGGAATTGATTCTCATAAGAATTGGATCAAAGAGGAAAAAAACATACACAGTGATATGGGCATAGAAACTTATTTTATCCTACAGGAAAGTAGGAGTCAAAAGAGAGAGGAGAAGCAGTGATGGAAGGGAAAGTAAATTGGAAGAATGAGTAGTCAGAAGCAACATGATGAGGAACAAGGTGGAAGGATAGAGAATAGAGTAAATGAGGTGGATGGAATGGAGGGAAATATAGTTAGCAAAAATGACTGAGAAAAAAAATTTGAAGAAAGTTTCTCTGATAAAGATCTCATTTCTCAAACATAGAGAACTGTCAAGGGGAGGGGGGTACTGTGGAGAGAGGAAGATAGAGAATCTGAAGCTCAAAGGTTTTGAAAACAAATGTAAAAAAAAAGTTTTACTTGCAACTGGGAAAATTAAGTATTAAAAGTATAAAAAGTACATCTACATACACAATCATGGCTCAGTTCAACCAATATTCATTTCAGTCCAAAATTTATAAGGTTCCTACAATGTTGATAATACAATGTGAGAGACAACATGGCATATAGTGTGTAGAAAACAAGGTTTAGTGTCAAGATCTTGCCTAAAATGCTTGTCAGTTATATATCTCTGGACAAATCTATAAAGCTTAGACCAGAATTATGAAACAAATGCTCAAAACTCCTGATGTAGGCCCAGTCTAGTTTAAAGTATAATTGGGAGATATTTACCAAAATAATTAAAATTTCCATAGAAAATAGATGTAATTTAAAATGTAGTTTTCTAAATCAATATTTTACCCACAAGGATCTATATCTACCTGTCTATCTACCTATATATCTATCTCTCTTTCTAATGTATCTATTTAATATTTAGGGGGTTGTTTCTATTTTATTCTGTCACTACCACATTAGACAATTCCCAATGATACTAAATGAGAAATGACTTGATGGAGGAAATCCCCACAATGATTATTCTTAGGATTTCTCCAAATCACAGATCCTTCACATAAATGTTAAAATCTCAGGTAGACTAGGTCAAAGTATTTATATTTTATCTTTAAACTAAAATCCTATCAAAGGTTTTTAGAATGTGACAAATGATTAGCTCTGTAAATTAGGATTATTTTGTCAGCTATGGAATGAATTAACATCAGAGAAGAGAGATCTGAGGTTAGGTGACCAATTAGGAGGCTAGCAGAAAACGCATAACAAATTTGTACTAGGACAGTATATATGTGAATGGAGAATAAGAGGGAAAAAGAGAGACAGATATTATGTAATGGAAGCAGAGTTTATAGAATGAATTTTGTGGGAAAGCTGAGTTTTTATGATCACTTAAAGAGAATTGATTAGTAATTAGAAGCATTTTGTTTTACTATTTTACATGGGAAAGAATTAAGATGATAACAGCAAGAATATGTGAGGTTAAATTGAAAATCAAATTCAGTGTTTTATAACACTAATCAGGGGAAAGGGGTTAAAATATCAAAGAATAGAGAGTAATATGCCAAAGTATTTTCTTCTCACAGGTTGCTTCTCTGCTAAAATTTGGTGTAATTATGGCTAGAGTAAATCACCAGTCAACAAAATGATTGGGAAAACTCATATTGCCTAAATGCATTTGTTATGACAGGATGACTGAAGTATTTTTTTTGAAAAAAAATTGAGATGAAGTAAATAGGCTGTTTAATAATTGAGGAACATATAGACGGTATTCCCTGTCTAAATTCTTTTTTTTTAATTTAAGCCATATGAATATAGTATATCAAGTTTGGGTTGCTAAATTGCCCTTTGCCACTGCTACCTATTTGCCAGTCTCTTCCTTGTAATATTGAAAATGACAACAACAAAAGACCAGAAAGTAAAAATCAATGTTTGCTATTAGAGATGGCATCTTGCAAAGTCAAGAATCAGTGACTTCTGATTACATAATAGCAATGCATGTGGATGTATCTGTCTGGCAAAAAACAAGAAATTCTTTTTGGGAACTATACAGACCAGTTTGAATATCTGGATAGTTTACATTACCTGTCTCAATTTTGGTGATAACAATGTTCCATACCTTCTTGTGATTTCTGTTATATTGCTGATAAATTCCCAGCTTTTATTTCATTTCTCTCGAGTTCCTTGATTGGGAAAAATGGAAGAATTTTTCATGATTATTCTATTATGCATTTCAATCTTTAAGGAAAAAACTTCTATTCAGACCATGAATAGATAACAAAACAAAAAGCTCCTTAAAGTAATAGTAAACTTAGAATGGAAGGAAGAAGAGAAATCCATTGCAAAGGAGGAAAATCCTAAATATTTTAATATGTATTGTTAACATATAGTGTATAAATGATACACATATCACTGCAGAAAATTGAAGATTCATGAATTATACCCATTATAAAGTTGACTCAGGAATTCAAATCTTACCCAGATATGTGTCTCATTCCAAATAAGGTAATAAGCATGGCTCCTACTTGCACAGCATAAATTTGTTTTTGTTTCTGGAACAGCTGGAACAAAAGTTCCTATTTTGAAACTTTTATTAGAAAGTAATCATGAAAATACATTTTTAAAGTGTATTGTTTAGAGGGAAAAGTCTTTCATAGTCTCACATTTTCTGTCTCTGTCTTTCTCTCTTACTTTCTCTGTCTTATTTTACCCTAATAAACAATAAATGAGAAGTATTCAGATAATATTGACATATATCATGGTGAATTATTACAAATGGAAGTAAAGAATCTGGTGAGCAGGTTAGTTAATGACATGATATAGAGAAAAAATGATCCTATCTCAGAAAGCAAGGAATATAGTTCTCATCTCTTATCAAAAGATGCAGACTTTAGGAAAGGAAGGAGTCATATTGTCATATATGTGTTGATTTTCATAGCTTCACTATTTTTAAGGGACAGTTCTATCAGTAGGAAGTGTTTTTGTTGTTATTCAGTCATTTCAGCTGTATCTGTCTTTTCATGACGCGCTTAGGAGTTTTCTTGGGAAAGATACTGGAGTAGTTTGCAATTTGTTGTTCCAGCTCATTTCACAGGTGAAAAAACTGAGGCAAATAAGGTTAAGCGACTTATCCGTGGGCAAGTCACACAGATATTAATTGTCTGAAGCAAATTTGAACTCAGATTTTACTGGATCCAAAATTGGTATTCTATACACTACACTATCTAACAACCATTCTTAGTAATATTTTAAAAGCATAAATAAAACTATTTTGTAAAAGTTCTTTACTGAACAATATACAATTTTTAATTCTATAAGTATAAAATATTGCTTCAGTATGGTGAGCAATTTGCTTAATTTCTGAGTTTATATTATTTCCTAAAGACTTAGCATGGGAATTTTATTTATACAAGCATTGGTGATGTTGATCTTAATGAAAAGGTTAAAAAATGAATAGCAATCTAATTATATCAATTTGATGAATGGAATAATTATCATCTTTCTTGTTCATACAATTTAGAGTTGCATTAGGGGAGATTACAGATGAATAAATTCATTCAATTCATTATAACAAGTATTTATTAAGCACCTAATAGTTCAGGAACTCTGTTAAGTATTTGGGATACAAGGGCAAAAATAAAAAATAATCCCCCTTTTGAGGAATTTATATTTATTTGAAGTGATATAAAATGAGTGAAATGAAAAAAATACAAAATACATATTAAGTATTGTTGAGGTTTAGGGAAGAATCACAGTCAGAAACTTGGGTGACATGTAGGGGAACCAGGAAAAGCCCTTTAGAGGAGTTGATGCTTTTGGAATGAAGCTAAACATGTTAAGAATTAGAGTTGAAAAGGGGCAGGATTAAGCTTTGCAAAGACACAAAGATAGGTAAGAAAATATGTTTAGGGAACAAGAATGCCAAGTTGACTGAGAATATAGAGTATATAGAGCATTAGTGTGAAATGACTGGAAAGATAGGTAGAAGTCACATTAAGAAGTCCTCTCTGAAGACCTTAAGTGACTTCTGTGAAGTCCCACAGGTTATAAGTATCAAAAATATTTATTAGATCCCACATTCTCACCATTGCACTATATGTTTATTAGTTCTTTTCCAAATTTTGTTCTATAATTCATACTTGATCATATTTGTTATCAATGTCTCAATTAGTATTTGAGACAACATGGAATAGATCATTGGTTTTAAGTCAGAAAATTCGATTCAAGTCTATGATTTGAAATTCACTAGCAGCATGACTTTGGAAAAGTTACTGAACCCTCTGAACTTTTGTTTCTTTGACTGTGAAATGAGGAAAATAATATTTATACTGTCTATATCAGAGGGATGTGATAAGGAAAGCAGCTAAAATCATAGATTCATAAACAATGGTGAATCATTATGATTATACTCTACAAATGACTCACTGCATAAAGAGAATTATCTCTTAATGTGAATTTATCACAAGGCACTCTCTCTTTTATTGTATTATGTAGCTCAAGAGAATGTTAGTTCACCTGGATCCACTGAGTATCTTTTTATATCTAATTTCCTTAGAATACAGAAGAAGCATAGAGTGAATCCTCTCTTTACAAAGAATTTAAAATTTATAATGATTCAATTATAGATTTCAAGAGTCAAGAATGATTAATACTGTATTTTGTGTTTAAGGGCACAAATGTGACAGATAACTTTATTTAATTTTTTATTAATTTTCTGTCACTATGCTCTTGTATATATTTCTACCTAAAAATTATACCAGATAGAATTTATAGACATCTTGAAGAAGAAAAAATCAAAATATGTTAAAATACAGTTGGGATTAATATTTTCAAATGAAAATCACTACTCCATCTTCGTCTTGATCATTCTATTCAAGTATTTAAAGGGAATAATTAAAGGAACTTTCTCCTTTCCATAGAAAATACTTTTTTGATCTTAATTTAATGAGAAAAGACTAGAAAAGGTTAGAGACTAAATAAATAATTATTTATTAATATTTCTAAGTGTGGGAGAGAGTTTTTGTTTATTTGTTTGTTTTAAATAAGATTCCACAAAAGAAAATAGGAAAATTTCAGGGAACACACCTAAATAAAGTTTGCTAATATCAAAACAAGAATATATGTATGCTTCTATGAATATATTTCCTTCTTCTGTTTTTTTCTTTAAAGAGGTGGAGAATTATGAGAGAAGGATATGTAATATGTTTTCACCATTTCTATGATTTTTGTTGATTTTGCTTAGCTTGGGTGGGCTTTGGAGGTGTATGTTTATGTTACAATAATGCAAGCAAAAATGGCAAAATATCAAGTGTATATACAAACAAATATACAAATGTACACACATGCACATATACCCACATGTGAATATGTATGCATATGAATGGGTGCAAGCATGTATGTAGGCATATGTATATGTACAACTAAATCCATTCTCTTATATTGTCATCCTGGCTTATACATTTTGTTCCCATTCTGAGTTATGCCATGTATACATATATAAAGTTCAATTAAGAACTGTCCAAAACTTTATTTGAATATAAATTGCCCATTTCTCTTCTCACTCCTAGATGAGAGACATGATTTTATACATGATCACAATTACCCAATTCAGGGATGCTTTTCCAATCATGACCTTGCCAAGTAAAATGCCCACCTACATAATTATCATTCATTTGGTGCTAAATGGTTTTAATTTAAAGTATCTACAATCTTTTTCTATCAATATCTATCCTTATTCCCCTTGGATAAGGTAAGAGACAGAAAAAGGAGAAAGGAAATTAAAAGATGCCTGTATCACAAAATAATTCGAGATATGATAAGTATCTGCAAAATAATTAGTTTATAAGACCTATAGATATAAAATATGAAAACATCTGTTAGAAAAATTGGAAAATAATATAATATATAATAGGAGACTCCAAAAACAGTTGGAATGGGAGAAATAATAATCAATGTTGCTTGATATCTTTGTGAAAAATTTCAATAAACAGAAATGAATGATTATAGTGAGAAGCCAGTGTACTCTCTCCAAAAATGTGCCAAATTCTGAGTCAAGAAACTTGTTTTAAAGTCCTGGTCCCAAAACTTATGTAATTCATGACTTTCAGAAAGTCAATTAATCTCTCTGAGCTTCAATTCCCTTATCAGTAAAATGGGGATAATAATACCTGCAGTAAGCATTTACATGGGGACTGTGAGCACAGGGTTTTGTAGCTTTAACTCCTTTATACATATATCTGTCTAGTATGAATTCTCAAAATCAGCTCAACCAAGCAATTATTATTAAAGAAATACAGTCTAAAGATAAGATTATATGGCTTCATCTTAAGTAGGAAGTTTATTCCCTTATCTTAAGACACACAATTTTTTTCTTTTTTTCTATTATGCTATTTTTAGTAGAATTATTTTTTTTTACTTTTAAAATATCTAAAAGGGTTCTAATCGCAAAATTGGCAAGTAGATTTATTTTTCATATAATAAATGCTTTTTCCTGATTCCTTTCTCATATAACCAAATATTGATATGTAAAATATGTAGATTAATCTTTATAAAGTCAATATTCGTATAGTTTCTTTCAATCAAAACAATATAACCAACTTCAAAAAAGTCATATTTGAAATTTATGTGAATATAACAAAATATTTTAAAATATTTAAAATATTTTCTTATTTTGGCATTTTATATCAATGACCATGCATCATACTATAAACTATCCAACTTTCAACTTCAATTAAATAAGTATTGGATTTTTGAGCAGTTGTTTCATTAAAAATATTATATTAGTTATACAATTACAATATTGCAAGAAAAGACATAATTTTCACTCAAAATGATATATAGAGTTGTTAACTACCTTTACATAATTCAGTCTTTTAATAAAGCATAGGCCTTTGTTTCAGGATCTTATGTCATGAATTGTTGCTATTAAATATTTTATTTTTATGTTATTTCAATTCTGCCATTAAGCAATACCTTTCATTTTTGCATTATCTTTCACTGTGCATTAGATTAGCTATGTTAATGAAATATCACCTTATGTCCTTGAGATAATTAAGCATATGGAAAAAAAATAATTTTCTTAGATGCCATCAACCAAAAGTAACAACAAAGTAAATTTCCTTATTTTTATATTTCCCTAAGGTCATTAGGATTTCTAGGTAATGAAAGAAATAATTCTAACCCACTCTATTTTTCATCCTTTCAATTTACAACAGTGAAAAATTGAGTCATTAAATAACTTTTAATCTTTCTGTAATATGAATTCCCTTAATAAAATAAAAGTACAATTTAGACAATGTAATTATTTAGGTTATTAAAAGATTACTTCTGGTTTCTTTTTCTCCCCTGCTAGACTGTAACTTGCCAAAGGTTCATTCATCTGTTTGTATAATCAGTTTTACTGTCTCTTATTTTTAATGTAAGCATGACTTTGCTTAGTTGGATATCTTGCCAAGTTTTCTTTAAACTGGATTTATCCTCCAAATGCTTATTAGTAGGAAAGTTGTTATTTTAAATAATTTTATGCTTCTTGGAGAAGTGGAAGGACATAATAGATAAAAATATAGGAGCTTAGCGGGTTGAGTTCTAGTGCTGCTACTTCTATTATACAGCTATGTCAACTCTGAAAGTAACTTCACCACTTAGGGACTCAGTTTTCTAAGCTATATAGCAAAGTGTTTGGAATTTATCACTCATTGTAACTCAAAAATTCTTTATTTTCATGAATTCATTAATTACTTCACATATCTGGATTTTTAAAGAGGAACACAAATGAAGTAAACTGGGATAAATAGATGTTTGATGCATATTAAACATGGGATAATCTTTTTTTTTCATTTAATACAATACTTCAAGGAATCTGTGTTAGTATTGACATGAGTAGCTGAGATCTCCTCCAGTGTATGTTGTAATCCATATATGCCCATTCATTGTATATAATTCTTCTTCCTACCCTCCTAATGAGTTTTGTATAAAAAGGTGACCCAACAAAACACACTAGGACTTTTCTTTTCCCATGACATAGCAATGATATCAGTGAAATACAGAGGTCTTTAATGAAGTATTTATTGATTTTCACATGATGAGCTTATCAACTTTTTTGCTCAAAAATTTCTTTAATTTTGTCTTTTACTCCATTAATTCTTCATGGTTCCTTGATTCTAATATGTTGTAGCATATACTATCTCCATCATGCATCTCTATATTTCCCTTTGGAAAATATATATGTTTCATTCTTCTTAAATTGTATGATTCTCAGTCATGAGAATAGACTAGAATAGAATAGTTGTAATTTTCAGTCAACAGGAATAGAATATTTGTAATTATAATAGGTATTTGCTTCAGAATAAGTTTAGCATTAAGACGATTTGAAGTCAGAGAGGTATTCCCAATTGATAGTAAGATCCATCAAAATTTTTTATTTATAGATCACCTTGTGATAGTTTCATCAAGAGTTAGAGTAGTGCAAAGGTTCCTGAGTGAGATACAAAATAATTCAAAATTTTGACTTATCTACCTAGACAGGAAAAGCTAAATTGATAAAGGATATCTGGTGTCCATTACTCTAAATAAAATATATTTGAAAGACTAGACATTTGATCATCATAGGGTCCAGTCAGTTTTAGTTAAACTTTTTGATAAAAATTATTATATTCAGTGTTGATGTCATTTCTATTTTTGATTTCCTATTTTGAATTATCAATACCTTTTTACATAGTTCAAGATAAATTTATTTAAATTATATGTCATATTTGTTTATTTATGTTTCTTTTTTATTTTTAAATTAATGCTATCTTAGTTCTGATGAAATGACTATCCAAATCTGCAAGAATTGCATTAATGAAAAACACTTTTCTATTTACTAAATATATATTTGATCTCATTATTTATCATATAATTTGGTGATCACCCTGTGCAACAACTATAATTTGTTTCTCTAAAAATGATATAAAGGTATTAAACATTTATATAATATGCACATCTTTAGCCTCTCTGCAGGAAATAATATCCCCTAAGAATGCATGTAACATTAATTCATGGTTTCATATGCAATCTTTTTTTTTGGTTGTTTTTATTGCAAAATGTTTATGTCTGAGAATGATTATTAAGTGTATCATGAAAATGTTTTTGAGGCTATATGGTATTTATTTAAATGGATAGTTTCAATATATGTGTATACACTGTTTGAGAATACATATGTCTCACACCTATCAGATTGGCTAAGATTATAGGGAAAAGATAATGATAAATATTGGAGGGGATGTGGGAAAAATGCAATAGTTTGCCTTTTTTTGGTGGAGTTGTGAAATGATCCAACAATTTTGGAGAGTAATCTGGAATTATGCTCAAGAAACTATAAAACTGTATATACTCTGATCCAGAAATGCCATTATTAGTTCTGTATCCTAACGAAATCATAAAGGAGGGAAAAAAATCCAAAGTTGCAAAAATGTTTGTAGCAGCTCTTTTTGTGGTAGCAAATAATTGGAAACTGAGTAGATTCCAATCAATTGAGAAAATGCTGAACAAATTGTGGTATATGAAGATAATAGATTCTATAAAAATGATGAACAAACTAGTTTTAGAAGGTCTTGGAAATATTTACACAAATTGATGCTGAACAAAACAACCAGAACTAGGTATATATTGTACATAATAACAGAAAGAATATGCAATGGTTAACCATGAAAGAATTGGTTCTTGTCAGTGGTTCAGTGATCCAAAGCAATTCCAATAGGCTTTGGACAGAAAATGTTATCTGCATCCAGAAAAAGCACTAAGGAAGCTGAATGTAAATCAATACATGCTCTGTTAACTTCTTTTTTGTTTGTTTGTTTTAATACCTAACATTGTTTTTCCCTTTTGTTATGATTTTTCTCTCCCACCATGATTCATAAAACAGTGTGTACTAAAAATCAATAAATCTACAAAAAAAAAAATAGTACATTTGAGGAGGATTCTGGGAAGCTGGCAGAGTAGAGCATTTCAGATTTTTTCCACAAACAGAACAAAATTGTACCTTAGAGAAAACATAAACTGGCGAAAAATAAAGACTTGGAGCAAAACTGGGGTTATACTGTGACAATCTGAGAAGAGCTGAAGAAAGACTCTAGGACAGAGGTTCAATCTGAATGAAGTGCAATCATCTCCAGGCTATGGACATTTAAAGAGTAAGCAGGGAATCCCAGGTTAGTTGGGTTTGGAGCTAGTGGATCTGTAGCTCACACTGCAGGAACTTCCTCCTCCTGAACAGTGAGAAGAGTCAGAGATCTAAATCCCAGAAGACTGAGGGAACACCTGCTGATTAAGAATGACAGACTCAGGTGTGCTGAAATGCGGCGTTGGCCAAGAAATCAGCATATCTGATGAGTGTAGAACTAATGAGGCAGGGATATTGCTGTGTGTAGGCACTTATAGCATGCTGGAATTTTTGGTTTGTGGATTCAAGACTAGATGGGAGAACTGAAGTGAAACCACTGGTACCACTCCCATTCTCAACTCAGGATTAGAGGAGTTTACACTAATAGTTTTCATTTTTAGAAAAAAATGAACAAGCAAAAAGAGAGAGAGAGAGAGAGAACTTAATCACAGAAACTTTCTATTGGAATAGAGAAGATAAGGATTAATCTTCAGAGGGCAGTGAATTAAAAAATAGCCTCTCCAATCACAAAGAATAAGTTAAGTGGCCACCTGTCCAGAAAGAATTTATAGAAGAACACAAAAAAGACTTCAAAAATCAAATAAGTGAGAATGAAAAAGAAGAAAGAGAAGAACAATAACAAGAAGTTGATGATGATTATGAAGAAGAAGAAAAAGGAGAAGGAGGAAAAGGAGGAGGAGAAGAAGAAAGAGAAGGAGGGGGAAAAAAAGGAGAAGGAAGAGAAGAAAAACAAAATGATTATTTTTAAAAATTAATCAATAAGAAAAAAAATATCCATTATCTTGAAGAAGAAAATAATTCTTTGAAAATTAATATTGGGTAAGGAAAAACCTAGGAAGCTATAAGAGATCAAGAAATAACAATAAAGAATGAAAAAAAATAGAACAGAATGTGAAGCATCTTATAAAAAAAAAAAAGATCTGGAGAAGAAATCAAGAAGAGAAAACTTAAGAATAATTGGACAACCTGAAAATTGTGACCAAAAAAAAAAAAAAAAAGAACTTTGCCATAATAATGTAAGAAATAATCAAAGAAAAATATCCTGGAATAATAGAAAATAAGAGGAAAGTAAAAACAGAAGAAAACAAGATTCTATATATAAAATGCAAGGGGATATTATCACCAAATTTCAAAATTCTAAGGCAAAAAATAGTTTGCAAGAAACAAAGAAAAGATGGATAATCATGAATCTAATCTTTCTATGATTATATATTTTTAGTCAAAGGTAGGTTTATTGTTATATATTTTCTGCTGATCACATGATGTGCTTTAGTTATTTAAATTTTGTCTTTGTTTTTCTATTAGAAAAACAAAAATTAAAAAAACATTATGATTGTGTGTTTGTGGGTGTATGTGTATGTGTTTGATATCTTTATATTTACAAATAGGTATTTGGGGCTGAAATTTAGGTACTTTTAAGGAACATACAAAGTTATCCTATAGTAACTAATGAAAATTAATTGATTCATTTATAGTTTAAAGAATACATTCACCTTAGTATTAAATGAGCCTTGTTCTGAGCCATTACACAATTATTAAGATTATATAAGATAATGAGGCTGATATAACACAATGATATATATGTTCAATATTTGTTGATTTTGTACATCAAGTAATATATATATATATATATTTAGACTTTTGCTATTTCACCAGTTATATTTTGGGATAGATTTACAACTGAAAAATAAGTATAAGCTATTTATATATTTTAAATAATCATAGTAGATGATTAAATGAACTAAGACATTTATAACTCTGAAATTTATGAAGATGACTTTGAATATGTCAAGTAGGTTTCCAGAAATGTTTGGGAAAACATGGAGAAAAGTTGCATAGGTTGAGGAGGCTTTGAGGATGATTTCTTGCTATCTCAGATCTCTGCATTTATGAAATGAATGATGATGTAAATATAAAATCTTTACAGGAATACTAAAAATAAAAATTTAAAAATTCTCCATTCTCATTTCTATATCGTTTGGTATTGATTGTTTTCCTAATTATAAATTAAAGAATAATTCCTTTTCTGTATACTTATATCTTTTACACTAATACCTACTTCCCCAGCCCTAACACACATACATAATTTTTCTTTATGTTTGGATTGCTCTGGGTACCAGGATTGGCCAAGGTATAGCATCTTTTCATAGTTTGCTTATAAAGAAATGGAGGATTTTTTAATCTTCTAACCCAATGAAGCATCTTAATAGGTAAATGACTGAACTGTCAATCCTTTCTGATGTCATCTTAGGAGAAATAACATTAGATAGAATATTATCAAAGAAGGAAGTTGTATCATTAAGAATTTATTACAAACATTCTAAGTGAACGATGACCAAAAAATAGAATAAAACTTTTTTTGGGGGGGAGAGTGGGAGAGTGGGTAGTTTAGTCAGTGTGGTGAAATGGAAACAATACTCAATTTATAGCTAGAAGACGAGTTCAAATAGAACCTCTATCACTCATTACATGTTAAGACATGAGCAACTCATTTTCCCACTCTCAGCTTCAGTTTCTGTTCTATAAAATGAGGTACATGGACTAGATTATCTACAAAGTCCTTTACAATACTAAAATTTATTTTCCTGTGATTTATAATTGCATAAAATTATGACAGAAATAAAGTTGTTATGATTTAGCAATAGTGTAAACCAAAGCTGGTCCAGGAAAGATTATGCAGGGTATATATGAAAAAGATAATGCAATATATTATATATGATCTTTTTTAAAATTTTATAATAACTTTATATTGACAGAATCCATGCCAGGGTTATTTTTTTTACAACATTATCTCTTGCACTCACTTCTGTTCCAATTTTTCCCCTCCCTCCCTGCACCCCCTCCCCTAGATGGCAAGCAGTCCTATATATGTTAGATATGTTGCAGTTATATTATATATGATCAAGGCTTATGCAGAACAATTGTTTTGTTCAAAGACTTGAAATTTTCACAATTTCTTTACCACTTTTTTTTTCAATATTGAAGCACAAAAACATGTAACCACCTTCCCATTTTATCTTTCAATCTCATTCAAACTTTCAGGCATAATTATAACTTGCCACCAAATCGTTAAAAGAAATGGAAAGAATCTTAACAAACTTAAAAAAAAAAAAAATGATCATTGCAAAACATTTTCCCCCATTTAACACAAAAAATGCCATTGGATAGTAGAAAAGGGGAGGTGTTATTTAAGATCAGAGATCACAAAGAGTTTTCTCATTTATGTCTTTAAAAGGCTGTTTTTAAGAATTACATTGATTCAAGGGAAAATGGAATTTTTCTTTCATGGCAAGAGCAATTCTATTTTTTTTCTGAAGCAGCTGCTATATGGGGCAGAAGGTTAAAGATCACATAGACAAGCTTTATAGCATAATCTTGTATTAGAGGATCTGATTTCCATTTCTAGATTTTCTATTTGATTGTTGTTTTTAAACTCATCTCTGCTATAGGTATATGTTTTAATTATTTTAATAGTCATTGGTGCAAAACATTGCAGTTACTCACTCTAGAAACAAAATAGAGGAACTGGGTCCATGTTTCATAAGATTTATTTTCCTGACATGCCTCCCAACTTATTTTTCACATTTTAATATGTGTTTGTTCACATAAAGAAAGACAATATCCAGTCCTGTTGAAATGAAATTTAATGCATTCAATGCTTCTTTTCCTAGGGGGAATTTGGCATTACTATATACCAAAGAAAGAAACAGAAATAAGTAAGCACTAAAGATGGTATTACCTGCTCCAAAGTGGCTATTAGTTAACAATTAAGGTTAAATGTTAGAAATTAAAGTAAATTTTGGCACATTGGACAAGAACTGAAAGGATATGGACTTGAATTATTTGTGATGGGGAAACCTTATTTTTAGATCCCAATGAAGTGCATAAATTTCTTTAATGAATTTCCAATCATTAATATCACATTTTGAACTTCTATATATTAAAATACAAAATTTTCAGAGTACTTGGAGAGGAAGAAGATATTCATAAAAATGACATATAGTGGCCCAAGGTAGTAATATGGGAAAAGTTATATCACTGATAAAGACAATAAATAAGTTCTCTTGGAGTTCCAAAGATTAAAAGATTTTGTCAAGAAAGATACCATGATGAAAATGGGATGTCCTTATAGAATGGGTTATAGAAGTAATTATAATAAGGAAGGGATTTAATTTGTTTTTGATCAAAGCTTTTTATTTTCAAAATGCATAGAAAGATTATTTTCAACATTCACTCTTGCAAAACTTTGTGTTCCAAATTTTTCTCCCTCTCCTCACCAAAAAAAAAAAAAAAAAAAAAAAATCTGTTTGCACATGTGGCTCCTTTTCCTTTTTTTTAATGATCTCTTTGGGATACAGTCTCAGTAAAGACACTGCTGGGTAAAAGAGTATGCCCAGTTTGATAGCCTTTTTGACATAGTTCCAAATTGCTCTCCTGAATGGTTGGATCAGTTCACAACTGCACCAACAATGTATTAGTGTCCCAGTTTTTCCATGTCTCTTCCAACATTCATATTATATTTCCCTATCTTCTTAGCCAATCTGAGAAGCGTGTAGTGGTAGCTCAGAGTTGTCTTAATTTACATTTTTCTGATCAATAATGATTTAGAGCATTTTTTTCATTTGATTATAAGGGGTTTTAATTTCATCATCTGAAAATGATACATATACTTTGACCATTTATCAATAGAAAAATAGCTTAAATTCTTATAAATTTGAGTCAATTATATATTTTAGAAATTAGGCCTTTATCAGGACCCTTGGATGTAATTTTTTTCTCCAGTTCCAATTCATTGCTCCAAAGGGAGTAATTTATAACAAAAAAAGAGAAGAATTAGCATGATAATACTCAGAAAATAGTGATTACACCAATTTGGTGGCACTTGTTTTGTAATCTATCTTAGGCAAATTGTATCACAAATGATGAACTCGTGTATGATTGCTGTAGTTTTGTGAGGACATTGATAAGTTGGTGAATATCCATCAAAGGATAGCTGGAGTGGTAAAAAAACAATAAGACTATGTCAAATAAAGATCATGTAAAGGAACTGGAGATGTTTTGACAGAACAATAATCAGGGTTTAAGTGTTTGAAAAGCTGTCATGTAGAAGAGAATATAGGCTTTTATTCTGTTTGATCAAAGAGAGTAGAATAAGGAAAACATAGGTGAAAATTAAAAAGATAAATTTAGATTTGGCATAAAAAAGTCTTCTTAACAATGGTCCAAACATGGAAAATACTGACTTGGAAGGTCCTGCCTCTTTTATGGTCTTCAGAAAAAAAGTGAATGGCCATTTATCTGTTATATTAAAATTTTTAGTTTAAAAATAATTTAAATTATTTTTTTTATTTTTAAATTAAATTTTATTATTTTATTATTGCATTTATTCATTATTTATTATTTACTTATGTATTTATTAAATTTACTGATTTAATTAATTTTTAAATTAAAAAATAATTTTGGTATGAATTACAATAGATAGTTAGTTCTACCTCTGGAATTAGAAGATTGTTATGATAATCTAAACAGTAGAAAGTCATCTGTTTTCATTCTTTCCATTCTCTTTTCACCTTCTGTCTTCCTAGCTTCCCTCCACTGCTTTAATAAGATGAACTATAGACTGCCAGTTGTGATTCCTTTTCTCTTAAAAAAGATTTGTTGAATCATTACTAGAATAAAGCCTTGACTTTACTCATTTCTCTTGAGGGATGATCTTGACCCAATTGGAAGACTAATAAAATATCCTGAGATAGTCAAATAATAAATATATTGGTTGAACCTTGCAAAATATGAACCAAGAGTAGAAAAGGAATAATGAGGGCAGAGAAAGGGAGGAGAGGGATTTTTAATACACAATGAGAATTCATGAGGCTGAGAAGTTAGAAATTAGGATGGGATAGCATTATCTTTCTCTTTCATCTTATAACAATCAGTGGTCAATAAAGTACTGCATCTAGCCTCTTTTCATGTTTTCAGAGCTGAGTTTAATAAACTCATTGTCCCAGGTTACAAGACTTGCAAACTCCTAGAAATATTCTAAAATAGGTAAGATTTGATAGATATCTAGACTATCTTGAAAACAAAGTAATATAAAATAAGGGAAGGTTTTAGGACTTTAAAGGAGTTACCTATACTCCACTGCAAATTTTGATTCCCACTAAGTTTGACCCTGTCAGTATAAATACCCATTTCTATCTCTTACGAAAATTGCCATTCATTATTCCAGAATAATTGAAATCAAAAGAGCCAGGTTTAAATCCCTCACTTCATTTTTCTACCTTTATTATCTTAGACAAAATAAATAATCTCCTGAGATTATGGATTGGTCACTTATAAAGTTAATAAGTAAATGAAATAATAAGATGTAAGGGAAAGAGCTGGAATGCTTTGCCATTTAATTCTCCAGCTCATTTTACAGATTAGGAAACTGAGGCAAACATAGTTAAGGGACATGCCAAGTTTACACAGCTAATAGGTGTCTTGGATAAGTTTTGAATGAAGATCTTCATAACTCTGGGACAAGAACTGTATTTACTGTGTCACTTAGATATGAACTATGTCTACAGAAGAATGAAATAAAAAATACCCAAATACTCAAATACATTTTAGGTATTCCTTCTAGTGACACAATCAACAAGTCAAAAAAGAAAAAAAAATTATTAAGGGCCTATATTCCAGACAATATTGTAGGCATTGTGAACATAAGAGAAAAAAAAAACCCAGAAACATAAATAGCACATAAATAAGCATAATAAAATGTATACAAGATATTTTGATTCACAATTATTTTCTGTGGGGAGAGTACTATTAGTATGCATGAAAATTAATAATAATAAAATGATATAAACTTTTATTTAGACCTCATGGTTTGCAATCTCCTTTAAAAAATGTTAACTAATTTTATTCTCACAAAAATCATGGAGGGTAGGTACTAAGATTAGCAATTTGAGGCAAAGAGGCTTAAGTCACTAATACCCATCCATATATGCTTATCTTTTGGGATTCTTGTACTTTTCTTCCTAAAACTTTGCAATAGAGGCCCCACCCAATAAAAGTAGTCAGGTTGCTCAGTGGGCAGAATGTTGGGTCTGTAGAAAGGAAGACCTGAATTCAAATTTATCTTTAGACATTAACAAGTTGCGTGATCCTGAGTGAGTCATATAACCTGTTTGTCTTCATCCACTGAAAGAGGATTAGTTTCAGAATGCAATATGTTTACAGTATATTGTGAAGCTCCTTTAATTTACTTAACTTTAATTTACTAGAGGGGCAAAGCACTCTAGTATCTTAAGGCAGCTAAGTGGCACAATAAAGAACTGGGCTAAAAAATCATTTTCCTGAGTTCAAATCTATGTTCAGGCACTTCCTAGTTGCCTGACCCTCATCAAATCACTTAACATTTGCCTCAGTTTGCTTATCTATAAAATGAACTAGAGAAGGAAGTGGCAAACCACTTCAGTATCTCCCATGAAAACCTCAAGTGGAATCATGCAGTCTGATTGTGACTTAAATGACTCAACAACAACAACAACTTCTTAAACTTTCTCTGCTTGTGATCTCTTTTTACCCAAGACAGTTTTATGTAAATTCAGGTTTAGGTATATAAAATAGGTATACATATCAAATATTAACTCATAATAAATCATAATTTTGTGACTACCAAATTCAAGAATAAGACCCTATATGGGTTGCAAATCACAGAATAAGAAACTGATCTCTAGGTGATCATCAGTTAATTGCTAAAATTTGCCATTTGACAAATGCATGTTCTTTTTCTACCCCCCCCCCCATTTTGTTAGGGGCATTCTTGATCACTATTCCTAAGGATTCATCATTTATTTTATTTTGAAGCTTATTTACATCTACTATGTTCCTTTCTATTAACACTCTTCGTTTGCTATTCATTTCAATTCTTTGCAGGCTGTTGCATTCCTTATCTTGTGTGATATTAAAATGTGGATAAAATATGAATATTAAAACAAAATACTGCTTTTTGAAGAAGTATAAAATAAATTAAAGTCTTACAATATTCTGAAAGAAAGTAATTCAATGTGCTCTTTTCATCTTACTAAATTTTGGGTTTTATTTATTGTATATTATTATTATGTGTCCCAAATTACATAAAGATATATCTATCCTGCAGGTTGTCAAATCATTGTCATAATATAGGCAATATACTTTCTTTATCTCTTTGGTTATTTTCCACATGGATACTCAGGACAATCTCTAGATCTCGTCTTAGAAACCTTGCAACATTTTGCAACTTGATGAAATCATTACATTGTCCATTAAGAGGAACAATTGGCAGACCTAATCTTCCACAAGGACTCCCTTTTTAATGTGTACTCTGTGATCTAGAACTTCTCTACAATAGTGAAAAAAAAAAAACATTTTTTTGCAAACATATGTTTATGTCTTACCTGATAGTCATAATCAAAGATTCATTGAACTGATTCATTTCTATTTTTATGTTTTTAAAGGAACAATAAATTATTTTGATATACAAATGGGAATAATTTTATTATGAAACAGTTCATCATATCAGCACATTTTCCCTTAAATAATAATAGTATTTATTACTTAAATTAAGAATTAATAAAGCTAAGAACTTGATCCATGCAAACAACAATAAAAAATATCTTTTATTTATATGACATTTAAAATATTGGAAAACACTGCATATATTTTATATCACTTTATCTTCACAACAATTTTGTAAGGTAAATGATACTATTATCCCCATTTAACAGATGAGGAAACTGACACTTGACTGAGAGTTTAAGTGACTTGTTCATGGTCTTGCCTACTATTAAATGTCTTTAAACTGCATATATATTCATGTCTTCCTGACTCCAGATTCCTCAATTTATCACACCAATTAGATGTGTCAATACTGTTTTGTAAATTAGAAAAAACTAAGTACAATGGTCTTTTATTTCTTCAATATCATAAACTGATAATACAAAATAAACACAAAATGAAAACAAAACAATTTGGGGAAAGGAGAGCCTTAACAATGGGAATGAAAGGATAATCAGGAAGTTCCCTTAAAGAAGGAGGAAGTTGAGCCACTGAGTATAATAATACTAATATTAATTAGCAATAGAGCTAATAATAATATAATCCTAACTATTAAAGACATTTGCAAGGGAATTTTGGTAATACAGAAATAAAAATAAAACAGTCCTAACTCTACAGGAACTTTTTATCCTACTAAGAGAACCAATAATAGACAAATATCATAACCTGAAGAGTAAGAGAAACTAATCATTTGGAAATGAAATGAATATAATAAAATATTTCCTGACCAAAGGATATGAGGTAAAAGTATGCCTTCCAAGACCCTTAAAAAAAAGGTCGCTTAAGGAAACATATCCTAAATATATAAAACAGGGCAGAAATGAGGCAAATTGCTTGACCGATATTTTAAGGTGCAAGTCTTATGGCTAATCTAGTATACTTAATATCCTGGTACACATTAACATCCCAATGAAAATGCAGCTTCAAATTCTGTTTGCTTATATTCTCTGCCAACCCTGAATAAAAAATTGCTAAACCTCATCACAAATATTTTGTTATCACCAACTGCCCCAAGAGATCTGCGAAGAAAATCAGCATGCATCACATCAGTATGCCTTTGCTCTGAGTTTGGTGACAGGATTCATAGCTTAGCTAGAAAATAGATTACTGTCATACAAATTACACATTTTCAGATGCAATTTACCTGTGTTTGAGTTTGCTTTGGTGCATGTTTTTCATTGTTTATGAAATATTATATTTGCAAGTCTGTTTTTGAAAGACTCAAATGAAACATTATGCTACTACTGAAATTTTACTTATAGACTTGTTTTTTTTTTTAATTCAAAAGGAATTTTAAAGAAATTGCATTTGCTTTCTGCTGTATTATCTTCTACACCCTTTTTTATAATTCCATATAGAGCCATCATCCACATGAAACATCCATTAACTTCATTGAAAAGGGCTGAAAGATTAAACCGTATATAAGATCTAAGCAGTTGTTGAAGTAGTAAGTACTGTACTGATATTTACCCTGAAAAAAAAAAAAAGTACTCCCCATGGTTATTTCCACTTTTGCTCTCTTCCCTGCTCACAACATACTCTGTTATTAATGCTACAAGCAGAATATTTTAAAAAATAGTTTCAGATATACTGCTCTGCTATAATAACTGTTATAAGCCACGCATTTAAACAAGAAACGACTACTAAATTTACCTATACATGAGAAAGTCAGGAATTCATACAATCAAAGAATATTGCCGTTGGCTAAAGTCCTTGCAGGTCATCTAGACCAATCTCTACCTGAAAAAACATTGCTATCTAAAACATCTCTGACAAGTGAACAATTATCCAATACTTGAGTAATCCTAGAAACATTGAACTCACAATGTTTTAAAAGAATAGGTAATGTTTTTGAATATTTGTGATTTGAAAAAGAAAAGCAATTATTTTAAGATAAACTAGATAAGATAAAAAAGATAAAACATATTTCCTAACAACCATTGTCTTCTTTTTATAGTAATTTTATTTTTTTATTTTTCAACATACATGCAAAAATACTTTTGAACATTCATCTTTGCAAAACCTTGTGTTCCAAATTTTTTCCTTCCCTCCTCCCCTAGACATCAAGAAATCCAATATAGATAAAACATGTGCAGTTCTTTTAAATATATTTCCACATTTATCATTCTGAACAAGAAAAATCTGATCAAAAGAGGGAAAATGAGAATGAAGGAAAACCAAGCAAGCAAACCCCAAGAAAGGTGAAAATACTTTTGATCTATATTCAGTCTTCATAGTCCTCTTTCTGGATGCAGATGGTTTTCTCCATCACAAGACTATTGGAGATGCCTTGAATCACCTCATTATTGAAAACAGCAATATCCATCACAGTTGATCATTACATAATTGTATACACTGCTCACTTGATTCTAGTCCCTTCTCTTCTTTTTCTGCCTCCAAGAAGTTGTACATTTTAAACTCTTTAAATACTTTAAACCAATGATAACATATCTCCTTCATCATCTCATACTTAAGCTAACTATTTCTAGTTCTTTTAACCCATTCCGATAAAATCTGAATTTGCGATCACATACCATATTAATTAAGGCAGCTAAGTGGCCCATCAAGATAATATTGCTGTTAGCGTCAAGAAGAGCTGAATTTGAATTCTACTTCAAACACTTTCTATCTATACGATCTTGGGGAAAGTATAAAAGCTCTCTGTCTCAATTCCTTTGTCTTTAAAATGGGGATAATACTAGTACCTGTCTCATAGCCATTATTTTTTGGAAAGAATGAAAAAACTTAAATGTAAATTAATTCCTGAACCTTAAAGTACTATATAAAGGATTGTTATTATTATTGATAATAATCATAACTTCATCATTAGCTCTAAACTAACTCTGGGATATCCTAATCATTTTTTTATTTTTGGTTTTATATATATATATATATATATAAAATCTTCAATATAATTTGTTAACTTTTTAATAATCCATATTTTTATCTAATTCATTTAAAAAAACATTATTGTGAAAACAGTCCCCTATACTTCACCAGATTTCCAAAGGGATCCATGACAACCAAAACATTTAAGAACTCCTGCTTTTGATTGTAAATACCTCCCCTAAAAATGAGGTTTCCTTAGAATGTCATAATGCTTTATACCTCTTCTAATAATTTCAATATTTTCTTCTGTACATATTTCTACTCCCTTAAATATTTGACATGTTGAAAAGTGCACAGCAAAACACACGTTTTGCCATTATTATCTGGATTTTTCAGCAAAGGTTTTGTTTTGATTTATATTATTCTACTACTAAAATCATTGCTATTAGTGAAGATACTACATACATAAATCCCATCTTATTTTTGTTTCTCAACAAAGGTTCATATATTCATCAAGAAATAAGAAATCCAGTAATTTTTTTTACTACATTTTACAGTCTTTCTACTAATGAAAATGTAGGTGTGTTTTATTAACTGACTTAAAGTTTCTTAATACCTAAGAAAATAATTAACATTGACATAAGTTCTGAGAAAATTATCTACATTCATCATTATGAACAAAATATTCTCTTCCTGGAAATATGTATTAGTTATATTGCTTTTTTATCATTTATTTCTGATTATATATTTTACTTTTTTTTTCAAATTTGCTATATATTTATTCTTTTTAGTAAAATACATATACATTTTAGTGCTTATCAGATAAGATATGAAGTATATCTTCTTTAATTCACCTTTACATAATCTTAATATATTTAAACGTGTGATTGGCTTTTTAAACAAAACATTGATAATGTTGTCTCAATAAGAACTTATAATATTGTATCAATGAGAACTTAGGGCAAATCCCATTACTCCCTTTATCAGTTACCTATGTATTATTACCTTTCAAAAGGCAAGTTCTAAGCCCTAACTCAAACACGACTAAATACAGAAATCACTATTATTTCCCCACCATTAAACTCAAAAATTTTGTGTTCTATTGTGATGAAGATCTTGCCAACACCAAGATTTGGGATCTGACCCTTTTTAAAAGCGTTTTCTTTAACTTGGCATGTTTGGTCTGCTTTATTTTTATGAATTATAGAATATTACAATCACGAAATATATTAGTTAAAGGGGTTGTTAATGTTTTCTAGACAACATATACATGAATAGGAATGCATTCTACATTTTTGACAATAGTTTTGAATAGTTATGAATCTTCCCTTGAAGGCTTTTCTTAAATGAGGAGAATGCTATAGTATGAATGCGTCCAAGCTTTCTTTGGATAGCTTAATTGTAGTCTTCTTTTCCTTTCTATATTGAACTATAATCTGCCTTTCTTTATATATTTTATTTATATTTAATGTCTGAAAATAGTTTTTATACTTTAGTCTTAAATTTGCCCTTTGGGATCAAACAAAATAAGTAATAATCATTCCATATGAATGTACTGAGATAGCAATTCCCATTTACCAAAATACTTGGTTGTTGTCCTTCATTCTTGAAGAGGACCAAAATTACATCACTATTTTAGAGTTGAGTTACAATTTGTACATAATGCCTGTTCAGACCAATACAAGCTTGGAATGCTCTGCCACAGGTTGGACACAAATTGTTCTAATAAATATTTGGGGGCTTCTCTAACTTTGCACATGTCCTATTGCTTTTGAGTTGATTCATTTCTGTTTTGCTCAAAGAGCATAGCCCCTTCTCTGATGAAGGCACACCATGCTGGGTAGTCCTATGCCAGTGTCTCCCATGTCATTTAATCAATTCTAAAGTTCTAAAGAGAAATCTTGTGTCATTTTTTCTGACCACCCTATGAGTGCCCACCCTGTGTGAATTCTCCATAAAATAAGCTTTTTGACAAATATACTTTTAGCATTCAAACAATGGCTGCATGCTTGCCCCTTGCTTTTTACCCTGATATTTTCAGGCATATTGTTAAATGCCTTGAATGAGGACAAATATGGAATCAAAGTCAACTATCTCATTGATGGTAAATTCTTCAACTTGAAAAGACTAAAAGCTGAAACAAAAATGGGGAGTGTTTGGTGCATGATTTTTGTTTGCAGGTGATTGTGCTCTCTGTGAAACTTCTGAAGCTGGATCAATTCTCTGCTGTTTGTGCTAATTTTGGCCTTATAATTAACACCAAGAAAACAGATCCTCTATCAGCTAGCACCAGACCATCCACATGTGGAAGCATTAGTTACAACAAATGGTGAAGTTTTGTATGCTATGGATAAGTTCTTTTACCTTTTCAGGATACTTTTCCAATACAACAAAGCCATTGTGCTTGCCTCATTTTATGCCTGTGAAAGCTGGACAACCTACCAATTCAATGCCAGGAAACTGAATCATTTCCACTTGAATTATCTTAGAATCATTCTAAAGATCAACTGTCAGATACGATACCTGACATGAAGGTCCTTTTTTGAACTAAATTGCCAAGCATTCCAATTCTACTGCAGAGAGCACAACTCTACTGGGGTGATTACATTGTTCAAACCAAGATATTTATCCACACATTGAATTACATAGCTTTTCAATTAATAAGTTCATCATCAGGATCTTAAATATATATATATGAAAACAAACAATTATGTGTATGTTTCAGAAAGGAGAAAAAAATGAGAAAATAGAAAAATGACAAACACCTAGGATTCTTTTTCTAAACCTAGGCTTGCCTATGACCCTGATTTCACTATTCTCCTTGTTTTATGGGGCTTCCATAAAGTATAGTCAATAAAGCAGCTTTTCTATGAAGCAATATGATGGCAAAATTTAAGATTTCTATTAGCAAAAGATTGGTGAACAAGTAATAATGGAGAGAAAATTTAGGTTTCATAAATAGCGAGGCATTCACATTCTAGGAAGTTCAGTTATAAATGAAATGCTTCATAAAAATATTTATTCTCCATTTAGGAGTGATTTGGTGGGGTTTCAAATCCCAAAAGAAATAACGATCACTATAACATGTAAAGATGCTTGCAGATTGCATGTTGACTTCGAAAACCACATATTAATATTCCTATATGTTATTGTGTTTAGATTTATTTTATTAAATATTACAAAATGAGTTTTTAATGTAGTTTAGGCCATACTTTGGAGTATGATGGTGTATACACAACTTTTTATAGCTTATTTCAAAGCCCTTATTTAAGAGAAAGACTGAATTGAAACATTTAACTTTCCTCCTTGAATTCTCAAATTTTCTTTAAATATTTAAAAAATGTATTTATTAATTTTCATCATTTACTTATAGCATATTGATTTCCATTTTATCATCCTTTGTATGCATACCACAAACCCATTTCAAACATCCCTCTCTAATCCCTGTCCCAAGACACCTATCTAATATAAATTATAAATATGTAATAAATTAAGCATATTTCTACATTAGTCATCTGTGAAAAAAAGAATCAGAAGAAATAGGAAAACCACACAAAAGAAAAAAAACAACAAAAATGTGAAAATAGTACTCTTTGATCTGCATTCAGACTCTAAAGATTTTTCTCTGGATGTCAATAGAACTTTTTAACATGAGTCTTGCACAATTGTCTTGGATCATTGTATCACAGAGAAGAGCAAAATCTGTCATGGTAGTTGATCTTCACAATGTGACTTGCTATGTACAATTTTCTCGTGGTTCTGCTCACTTCATTCAGCATCAGTTTGTGAAAATCTTTCCAGGTTCTCCTTAGTAATGTTTAGTTTGCACCCTACCAGCCCTCCCTTCTGCCTTCCCTCCTCTTTTCTCATACCCCTTTTTCCTAGTGATTCTGCCCTCCCTTCTATCTACTCCCTCTTTTTTCTTTCCCCTCTTTCCTTTTATTTCTATATAAGGTAATATAAACTTCTATACTTAAGTGAGTGAATATTATTTCCTCTTTAAGCCAAATCTTATATTAAGCTTCAAACATTGTTCATTCTCTACCTTCTTGCCCCCTACTATACTGGGTATTTGTGACTCTTTATGTCATGTAATTTGCTTCATTTTTATCTCCCTTTTTGTTCTTGTTCAGCATAACCCTTTGTCTACCCCATAATTTCTCTGTTTTTTAATATTATCACATCAAAATCAACTTATATCCATACCTCCATACTCTGTGTCTATATACACTCCTTTTAACCACCCTACTAAAACTACAATTCTCAAGAGTTATAATTATCATTGTCCCATGTAGGGAGGGAAACAATTAAGCCTTTAAATAACATTTTTCTTTCCTGTCTAACATTTCCATATTTCTCCTGAATCTTGTATATGATGATAAAATTTCTTTTTTTTATCAGATATAAATTGAAGGTGCCCCCATTTCATTTGATATACACATTTTTCCTGAAGGATTATGCTCAGTCTTGCTGTGTAATTGATACCTGATTGAAATTTATCTTCCAGAATACCTTATTCAAAGCCCTTCAGTCCTTCAATGTAGATGCTGCTCAATGTGGATAATCCTGACTGTGGGTCCTTGACATTTCAATTATTTCTTCCTGGTTTCCATAGTATCCTTTCCATGACCTGATAATTCTGGAATTTAGTTACACTATTCCTTATAGTTTTCATCTTTAGACCCTTTTCATAAGGGATTAGTGTATTCCTGCAATGATTATTTTGCCCTCTGATTCTAATATCAGAACAGATTTTTTGTTAATTTTCTGAAAGATGCCAGCTCTTCTCTTGATTATGAACTTCAGGAAGTTCAACAATTCTTAAATTACTTTTCCTTTATCTATTCTCCAATTTCCAATGCAATATTCATATTTTTCCTATTTTTTTCATTTTTAAAAATTTTTTTGACTGGTTCTTCAAATCTTGTGCAGTTGTTACTTTCCATTTGCCCAATTTTAGTTTTTGAGTAATGATTTTCTTTAGTTAGCTTTTGTACCTTCCCCTCCATTGCCAATCACACTTTTTAAGGAATTATTTTATTCAGTCAGTTTTATTCTTTGCTTTTCCAAGTTGTTGTCTCTCTCTTGCATTTCATTTATTTTCCCAATTTTTCTACTACCTCTTTTGATTTTAGACATCATTTTGAGCTTGTCCAATATTTTTTTTTTGGCTTGAGACCAATTCTTTCTCTTATTTGAGGTTTCACACAAAGGCATTTTGTACTATTCTGATTTGGTGGTCAAATTATATATATTGCTTACAATTTGCAGATTTATTTCATGGGCTTTTAAAGTTGGGCTGTGCTCCTAGGAGGCAGAGAGTGCTGTCCCAAGCTTCTTGTGTAGAGTTACTGGCTTTGAGTGATGGGATCTCAGGTATTTGGTTACTTGCTCATTGCATTGAGGTAGCCCAATACTGTTATACCTGTTGTTGGTTTCAAGGACTGGCCATTTGCTCTCCCTTTCACAAAAGGAAAACTATCCTTTCCTGAAGTCTTTTCAAACTACATTAAGCTGCAAAATTGGTTCATTTCATTTCTTTGCAGATTCTGTCCTTCCAGAATGTGTTCAGACACTTGATTTCAACTTTTTTCTGAGGGAAATTGGGGAGAGATCAGGAAACTGTCTACCTTCTCTCACCATCTTGCCTCTGCTCCCTTCTTTAAGTATTATCTTTAGATAGTGTGCAGTTTTTAATTTTAGCTGACGGAGTATGTCTCTTTAATCTTCAAACCTGGCTTGCCTATAAGATATTAAAGATTTGGGAGGAATGAGGGCATGCGTATTTTAATATAGGTGTTTTAATATATTTATTTATTTTTCTTTTATATGCTCTAATTTCAAATAAAGAAATATATACAGTTCCAAGGAAGTACAACAAGAAAGTAAAGAATATGAATTTTCCTTATAGGTGGGGGCACCTGAAGCAGTAATGTCTAATTAGCTTAATCTGTTTATTCCCTATAGCTAGAATAAAAAGAAGACCAAAAAAATCATTTAAAAAGAGTTATGCCATGCATTAAAAGGACGGGGGATAGCAGCACTTATGAGTGGAGTTAGTAACCTCTTTTGGAACAAGGAAGATTTTAACATCTCCTTAGATTGTTCTCTGATTTGTAGTAGATACAATCATTTGGAGTAAATATAATATAGACAGACTCTACTTCTCAATTAAAATGAACAGGCATTATTCAGCATTATCATTTGGTGTTGGTTGAATTATTTTATTTGATGCTCATCACAATTATATGAGAGATGTGATGGAAGCAGTATTTTCTGTATTTTGTAGATGAGGAGAATGGCACAACTGAAAGTAAGATTGAGGAGACAGTAGGAGTCAGGGGTACATACACACACACACACACACACACTCACATATTAGCACCAACAGATTGTTTAGTTTTATTTGATATTGCCACAGAAAATAAAATTCTGTGGTTTGGGATCATTTTAAGATATTTCTATTACATCTATAAAACTTTAATACATAGAAATAAAAGTTATGGTTTATTATAAATTCACAGAATCATTGTCACAGAATTGGAAATTATGTCATAAATCATCCCATCCAAATATGTCAGAAATGAGGTTCAAGTTAGTCAATTGGGTTGACCAAGGTAAAAGATCAAAGATGAGATTTTAAATTAGGCCTCCAACTTTTGAACCAGTATTTTTCTCTATCAAATTGTTTTCCTCAGGAATATTACATAGGAGTACTGTTTAAATTATTATTTATATGTTTCCTTGTCTTTTTTTCACATGCTTATCCCCTTATTTCAGTTAGTCATCAATACTTTCCTCCACTAATAAAATAACTGTCTTCTTGATCTACTTGTTTTAAGCCTATAACCTTTAAAATCCATCCTTTATCCAAATGATAAATACACTTTCTAAAATGTAGTTCTGATCATTCAACTAACTTGCTAAAAATTTCCAGACTTTCTATTTCTCCTCATATAAAATGAACATTTCTTTGCCTGTTCTTTAAGATACTTCACAACCTGGTTCCAGATTATCATTCTAACACTGAATTCATATTACTGTCTTTCTTAAATGCATTTAAAAACATTTTGAAAAGCTATAATTTTTACTTTGACTAAACTGAAAATTATAGCTTTTCAAAATGTTTTCACTGATTCTTCGTTATTAGTATTCTTTCCTCAAAATATACCTAGACTATTCTGACTTTATCTCAATTCTGTTTTTCTAGCTAGCCTTAGATCACATCCCATCCTATCCAACTCTCCACCATGACACTGGAACCTTCACAGTATGAATATTGGGTTATTATTCTCTGCAAAATCTACCTCCCTGTTGTCTTTTTTCACCTCTTACTCAGATAACAATAATCAAACCAAAATTATTTTGCTAACTAGAAATACCATAAAAATCTATAGTTCTATGTTCCTACTGACAACCTATGAAAGTGTCCAGACAAGGCTTCCCTGTCTATTCATCAAACCTTAGTATTTGATGGGACTTTTGAGGGTAGAAACTATTTCATTTTTATATTTCTATCTGAAGAACCAAAGTATTTGGCACATACTAGATAGCTAACAAAAGTTTATTTGCTGACTTACTGATCATTCTTTTGATTCTTTTATTGTCTATCTTGTACAATGTTTGTATAGCAATTGGACCCATTCCATATTGTCTTTCAATGTGGAATGAATGTAAGCTTCTTTAAGGTACTATACTTTCATTTTGGTCTTTTCATTTCAACCACAGAAAACAGTATCTGGAACAGAGTAGATGTTTAATAAGCAATTGTTGAATGACTGAATTGAATCCCCATGATCTATCATTGGGACTCAAATCTCACTGTTTTTTTTTGTTTGTTTGTTTGTTTGTTTTTTAATAAGAATAGGTTGAATTGAAGTGAGATATTAACAATGGTTTACTACGATGAAAGCTTTATATTTGATTATGTATGTACATATACATGGATACATGTATTTATATATTAATATGCATATACATGCAAATACATTCATACATTCCTGAGAAAGGTGGCTATGTTTCAGTCTGTATCATGGAAATTCTCCCTACTGTTAAATATTTTCAACAGTGCTACAGAGATAAAAGCTGTCATTGAATTGTGCTTTCACAGCAGTCACCTGTCACAATCCTGTGCTAATAGGCAAAGAAATAGAAACTATGTCAAGAGACAGCACGTGCTGAGAGAGGCTAGAAAGCTGACAATGGCATCAAATTGCTGACAAAGGTCTGCAGAACTGTGCTCAGCTTTGATTGGCTCTTAGAATGGAATATGCAGCTGATGTCAGATATAACTTTGTCAGCTGTTGCATCAAGCTCAGAGGCAAACCAAGGCTATTTTTCCTCTTTTATTAGAGTAGAGCTTCACACAGGAACTCTGTCATTGAGCAGTAGACTCATTGTAAAGGCCTGAAAAACATTCATACATTCAAAGTTGAGTGACAGCTATATAAGTGGAGTAATAATATGTAATATGGATTAAAAGAATACTATAGGGACCTGTGGTGAGCTTTTTCTTCTCAAAACGCAGCCAGGTGATAAAAGTTCAGATCTTTTATTATCTCCAATATAGCCCGGTTAGCTTAGAGGCCTATCTCTCTGCTTGGTTCCAAGAGCTCTTGCCACTTTGTCCTTTGCTTCTGCCTCTGCTTTCTTCAGCCTCCAGCCAGCTCCATTCTTCATGTCATTCCCGGAGAAATCTCGACTTGTAGCGTCTTCACTCTGAAGAACTTCCTTGACTGGCCCATTGAAGCTCTATTTATGCTCCCAAAGAGCTTCAAGGGAGGTGTGAACTCATTGAACTCCAATGAGTAAAGGTGTGAACACAAGCCTTGTATTAATTAGTTCTACTTAGTACCTTGTTTCAGGTTCTGCCCAAAACATCTTCTTGTAAGATTAGATCAACTCTAATTAGTTAGCAGTTAGTAAAGATTCCAACAGGGACCTACTGAAGGGAAACTTTCAATGAAACAAAATGGTTCCAACATCTGATCAGTTATGCAGTTTAATTTATTTCTAACTTTATGAAATACTTATAATATGTAATATACTATGCCAAGCTCTGAGTGATATATGATTTATCCCCCCATCTTTATGGAATGTATAGTCTAATAGTGCAGATAAGACATATGCATAGAAAAATATAAAAGTAAAATATTACATGATAACTGATTTAGAAAAGTATAAAACTAAGTGCTATACTGGTGAAACTTTGTAAATACTGATCTCATTCAAATTTTAACAATCAGAACTAAGGATAATGACTCAGCAAATTATCATAGTATAATAAATTTAGAATTAGGACCTCAGAAGTCATAGAGATCATTATGTTAATTTAAAAAGGGAACTGAGGCCCACAGAGGTGAGTGAAGTAACCTTATATTACATAACTAATAAGGGTTTGAGGCAAGATTTGACTTAATAAATTGCTGATTCCTAGTTCAGTGCTCTACTCCCTATATTATGTGACATCCTTGGGAAAATATTTCTACTTCCTGAGTGAATTCAAAATTTTGAAAGAGCCAAACACTAACCAGTTTTGCTTTAGAGACTGGTTTGCAGAAATTCATAGTGAGAAAATATACAGTTTTTTGAATCACTACTATTAATCAAGAGTGAAATATTTTATTTTATTCACCTTTCCTCCTCATATATGCATCCATTAAAGTCATCTACAATCCTCTTTAAGAAGGAAGTTTTTAACAGGAAGTATGATATAATAGGGAAGGTTATTCAAAATCTGAAGACCTATATTCAAATCTTAGCTCTTCCTCTTGTAGCTGTTTGTATAATTTTGGGCAAGTCAATTCATTTCCCAGGACATCAGTTTCCTCAATTATATAATGAGAGGATCAAATTAAATAATTTCCAAGTTGCTTTGTCATTTTGTAAAATGAAGCATAGTTAGAAGATTAATAGTATATCAACTCCAGGAAGGATTCTGGCATTAGCAAATAAATCAATATTATAAAAGGAAGCTAAGATGCGTTAGGTTTTATTATTGCTCTATGATTTATGATATGTCAGTGATGGTAGTGATATAGAATAACAATACCTAATGTATGCAATATGAATTAATTGTCATTAGACAATGATGTTTTAACATTAGTCAGTAATCAGAATTATTTATTAAAATTATTAACCATATACTTGGGAATATATTATATCCTCTTAAATTCAAAGGTGATTATTTATTTTTCTTACTTTTAGATCTTGACTATAAACATATATCTTACTAGTCTAAATTATCTTACTCCATAACTACTAAAAAATTTTTTAAAATTGACTAATTTTTGCAGCAAAGGCTCACAATAAAATAGTAAAAAGTCAATAAAAGTCAATAAAGGAAATATATAGGAATTTCATATTAAAAAAAAAAAGGAAAAGAAATCAAGGAGAAAAAATTTCAGAGTATTTCTTGAAATCCATGATCAAAAAGAATCTTGTTTTATCACATTTTAAGAAATCATTAAAGAAAATTACCCAGATCTATCAGTACAAGAGAGCTATGAAGAAAAGAGAATTCACCAATCATCTCCTAAAAGAACCTCAAAATGAAAATTCTCAGAATATTGCTAATAAAATCAAGAAATTTAAGAGGGAAAAAAGGGAACTAAAACCTTCAGGTATAAAGACAGAACCCATTTATCAAGGAACCACATTCATGACCATATAAGAAAAATCTGTTATAATCACTATTACACATATACCTGTATAAATGTATAAATTTATGCTATCACTTTAATCAGAACAGAAATCATATAATGAACAAAATATTTCAAAAAGAAGTCAAGAATAACAACTAGAAAAATAGTATTATTCTATGATGAAAATAAAAAAAAACATAATCAGTGAAATAGAGGACTTTTGCATATTCCAAACAAAACAAAATCAGAATAGAAAAGCAACTTGAAAATACAAATATGAGAGCTAAGAGAAAAATAAAAAGGATGTTATAAGGATGAATTCTTTTTATTCTAGTGAAATAATTCGTTTAGAATCCTTCACAAATACAGAAGTCTTATAAAGAGTTCTGCAATTTTTTTTAATATTCTATAACAACAAAGGATAGAACAATACAGTACGAGAAATGGGAGGAGAAAATGAACACATAATCAGTAAACACAAGTACAGCAAAAGAAGACATAAAGGGAGAGATGTCACTTGAACTTCACTTTGAGTTACTGGCCAAAAGAAGGCAGAAAGCATTGCGCGCGCGCGCACACACACACACACACACACACACACACACACACACCCCTCTGATAAGGCAATGCATTAAAATCAACAGGCATACAAAAAGATAGTAACAGAAGAAGGAATAGAAGAGGTAAGGTATAATTAGGGAAGCATTAGTCATAAGAAAGAAAGAAAGAAAGAAAGAAAGAAAGAAAGAAAGAAAGAAAGAAAGAAAGAAAGAAAGAAAGAAAGAAAGAAAGAAAGAAAGAAAGAAAGAAAAAGAAAATCCTATACTTAAAGAGCAGACACAGATGAGAAAGCTAAAAAGAAAAAAAAAAACATTAAAAATTTCAATTAATGGCTGTCAGAAGCACATAGAAGGAGAACAGAATCGAGGGAAATAAGCTATCATAAATCTGAATGTAAATGCGATGATTTCGCTCACAAAAAGGATGAGTCTAACAGGATGAAGAATCTAATAGCAAAATAACAACAACACACACACTAATGAATCAAAGACTCACAGAAGTAGGATATGGGGTTGGAGCAACATTACTAGTTTTCCCCTCACTACCCTCACAAAAAATATTTAGCGATTATATTTATGATTTCTAAAAAGTAAAGAGAATATTTTTATTAAAAGATATGAGGAGTAAAAGTATATTCTTGCTGAAAGGCAGCAGGGGTAATAAATTGATTTTATTATTTAGTATGTATATACAAATAGCAAGACTTTAAATACTTAAAGGAAAAACTAAAATACAAGCAAAATTTTTAAAAATACATTAAAGTAATGGATCTCAATTCCTACATAAATCTATAGCCCAACAAAAAACTAAGAAAGAAGTCTTTAAGTAGAATTTCTAAAAAAATATTTAATGGTCCTCTGGTGATAATTGAATAAAAGTAGAAAGAAATTCTCAGCCTTACATGGCATCATTAGAAAAATTGATCCTGATAAGACATAAAAGTTCACAATTATAGAAAATAATAGATATTGTATCTGTCCGTAATCAATACAATGCAGAAAAACATTAGTCAGTAGAAAAAGTATTAAAAATCAATTTGAGACTAGATAACATAATCAGGACTTTGTGAGGGGTCAAAGAATAAATTATAGAACTGATAAACTCATTAAGGATAATGGCAAAAATTAGAAAATATACAAAAATATTAGGAACGATCCAAAGTAATCAGTAGAAAATTAATGACTCAATGTTTTAATAGTGAAAAGGAGAAAGAAAACTTTAATAAACTTAAAATTCAACTAAAATATTAGAAAAACAATTTAAAATCTATCATTGATCAGTAAAAGAGAAATCTTTAGAATAAAAACAGATGCATGTGGGAATCTACCTACCACTATACATATGAGAACTAGTTTGTATAAATACAGCTATAAATTGTGATTAATAGAAACACAGCAATAAATAATTGGAAAAATATTAATTGATCAGAAGGATATCAATATAATAAAATGATAGTATTGCATAAATTAGTTAATATTTCATTGACATTCAAAACCAAGTAGCAATTGTTTGCTTTATAGAATAGCTAAAATCATTTGAAATTTTGACATGGAGGCAAAAAAAAAAAAAAAAGTTAAGAATCTCAAGGAGGAAAAATTGAAAGTGACCCATCCATATCATTATAGGCATACAACCAAAAATTAAAGAAAGATGAGAAAATCGCTTGTTCTACTTATAGCAGGTATAGATTTTTTTGTTTATTTGTTTATTTTTTGAATTGGGAAAAAACCTAAATCAAAAAATGATAACAATTGAGGAAGAATGAATATACTGTAATATATGAATGTCGTGGAGTATTTTTTATATTGTTAGAATTGAGAAAATAGATTAATTCAAAAAGATATGGTAAGCTTTATATGAACATTAGTTCATACAAAGTGAAATGATCAATTCCAGAAAAATTATTTATTTAAATTGATGAACTCCAAGAAAACTTTATACAATAAGACTTAAAAACAATTTTGAAAGATGTAAGAACAATGATCAATACTATATGCATTCATGATTCCTAAGAATGATGAAATATAAGTGACAGTTTTGGGGAACTGCGTAAGTCTGAAAATGCTTCAATGTAAAATTCACTTTAAAAGACTTAAAATTGCATGGGGCAAGATTGTATAAGATTATTCTTATTAGATGAATTATTCAAATCAAATAACTACTGCATTAAAAATTTTTTCTTTATACAATGTCCATAGTTAGGAAATTCAAATCAGGAAAATGGAAGGAGTCATAGGAGTTGGGGAATCCAGAGAGAGCGAGGTTCTTTAGAGAAAAGGAAGATAATTAGACCCCAATCCAGATTGGTAATAAAGTAACCTATAACATATGGAATAGTGTATACAATTTTGGACTTCCTTGATATTTTGGTTAGATTTGCTATATTCCTATCATTTTATTCATTGCTATAAGTTATAGTTCTGCCAATCATATAAATGGGGGGGAAATAGAAAATGATCCTATTACAAGAAAAAAGAAGTAACTGATTTGCAAAGATTTTCTTTATAATTAGTCAACAAGTGTGATGAAGTAAGGGGAAAAAATGATTGAAAGAAGGAGGGAAAAAAGAAAATGAAATAAGCATTTAGATGATGTCCACTTTTTTGCCAAACACTGTGCTGAGATCTTCACAAATGTTATGCTGTTTGACATTCCACAGCAATCTTGGTAGACATAGAATGTTATCCGCATTTTACAAATGGTGTAACTAAAGAAGAATCTAAGTGGCTTGCCTAAGTCAAACAGCTAGGAAATGCTTGAGTTCAGATTTAAACCCAAGTTTTCCTGACTCCAGATGCAATGTTCTATCCACTGCTTCACTGAATTCCTAAGAATAATGAAACAGAAGTGACAGTTTTGGGGAGTTGAGCATATCTGAAAATGCTTTAATGAAAAAATTACTTTAAAAGACTTTTTAAAAGTGTGTGGGCCCAACTTTGTGCCAATAAATTTGACAACCTAAGTGAAATGGAGGAATACCTACAAAAATATAGATTGCCCAGATTAACAGAAGAGGAAAGAAATTACTTAAATAGTCCCATTTTAGAAAAAAGAAATAGAACAAGCTATTAATCAACTCCCTAAGAAAAAATTCCCTGGATCAGATGGATTTACATGTGAATTCTACCAAAGATATAAGGAACAATTAACTCCAATGCTATATAAACTATTTGAAAAAATAGGGAATGAAGGAGTCCTATCAAATTCCTTTTATGACACAGACATGATACTGATACTAAACCAAGTAGGATGAAACCAGAGAAAGAAAATTATAGACCAATGTCCCTAATTGTGGTGAGCTTTTTCTTCTCAAAACGCAGTCAGGTGATAAAAGTTCAGATCTTTTATTATCTCCAATGTAGCCCGGTTAGCTTAGAGGCCTATCTCTCTGCTTGGTTCCAAGAGCTCTTGCCGCTTTGTCCTTTGCTTCTGCCTCTGCTTTCTTCAGCCTCCAGAGCCAGCACCACTCTTCATGTCATTCCAGTGAAATCTCGACTTGTAGCTTTTTCACTCTGAAGAACTTCCTTGACTGGCCCATTAAAGCTCTATTTATGCTCCTTCAAGAGAGGGATTGTGGGTTTTCTCCCATAGTGCTCTCTGGCCCAAAGAGCTTCAAGGGAGGTGTGAACTCATTGAACTTCAATGAGTAAAGGTGTGAACACAAGCCTTGTATTAATTAGTTCTACTTAGTACCTTGTTTCAGGTTCTGCCCAAAACATCTTCTTGTAAGATTAGATCAACTCTAATTAGTTAGCAGTTAGTAAGGATTCCAACACCTAATGAATACCGATGCAAAAATCTTAAATAAAATAATAGCAAAGAGATTACAGATAATCATCCCAGGATAATACACTATGAACAAGTAGGATTTATATCAGGAATGAAGGGCTGGTTCAATATTAGGAAAACTATTTGCATAATTGGCTATATCAATAACACCAAATTAACAAAAACCATATGATTATCTCAATAGATGCAGAAAAAGCATTTGATAAAGTCCAACACCCATTCTTATTAAAACACTAGAGAATATAGGAATAAATGGACTTTTCCTTAAAATAGTCAGTAGCATCTATTTAAAACCATCAGCAATCATATGTAATGGGGATAAACGAGAACCATTCCCAATAAGATCAGGCTTGAAACAAGTTTGCCCACTACCACCATTGCTATTCAATATTGTATTAGCAATGCTAGTCTTGGCAATAAGAGAAGAAAAAGAGATTAAAGGAATTAGAGTAGATAATGAGGAAACCAAATTATCACTCTTTGCAGAAGATATGATGGTATACTTATAGAACCCTAAAGAATCAATTAAAAAGCTATTAGAAATAATCCATCACTTTAGCAAAGTTGCAGGATACAAAATAAATACACATAAATCCTCAGCATTCTTAGACATCACTAATATGCAGCAGGACTAGAAAAAATAGTGGCAACAGGTTTTCTGTTTGAACAAATTTTATTATTTAAAAGAACTATGTATTCTAAACTGATATCAAGCTATGTTCATTTTTTTAAACAAGTACAATGCTTTCTTTTCAAGAAACACAAACCAAACTCTATATACTGGTACCTAGATATTATTGTCACCTGTTCATGGAAAATGTTAATCTTTTGTTTCATTTCATTTCTTTTTATACCTATCTATCATTTTATCAATGCAAAAAAAAAAAAAAAAAACTATGCAAAATTACAATCTAATGCAAAATTCCAACAGAAGGAATTAACAATTCCTGATATTGGACAGAAATGAACCACCAAATCAAATACTAATTCCTAAAAAAAATTACAGATACTTTTAAAGAAATCCTTCCCCCATGTGTATTTTAACAAAAGATGTATATTAAATCCATCCTTGTCTCTTACTGGAAAAACAAAGATGTTTTCATCTTTGAAGTAAAACATAGTTCAGGGATAGTGGAATTGCAGTCAAATTTAGTACTCATATTATTTAACAAGATACTGTTTAGTATTAATGAATTCAGAAATGTAAGTAAAATGCTGAAAATAATATGTTGTTCCTGAATGGATATTTTCTTTCTTCCTTCTCTTGTCAAACCTGCTAGGGTACTTGTTCATCTATCAATCCTCTATTGCCTTGGGCTGTGAGAAATTAGCATGGCATCAGCATAGTTGCATTCAATTAGATTTCCTCAATTTTCTGTCCAGGATTCTTATTTGCCCACAATCAGGTACATCTACTTCCTTGTCAAAATATCTGTTGACTTTATTAGCTACTGCCCTGCTATTTGTCATCCTGACAATACTAATATATGTTATTTCTTTTAGACAGATTCCAATGTTAAAATTGAAAGAGGTGATTACTTTTTTTTTTTTTCTTTATTTGAGAGACTCTGTTTTCTTTGTTTGTCTGTTTGTTTGTCATGTTTTGTTTTTTGGCCTGCCTACAACATTTCTTCCCTTTCCCACTAAGGACTAATGGATTCTTGTATGGAACTTCCTTTTATTATGTTTGTTTGTTTATTTATTTGCTGAAACACTGCAACACACCTTGTGATTGAAACTTTGCCATGTTCGAATAAACTGAGTATATTTGCAGAAGAAGCTCATCAGGAAGGTAAAGGACTTCAAATTCATTCAATGAGACCACTAGTTGAAGGAGTTTTGATTAACTTGTAGCAAAGAAAACTTAGAGAAGACATGTTAACCATCTTCAAAAATTTGAAAATATCATTTTATGTAGAAAAGAGATTAGATATGTTGCTCCTTGGCAAGTGAGGGAAAAACTAGAAGCAGCAAGTTTGAATATATTGAGGGTTTTTTTGGTTTTTGATTGGTTTCTTTATAATACTCTCTCCTGATTTTCTTCCAGTCAATGTTTTCTCAATTGTGTTTGTTAGATTATCAAGTATTTTTTTTAATTATAGTTTTTTTGTTTACAAAACATATGCATGTGGGTAATTTTTTCAACATTAACTCTTGCAAAATCTTCTGTTCCAAACTTTCCCTTCCTTCCCCCCAATCCACTCCTCTAGATGGCAGGTAGTACAATACATGTTAAACATGTTGAAACATATGTTAAATGCAATATATGTATACGTATTTATACAATCTTGCTGCACAAGAAAAACCAGTTCTAGAAAGGAAAAAAACAAAACCTGAGAAGGAAAACAAAAATGTAAGCAAACAATGACAGAAAGAAGGAAAATGCTATGTTGTGGTTCATATTCAGTTTCCATAGTCCTCTCTCTGGGTGTAGATGACTCTCTTCATTGCTGAACAATTGGAACTGGTTTGAATTATCTCTTTGTTAAAGAGAGCCACATCCATCAGAATTGATCATTATATAATATGGTTGTTACCAGGTATAATTATCTCCTGGTTCTGCTCATTTCACTTAGCATCAATTCATGTAAGTCTCTCCAGGCCTCTCTGAAATCATATCATTGATCATTTCTTACAGAACAATAAAATTCCATGATATTCATATATCATCATTTTTTTAGCCATGATGGTATTCCATTCAGTTTCCAGTTTCTAACCATTACAAAAAGGGCTGTCACAAACATTTTTGCACATGTGGGTCCCCTTCCTTCCTTTAGGATCTGTTTGGGATATAATCCCAGTAGAAATACTGCTGGTATGTACAATTTGATAACTTTTTGAGCATAGTTCCAATCTGCTCTCCAGAATGGTTGGATCAGTTCCACCAGCAATGCATCAGTGTCCCAGTTTTCCCACATCCCCTCCAATATTCATCATTATCTTTCCCTGTCATCTTAGCTAATCTGAGAGTGATGTAGTGGCATCTCAGAGTTGTCTTAATTTTCATTTCTCTGATCAATAGTGATTCGGAGCACCTTTTCATATGACTAGAAATACCTTCATTTCTTCATCTGAAAATTGTTCATATCTTTTGACCATTTATCAATTGGAGAATGACTTGATTCCTTACAAATTTGAGTCAATTCTCTAAAGGGCAACATAAAATATATAACTTTAAGAAACATTTCAAAAGTGTATTATAAGAAAAATGTCAAATAACAAATAGTCTTAAAACATTTATTCAGCTTTTGAACCAGCAGCTTTTTATTTCTATTCTTAAAAAATAACTTTATAGCTATGAACTAAGTAAATAATCCTATTAACATTGTGAAATTAACATAGTTATTCCAAATGATAAGATTACAAATCTGGGGTTTCAAGGCATATGAGTGGTTATCTAGATCAATTTTCTCCTTTTTCTTATAAATGATAAAACTGATATTCAGATATGTTGAGTGACTTTTTCATTGTGACATAGTGGAAGAGCTTTTGAACTCAGACCTTAAGTCTCTAAATCCTGTTTCCACGTCTATGGTGAGGGCCCAGGTGGGTGGGTGGAATGCAACCTTAGATCACTTACTGATTTCTTAGTTCCCTGAAATAGTTACGTGAATGGGATTAGAGCAAGGAAAGGGCAAAATGACTTAGATCCATGACTGTAGTCCTAAACTGAAAAATATATTTCTGAAGAATAGTAAACTTGAATCTTATAGCACATTTTTATTAGGAAATGTAAGGTGAGTGTTGAGGTATGCAATGTACTCTTATCTTCAACCTTACCCTGAATAAAATATGCAATTTTTATTTTGTTAAAAAAAATCATGAAATGTTTAATTGTTCATCTGCATTCTAACTATGATAATGTTCTCTAAGTTATTGTCTCTCTAGTCCTGCCCTCCTCCTCAATCCTCCAACCCCAGCTTCTCTTCCAGAGCAAGATTTAAGCAGAAAGGATGTAGCTTTAATCAAGTTAAATATCTTGTCAAAGAATTTATTATAGATTTTCCCCAAAGAACAAATTTAGCTGAAAGATAAACTTACAGAATTGAACTTCAGCCTATTGGAGCATTCTCTTTATGATCTAGTGTTTTAATAATGAGAAAGGATCATAAAAGTATATATTCTCATTATAAAATATAGAATTATTAGATTATAATGCATAGTTTTACTTTAGGCATGTATATAAGATGAAATATGGTATAAGATAGAAAGCTGACTTTGAGTCCGAAAAACCTGGATTCAAGACTTGATGCTATTAACAATTGCTTCATTGATTCTGGGTAAGTCATTTAACCTTTCAGTGTCTCTTGGAAACTCATAAAACCTCTAATTGGTGTGAGAGATAGTTGCTGATCTGTTTTGATATGTATGCAGGAAAGTTGCTCAATGGTAATTTTCTACACTTATGAAGGTACAAATCTGGATAAGAAAAATAAAGGAAATAAAGAAAGAAATAAGAATGGAATTAAAGAGATTTCATTGGCAAGTTTAGGCATGGAAAACATACACTAACAAGAGAATTGTTTTTAAAATGGAATTGGTTGCATGAAAGAAAAGGTTAAGAATTATTTAGTGTTTTAAGCATACAAAAAAATTTCCATAATGAAATTTACTTTTTTCAGTAGTCAAATTTTTTTTAAATGACTTACCGCAAGAAGATAGTTTGAGAAGATATAAGGAAGGACAAGTTGGCAAGATAAAGAAATTAAAATCTGTGTTCATCTATGTTTAAGCTGATTGAAGGGCTATGTATTTTGATGGTTTAGGTAGTCATTGTCCTAGAGATTGGAAGTAGATATTTTTAAAGGTTCTCTTAAAAATAGATGATTCTATTATTAATATAAATAGTCCTTCCAAGTCATAAATCCAAAGATTTAACTTAGGCATCTTAGGTATAAACACAGGAAAAGCAGCTCAGCATAAAGTCACAGGGTACAGTAGTATTAAGAATAATGAATTAAAAGTCATAAAGCCTATGTTCAAGTTCTCACACTGTTATTTACTATATCTGTGACTTTAAAGCAAGTCACTTTATCTTATTAAGCTTCATTTTCCTCATCTATTAAATCTAGGGGTCCTTAAACTTTTTAAATAGGGGGCCAGTTCACTGTCCTTCAGACTGGTGGAGGGCCAGACTATAGTAAAAACAAAAACTTTGTTTTGTGGGCCTTTAAATAAAGAAACTTCAAAACCCTGGGTGAGGGGGATAAACGCCCTCAGCTGCTGCATCTGTCCCGTGGGCCGTAGTTTGAGGACCCCTGGACTAGAGGGTATTTTGTCTTTCATCAGACTCTAAATCTACAATCATAAACTAGGTAAAGTTTGATTTCCTAGAAACCACTTTCTTTGTTTCCTGACACTCCTTCTCCAGGAATACACCCACCTCCCTACCCTCATCAACCTATCTTTCATTCTTGAATAAAATTCTTGCTAAGGCATTAAAAAAATCTATGGAAATGTTATCTGACAAAAGCTATGAAAAAAAGCTGAACATAACAGGTGCATTTACACAAAGAGTGGTCCTTGGAAATAGAAAAATCTTAAATGGCATATAAATTCTTCAAAAGAGAAAGAATTTGTAATATCATAATGGAATGTGATAGGGATGATACTAGTTAGACTACAGATGGGATTTGAACCTGGCTTTCAAGAAATCCATGAAATGATGGAGAAATTTCAAGCATGTAAAACAACCAATGAAAATTATTAGAGTTTGAAAATGAAGTATCTTCTTTTTTTTAATAACTTTTTATTGATAGAATCCATGCCAGGGTAATTTTTTTTACAGCATTATCTCTTGCAATCACTTCTGTTCTGATTTTTCCCCTCCCTCCCTCCACCCCCTCCCTAGATGGCAAGCAGTCCTTTACATGTTGGATAGGTTACAGTATATCCTAGATACAATGTATGTGTGCAGAACTGAACAGTTTTCTTGTTGCACAGGGAGAATTGGATTCAGAAGGTATAAATAATCCAGGAAGAAAAACAAAAATGTAAGCAGTTTATATTCATTTCCCAGTGTTCTTTCTTTGGGTGTAGCTGCTTCTGTCCATCTTTGATCTGAATTAACTCTCTTTATCGAAGAGATCCAATGAAGTATCTTCTTAGAGGAACAAGGAGGAGACCAGTGTCACTGCATCACTAATATACAGGGATTAGAAGAGTGATAAGTTGTAGGAAAAGACAGCAGTGTGGGAGACGTCCAAGTTATGAAGGACTTTGAATGATATAGGATTTTGTATTTTATTTTGGAAGTGAAGGAAAGTATATAGGAAGATTAATTTGACAGTGGTCTATATGGTGACAACAGACTCTCAAGAAAAATGTGAGAAAAAGTCCTGGGTCTTTATCCTCATGTGGTCATTTTAGTTATTATCAGAATACTAAAGCTGACACTTTTTTGAAAAATTGTAAAAGTACTAGACATAGATAATACTCTCATACTGAGCAGGATAATGATGCCTACTAAAAATCCAAAGAACAGTTACACAAACCTGTCTTCTGATGGCCTGGGAAATATAAGAAAATAATAATTCATATTTGCATAGAATATTAATGATGGATAGGCCTTTGCTCCTATTTTACCAGCAAATTTAATTTTAGTATTATTAGCACCATTTTGAAGATAAGAAAGCTGATATTCAGAGAAGAGAGATAACTTGCCCATGCTTACCCATCTGAATATAATCTCCTAACATATAATGAGAATTGTAAGTTATGTTTAATCTAGTCACTATGAAATACAAAAGGCAAAACCAACTAAAATAGTACTTTGTTAATGCACAAATGCAATAAAAAGAATCAGCAGTTGAATTAGAACTATTATGGACATATAATATTGCATATACTTAGTTATATGTGGACCATAAAAATGCCCAATCTATAAAAATGTACATAAATTTATCATAAAAATCGCCGATCTATAATAAATAACACCGGCTCTAAGATAATAACTATTACATAAAGAGATGTGGTCTCTTTTAATGAATGGAACCTCAGATTTTTCTCATGATCTGAAATGCATCTTTTCTTCAGAGCCTTTATTTTATAGTGCTTGATATTTAGATGATACAGAAGGGACAGAATCACATTGGTTGACAGACTTATGCCTTGACTCTCCAAAAGGGCAAAAGAAGTGTATCAACATAAGTGGTCATAGGATATGCAATGCAATCTCCACTAACTTGTCATAACATGGTAATTTTCTCCTGTTCTCCAAGAGAGGATGATCACAAAGGACAGAGAAGCAACCAGAAGAGTTGAGAAACTTCCCATATAATCATGTAGTCAATTTTCTCAAACTGAGCTATCTTGACAATTTGGGGGAAAAAAGGATGGAGATCCAGATATTCTCTCCCCTATATTTATCAGGCTAAAAGGGTAGAGGTCATCTAGTCAGCATGTTGCGCTTAAGCAAGTGAAGTTCATAATAAGAAAGTGAAGTTGTAATTTTAGTTTAATGTTTGGGGGCCTAATACAGAAAGAATCTAACATTATATAAATATATCTAAATTTAGAAAACATAAAATATGTAATACTATATTAGTTGATTAAACTGACTAAATATATAAATATATAGGTAAGCATAGCAGAAACAATCAGTACTATACCTATACAATCATATCAGACTGAATATTGATTGGAAATAAGCCAAAAGTCTAAATAAGATAGGAGATAAATTAAAATTTCCCCAAATATATTTATTTATTAGCTTTTTATTTTCAAAATATATGCTTAGATAGTTGTCAACATTCATCCTGGCAAAACTTTGGGCTCGATTTTTCTTCTTCCTTTTCTTCCACCCCTACCTTAGACAGCAAGTAATCCAATACAGGTTGAACATGTGCAATTCTTCTCTATATATTTCCCCAATTATCATGTTCCATGAGAAAAATTAGATCAAAAAAGAGAAAAAAAAAATGAGGAAGAAAAAAAAAAGCAAGCAAACAACAAAAAAATAATGAAAATACTATGTTGAGATCCGCATTTAGTCCACACAGTCCATTCTCTAGAGAAGCAGATGGCTCTCTCCATCACAACTCTATTGAAATTGGTCTAAATCATTTCATTGCTGAAAAGAGCCATGCCCATCAAAACTGATCACTGCATGATCTTGCTGTTGCTTTGTACAGTGTTCTGCTGGTTCTACTCACTTCACTTAGCATTGGTACTCACAAGTCTTTCCAGGTTTCTCTGAAATCATCCTGTTGATCATTTCTTATAGAACAATAATATTCAATAACTTTCATATAGCCATTCTCCAACTGACGAGCATCCACTCAGTTTCCATTTCCATGCCATTAGCAAAAGGGTTGTTTCAAACATTTTTGCACACATAGGTCCTTTTGCCTTTTTTATGATCTTTTTGGAATACAGGCTTAGTGAGACACTGCTGGATCAAAGTATATGCAAAATTTGATAGTCCTTTGGGCATAGTTCCAAATTGCTCTCTAGAATCGTTGAATTGGTTCACATCTCTACCAATATTTTGTTAATGTTCTGGTTTTCTTACACCCCTTCCAACATTTATCATTATCTTTTCCTGTAATCTTAACCAATCTGAGAGGTGTGTAGTGGTACCTCAGAGTTGTCTTTATATGCATTTCTCTAATCAATAGCAATTTAAAGTATTTTTTTTCATTTGACTAGAAATTCCTACAAATATGCAATTTGTTGCTTAACTTTGCTTAACTCTTTTTTGTTATAAAGGATGAAATATTGGCTAGAAACATGAAATAAATACATTTTGAAAATAATAAAATATTAAACAAAACTCACCAAAAAATAAAATAGAATAAAAATAAGTATGCCAAAAGCACACAGAATATGTTAATATAATTGATTAATGCGTTAACACACAACCAATAAGAAAGCTGACTTTTGCAAAGGTTTAGTTTTCCAAGGCCTTGTGAATAACAGTTAATAGAATTGCTCAATGTGTTTAACATACAGCCAATAAAAAAATTCGACTTTTGCGAGGCTTTAGCTCTCCATGCCCTTGTGATATGTCCCTCAGTATTGTGGGGAAAATAAACAGAATATTGTCTCATTTTACTAATTGGTATGATTGATAGAGACTCCCACCTTACCCTGGGATCCCACAAAAAGCTGATTTCTCTATACTTTTTCACTTTTTTTGTCAATAAAATTACCCACAGACCTGAAGTTTTCTTTGCAGTGTCCATTGTCATACTTTCTTACACAGATATAAAAACGACATAGAACTTTAGATTCACAGCTGAAACTACTGACCCCAGGTGGTCTGTTCCAATTGGATGTTAGTTGAATTTAGGAGAGAAAAAAGATTCAGAAACAATTTTGTCTCCTGTGGTTATAGAAAACATGCTCTGAAGCTAGAATGGGAGGATTAATCAAAATGTTTCTTTGTCCATGTGAATAATTTTTTTTTAATTCTGATTTGATGTCATGTTTATTTCCTGCATTGTTGGCAGCTTAAAATATAAAGTTACTTTAGAATGTCATATTTAGTGCATTCATTTTTTTATTGTTTTTCCCTTGGTTTTTCAGCACTTGAGATGATTGTTAGGGCCATGTGGTGCTTGATCATTTTTTTTTCAGTAAAAATATGAATATTTCTGAGTATTTCACCAGTGGATGCTTTTTAAATTCTTTGTTCTAAAAGTATTTTGATCTGTGGATTTATGTATTTGGTCCTTTAAAAAAAAACAAATAAAAAAACCACCTTGTACCATTGCCTAGAAGCCTTTGGCTGTATTGTCATACAGTGCCTTCTGTTTCCCCTTCAATCAATTGAGATGTTTTTTGCTGAGTATTGGTCCCTAAAATATCTCGGATTGTCAGAACTTTTCAGAAATTTACATGATTGCCTGGATCAAACAATCATCTTCCTTCCTTATAGATTGAATTTCTATTTTTTCTAGAGGCTTCTCCCCTCTTTTACAATTATAAAATTTCTCCTTTGTAATTAAAATACTTGAAAACCAGGAACTTATTAAATAGGTCAGTAAATATTGTTTAAGCACCTACTATATGTCAAGAGGTATACTAATAGCAGGGTATAAAACCACACAAGAGAGACAGTCACTGGTAGTAAGCAGTTAACATTTGCAGTTATCTTTATATCTGTACTGCTATGTAGCACTAGGTGGAATTGCTACAATTCAATTCTTAAAAGTCTTCCTTCAATTTTCTTTCCTTCAGAAACTATATTCTTATTTTTCTCTTTTCCTTAACTGCTAATCTTTTTAATAGTATTTTCCTCTGGTTATAAGAAAAGTTTTAGTATTTATATTTACAAGATATATATTAATACAAGAGATATTAACATTTCAATATTAATCACAGTTGTAAAAGAAGAAATAGATCAAGAGGGGAACAAAAAACATGAGAAATATTGAAGAAAGTGAAAATATATACATTTCAATGTAATTCAGAGTCTATCAGTGCTTTATCTAGTTATGAATGGCTTTTTATCTGGTAGTCTTTTGTATTTGTCCTGGATCATTGTGGTATTAACAAGATCTAAGTCAGTTGATCAGGACACAATATTATTGATACTGTATGCAATATTTCCATGATTCTCCTCATTTCACTTTGTAATAGTTTGCACATATTGCCAAGCTTTTTTTTTCCCCTGAAATGTGTCTGCTCATCATTGATCACACAACAGAATTCCATTGCATTAATATACCACAGCTTGATCAACCATTCTTCAATTAATAGGCATCCCTTCAGTTTCCAATATTTGTCACTATGAAAAGAGCTTCTATAACTAAGTTTGTAACTAAGTAGGGTCTTTTAATGCCATTTACTGCTTACCCTTTCCCCCATACCCATTTCTTCCTCACCTCCCATCCCCACTTTCCCAGCTGTCTTTTAAAAAAATTTCTTTGGGATATAGACTTGGTAGAAGTATTATAGGGTCATGTGATAAGTAGTCTGTTTGTTGGGCATAGTTTCAAAAAGCTCTCCAAAATTGTTGGCTCAATTCACATTTCCTCCACTAATGTCCCAGTTTATCCACACCCACTTCAATATTTATAACTTTTCATTTTCAATAACTCATAATATTTTCAATATTAGCCAATTTGACAGGTATGAGGGAGTACCTCCAAATTGTTTTAATTTGTATTTCTCTAACCAAAAGTGATGCAGAGCACTTTTTTTATATCTATCACCTATCTATCTATCTATCCATCGCTATCTTTGTATCTATCTATTTTTATCTCTTAATCTTAAAGCTTGTTTTTCATATCTTTTGTCCACTGATCAATTGGGGAATGACTTGTATTCTTAAAAAAATTGAGAAATGAGGCCTTTACCAGAAAAAACTTGCTGGAATGATTGTTTCTTAGCTTTCTACTTGTAAAATGTTGGTTACATTGGGTTCTTCTGTACAAAAGTATAAATTTTGTATTGTCAAAATTGCATTTTGTAATGCTCTCTATCACTTCTTTGGTCATGAATTCTTTTCCTTCCTGTATAACCTTGCTCTCTTAATTTATTATGATTTCACCCTGTGCTTAAATCATGTACTTAGTTTGGCCTTATCTTGGCAAATTATGTGAGATTTCAATATATCTAATTTGTATTACATTGTTTTTCCTTTTTGACCAGGAAGTTTTGTCAAATCCTGAGTTCTTATACAAAAACATTTGGAACTTTGGGTTTACCTGGATCTGGGTTACTATGATCTTTGAGTGTTGGAATCCAGTTCCAGTGAAATACTGAGAGTATGAATTGATATCCAAGGCCAAGTGGAAAATATGCTTTTGCTATCTTTATTAATCTGAGTGTCAGGCTTCACCTTTTAAGCTAGTGTTATTAGCTATTTTCAGTTGACATTATATCCCTCTGGTTTCAGTGCATCATCCATACTTTGACTTTTCACTATCCATCTTAACTATCAGTACCAAGATACTGATTAACACAAAATTGTAAATAGTGTAGTTGTGATGCTCATCAACATCAGCAGAATTGTAAATAGTAATACCAAAACACTTGTCTAAATGCAGTAGTTAGAAATTATCATACTGTTCTATTTACCTCAAGTACATCATTAATTCATTGTTAAGTGGTAAATAGTATAGGTAAAATGCCCTTTTCCTGTTGCATGCATCCTCCATTAAGGTTATCCTAATTTTACCAAATATATCTTTTCAATCATTAAAGATCGTGAGCTAATAATCTCCCTATCAGAGAGAAGATCCCAAGTAACATTGAATTAGACTTCAGGTGTTCATGGACTCATACAATATTGGCTCTCTACAACTGGCCACTATATCTTATAATACCAAGTCTTCTCCATGGTCCACTATTGTATTTCTTTTTTTTTAATTTTCTGTTTATTTTTTATAATTTAAAAAGGAGAATAGAAAAAAGAAAGACAGAAAATGAAAATATAACAAAATAAAACAAAGTAGAACATTTTTATGTGCCCAGCAGAACATCAGGGAGGATTCAAAATGTATAATAATAAATTTCCAGTTCAAAAAAAAGATATATGATAACAGAAGAAACTATATACATGAATGTTCATCTTTTCTTTGCTTTCCTTATAGGTTGTTCTCTTGCTCTCTGTTTCACATATTTTTTACTTTATTGTCTTTTATTCCTTTCAACCCCTCACTTCCCCCAAACAAGCTACAATTAAACACATAAGTAGATAGATAGATATGTAGATATATACATACTTACATCTATATACACATCCATACATCCCTGCCCCACCCCCACAGATACATATATTATATATATTAAAAATATGTATATTATACCTACATTCTCACCGACTTACAGATCTATATACACAAACACACACACACACGTGTATATATATGTGTGTGTGTGTATATATATATATATATATTCAGACACACACTCATACATATGTATATATATTTTTCTATTTCCTGATCTGATAGTTTACATAAGTTATATTTTCATAAATATTCATCAATTTCCCAGATTGTTAAATTTATTGACATATACTTGGGCAAAATATTTCCTAATAATTGTTTCAATTTCAGTGTTGATGATTTCGTCCTTTTCCTTTTTGATACTGGATTTTTGGTTTTCTTCTTTATTTTTCAGCAAATATGTCATTGTCCTACCCATCTTATTGGTTAAACTGCTCATTATTTGAAAGAAAAATCTCTGTTCTTGATTTTATCTCCTTAAGCTCAAAATGACCTCTTATCAAGAAATCATGGAAATTTATATCCCATTGGACACACATGGTGTGAATGACTAAATAAATTATGGTATATGAATATGATGGACTATTATTGTTCTAAAATAAATGATCAGCAGGATGATTTCAGAGAGGCCTGTAGAAACTCACATGAACTGATGCAAAGTGAAGTGAATAGAATCAATAGAACATTGTATATAGCAACAACAAGATTATGCATCAATTCTGATGCACATGGCTCTCTTCGACAGTAAGGTTATTCAAGCCAGTTCCAGTGGTCTTCTGTTGAAGAGAGCCATCTGCCTGCAGAGAAAGGACTGTGGGAAACTGAATATGGATCACAATATAGTATTTTCATTTTTGTTGTTGTTGTTTGCTTACATTTTGTTTTCTTTCTTATTTTTTTTTCTCTTTTTGATCTGATTTTTCTTTTGCAGCATGATAATTTTGGAAATACATATAGAAGAATTAGCATATATTGGATCACTTGGAGTCTAGGGGAATGGATGGGAGGGAGAAAAATATTTGGAAGGCAAGGTTTTGCAAGGATGAATGTTGAAAATCATTTATGCATATATTTTGGAAATAAAAAGCTTTTAAAAATAGTGACAGAGCATTTTTCACATGGCTATAGATAGATATGATTACTTCATCTGAAAAACTTGTTCATGTTTTTTATCATTTATTCGTTGAGAAGTGGCTCTCTTTTTAACCAATTTGACTCATTTCTCTATAAATTTGAGAAACTAGGTCTTTATCAGAAAAATATTTGTTTCAATTTTTTGACAATTACTCTTAATAACTATATCTGCCCCCCCCTATGTTTATTTCACTTCCTCTGTCTCTCCTTTCACCCTGTCATTCCTCAAAAATATTTTACTTCTGACTACCCTTCTCCCAGTCAGCCTTCCCTTCTATCAACATCCTCTTTTCTCTTCCTCTTCCCCTCTTAATTTCCTGTAGGGTAAAATAGGTTTCCATAACCAACTGAGTGTGTATATTTTTCCTTTTTTTGAGTCCATTTTGATGAGAGCAAAATTCACTCACTTCCTCTTATCTGCTCTTTCTTTCCTTCCATTGTAAAAGTCTTTTTCTTTTGATTGTGAAAATTTTTCCCATCCTACCCATCCCTTTATTTCTCTCCCAGCATATTCTCCCACCTTTTAAGTTCACCTTTTTAGATATAATTGCTTCACATTTAACTAACACCTGTGTCTTCTGTATGTATATATGTACATATATATATATATATTCTCTAAATGACCTAATAATAAGAAAGTTCTTATGAGTCAAAAGTGTCACTTTCCCATGTAGAAATGCAAACAGTCCAACCTTATTAAGTCCCTTATGATTTCCCTTGCTTATTTATTTCATCATGAATGTTTGAAAGTCCTTTATTTCATTGAAAATCTATATTTCCCCTGAAGAATTATGCTCAGTTTTGCCAAATAGGTCATTTTTCGTTGTGATCCTAGTTCATTTGACCTCCAGAATATTATATTATATGTTCTCTTATCCATTAATGCAGAAATAGATAAATCATAAGTTATCCTATCTATGATTCCATAATACTTGAATTTTTTCTTTGTGGCTACTTGCAATACTTTCTCTGTGATCTGGAAGCTCTGGAATTTGATCTCAATATTCCTGGGAGTTTTCATTTTGGGATCTCTTTTAGGAGGGAACTCCTAAAGGAACTCCTTTAAGAGAAGTTCAGTGAATTTTTTCAATTTCTATTTTACTCTCTAGCTGTAGAATATCATGGCAGTTTTCCTTGACAATTTTTAAAAGATGATGTCTATGCTCTTTTTTTTTTTTTGATCATGGATTTCAAATAGCTTAATAATGTTTAAATGACCTTTCCTGGATCTATTTTCTAGGTCAGTTGTTTTTCAATTTAGTTATTTCACATTGCCTTCTATTTTTTTCCATCTTTTGGTTTGGTTTTGTTTACTCATTTCTCATAAAGTCACCAGCTTACATTTGCTCAATTCTATTTTTTTCAAAAAAAAATTTACTTAGATAATGATAGATTTGGGGGACAATGTGATAAAACTGGAGCACTAATACATTATTGGTGGAGTTGTGAAATATGCTGATCATTCTGGAAAGCAATTTGTAACTATCATTAAAGAGTTATAAAACTGTGCCCACCCGTTGATCCAACAGTTCATTACCTGGTCTGTATCCCAAAGAGAAAAAAAAAGTGAAAAGAACACATATGTGCAAAGCTGTTTGTAGCAGCTCTTTATGTAATGGCAAGGAAATAGAAATTAAATAAATGCTCATCATTTGGGGAATGATTAAATAAATTATTATATATAATTGCTATTCTATAATAAATGATTAGTATTCTGATTTCAGAATAACCTGGAAAGACCTATATGAACTAATGCTGAGTGAAGTGAGCAGAATCAGGAGAACACTATATACAATAACAAAATTATGTGATAATTAGGTGTGATGGATATGGCCTTTGAAATAATGCAGTGATACAAAGAAATTCCAGTAGACTAGAATGGAAAATGCCAAACACACCCAGAAAGAGAATTATGGAGACTGTGGATTGAAGCATGTACAGCACAACAAATGTAAAAATATGTTTAAAAGTATTGTACACATTTGAGCAGATTGTTTGCTATTTGGGGAAGGGGTGAGGTAAGGGAGAGAGGAAGAAAGATGTAGAGTCTTCCATGTATTTGGAAAAATAAAATACTATTGAACAAAAAAATGCATTATTTCCTTCAGTGATTTTTTTCCTCCTCTTCCATGTGTTTACTTATACTTTTTAAAGGAGTTGTTTTCTTCAGTGGATTTTTACCCTTTTGGCCAATTCTGCTCTTTAAGGATTTGATGTTATTTGTTTTTTTGTTTATCCCCCAGTGCATTCTTGTACTTTTTTGCCATTTGGCTAATTTTGCTTTTTAAGGCATTCTTCTTTTCACTGACTTTTTAAAAAACTTCTTTTACTATTTGACCTACTCTGTTTTTAGGATTTATTTTTGTAAGTGTGTGTGTGTGTGTGTGTGTGTGTGTGTGTGTGTGTGTCCTTTTCCAAGCTCTTAACTTGTTTTCCATGATTTTATTGTATCATTCTTATTTTTCTTTCAGATTTTTTCCTTTAGCTCTCTCATTTGATTTTGAGAATCTTTTCTGAACTTTTTCATAAACTGGGACCATTTCACATTTTTCTTGGAAGCTTTGATGTCGGAGGTTTGACTTTGTTATCTTCTTCTGAATGTGTGTTTTGATCTCCCTTGTCACTATAATAACTTATCTATGGTCATAATATTTTTCTGTTGTATACTCTTTCCCCCAGCCTATTATTTGGGTTTTAATGTTTTGTTAAAGTAGGAGCCTGCTTTCAGAATGTCAAAAACTGCAGAGGATCTGTGCAGTTGTTTTTACAGATAGTCCTAGAGCCCTATAAGATTTCAGTTCTTTTTTTAGATCTATTTTACAGTTGATTATTTTTCCATTTAATTATTCCAAATTGTCTTCTATTTTTTTTTTATTCTTTTGGTTTTATTTATTCATTTCTTTATCCTATTCTCTATTACTAGTTTGTTAGTGACCACAAAAACTCTTTTCTGTTCTGAAACTATGAGGAAGGTCACAGCTTTACTGTGGCCACAAGCTCTGATGTGCTAATATTTCTCCTCACCTTGGAAGTGCTACCCATGACTGCAACCCAGAATCGAGTATGGGCAAAGCAACAGGGTCTTGCCTCAGTGAAAGCAAAGAGAAGCCTGCAATCTCTCTCTCTCTGACAAGTTTTTTTGACCCCTCTTCCATATGTGGGCTGAGAGCTCCAGTGGCTTCCAAGTCTAACGACTGGTTTACTGAGACCATGACTGTGTTGATTCATTTAGTATTCCACTGCAATTTAAGTATGAAAAACCTTTGCTGCCAAACTTTTTATTTGTCTTCATTGTTTGTGGGCTGAGAAGTTTGGAAACTGCCACTACTGTCACTGACTTGGTTGTTTTGAAGATTGTTCCTGGTTTGCTAGTTTGAGGCTGTTCTGATATGACCTTTGTCCACCTGTGCTCTACTCTTACCCTGATACAAAAGACCTTCCCTACCAACCTTCTAAGTTGTCTTGGACAAAATTGCTTCCTTTAGTCTTCCATGGGTTCTATTGTTCTAAATTTGTGTAGAATCATTGCTAAAAGTATTTGGAGAGGTTTGGGGGAGAACCTGGGTGAGTCTCTGCCTTTACTCTGCCCCAAAAATGAACCTAAAAAAAGTTTTTATTGCTTAGACAGTCCAATGAGATAGATGTTTTTTCATGAAAATCTAATCAATAATAGTAGCTATGAGATGCAATATGACATAATGGGTAAAGTATTGGGCCTGAACTTAGAAAGTCCTGAGATCAAATATTATCCTCAGATACTTACTAACATTGTAACACTGAGCAATTTACTGATACTCTATTTACCTCAATTTCCTTAACTATAAAATGGGAAAGAAATAGACATATATTCCAAGATTGTTCTGAGAATCAAAGAGTTAATATTTATAAAACTCTTGTATAGTAGGTAGCATATTAGTAGGTACTTAATAAATGCATGTTTTCCTTCATCCTTTCTTTTATATATAGTGAAGAGTTCTAATTAATGTGTTTCTATAAAAATTATTTTTGGTCTTTTTGAACAAGTAAAAATCTTATCCATATTTTACAACTGAAATTTAATACCATATTTTCAATAAAACATTTCCTTAAGACCATAGAAAAAAATGCCAATACATAGGGAAGTATCTCTAAAATATTTAAATCCTAATTACCTACGGACATGCAACTTCTGGAAGTATTGGATTTGAATCAGTATTAATTTCAAAACCAGCAGTATAATCACTAGGCCATACTTTAAATGTTCAATATTTTTATGGCATGTAAAACATCATTATGCATGTTAATTCGGATAATCATGGACCTAGAGCTAACTAACCCTCATTTTATAAATGAAATTAAATCCCATAAAGGTTAAATAATTTACTCAAGATATACGGATAGTATAAAAGATTGGATTTGAACTAACATCCTTTGACTCCAGAACCACTGATTTTTACATTGAACTTTGTCCATATATGTTCTGCTACTAGATGATAAACACTGTGAAATTTCTTTAGATGTTAGTATCCTTTCTGAGGCAATGAACATGACTTTACATTTATTTTTTATATTTATAATCTAGATTTTTAGAACATGTTTTCATCTCTACCTCTGTCCAATAGAATAAAAACCCTTTAAGTATAAGAACTGCTGTTGGTCTATTGTTGCTGTTGTTTCCTTCCTTTGTGCTCCTCGTTCATGAACAATATATAGGTTCATAGATTTAGCCTGACAAGGTCATAAATTTAAAAGTGTAATGGACTTTATAAGTCATCTCTATCAATACCCTACAATCTAAATATGAGTTACTGGTTCCAATAGAAGTTTAGTGAATTATTAAAAGTCACAGATATTTAGTGACTTGAGAGGGAATTCAAACCCAGGTTCTCCTATTCTATAATTTTAAATTTTCCTTCTTTCATTAAGTTTATGTAGTAGATTACTGCTGCTGAAATAAATCTACCATTGTACAGCAATTACAGATAAGTTCACATAGAGATTAAAAAAAAAAACTAAAGAAAAATTGGAGTTTTGGACAAGCCTTCCTAAGGGGGAAAAAAAAAATATGTCAGAGAGACAGAGAAATAAATTCTTCAAACTGCAATCTCATGCATTCTTTTCAGCCATAAAAGTTTGAAAAAGGACAAAATCATAACTCTACGCTTCTTTCATTGTCATAGAAGTTGAATAAACTTGGTTAAAAAGAAACATAATTTGATATATCTCCCAAGGTAACAAGCCTAGTTAAAAAGACTATTTAGATAAACTAAATCAATTTATAGATTCAACTACAATTTCAAAATGAGCTGATTTAGAGAGGAGATTGACTCTTTCCTTGAATAAAATAAGTCAATTTATTTCAGGAACAGTTTTTACTTCTTTTTGGCTTCTTATCTGAAGAATGTTTGACACCTTAAATAAATTTTCATATCCTATGAGACAAGTTTCAGGCAGCTCAATAGCCTCCTAACTAGAAGAAATGGTTCTCACCATATAAATAAAAATAAATAAAAAGGGAATAAAAGTTTTCATAACAATGGAAAATCAAAAAAAGTTTGTGTCTAATGAATTAATTAATTAATATATGAATTAAAGTGTATTCATCTTCTCTTTTCTACATAATTTATTGTGTAGAAAAGCTGCTCAATAAATATTGGTTAAATGAATGAATAAGTTTTTAAATTTCCTCCATAGCATAGTTTTTTTAAATGAATATGGAGTAAATTTTCAAATAAATAAATATTTTGATTGTTCAGGTGGTTTCTATTTTTATAATATAATCTTTTAATAATTTTCTCTTGTCATATGAGTTGTTGGACTAGCCTAAAAATTGAAAGAGATGAAGATGAAAACAAACAACAAAAAATAACAATTCCTATGTAAGTCTTTTAAGGGCTTAAATTCAGTGGGAGTAGGGGTAATAGCAATGGAGGGGTTAGGGAGTAAGTAGTGTATTATTGTGATTCTCTCCATGTTCATTACAGGGTAAATATAAAGTAGAGTCTCCAGACAGGTCTTGTTAACAGCAGAACCAGTCAGGAGATGGGGTGAAATGATCTTTTGGCAATATTGAATGAAACAATATTGACAAAAGGGGCCCATCTCATTGGGTAAAAGGGAATGTGCAATCCAGGACACAAAACTTCCCAGCTTGCAAGCTCTACTTCAGCCGACAAAGAGGAGATACTGGGATCTCCCATGTGGTGGAATGGGTGAACAGCAATAACAGGATTCAGAACTTGCCTTAATATTGCCAGAAAGCAGTGGAGTCCAGCTCTGGATCATACACACTCTGGTGTAGCCCTGGGCAAACAGACATACTCTAGCAGCTACACTTCAAAGTACTTTTGCATAGCTCAGTACAAAAAACATGCATTAGCAGTCCTTCTCAAAAATGCATTCTTCAGAGCTGAGACGTTCATGTGCTTCAGCACAACCCAGACAAATATACAGAAGTCAATACAAAAGGTATTAGGAAAGTAGAACCTGAAAATGAAATTCTGGTCTCAAACAGCCCATAGTTAATAATAATAATAATAATAAATAATAAATAATTAGTTAAATAATCAAAACATCTTCCCTAATGCTAGAAGTAGAACTACTCAAACCTAAAGGCTGATCAGAAAACAGAAAGAACATGGCCATAAATTTTTTTGGAGATAAGCCAAAAGATATGCCATGAGCAAGTTCACCAGTCTGGCTTAGCTTATAATTTATTCATTTGGGTGCCAAGAAGTTAAAATAAGATTCTATCATATTTATGAAAAGCTTCACTTTTTAGTAAGAATTATGTGTTGCTGCACACTGTCCCTGCAGGACAGTTTTTCAGAGCTGTCATCTGGCTAAATCCAGGCACCTGGCTTTGTTGTGGAATTGAAAGTTTAAACTATTTGCATGCAGTTCTTGGGTAAATTTACATATTGTTCAAGAAGCATGTATTAGTTATTCCATGAGATGATTTAATGGGATTTGCAATGATATCAAAAGTTTGGGTGTATATATGACATACTTCATATACTTAATGTATTATATACACATACATATATGTATGCATACATAATTATAAGCTTCCTTGCATATATATTTATTCAACTATCTATATGTGTGTCTATATTCCCATATTATGTGTATATAATTGTTCATGTGTATAAGTTTCTAAAAATGTTCTACACATTTTCATATAGGTATCACTAAGTCTTTGTGTATTTGTATGTACATTGTTTATAAACATACATGGCTATGTACATATAGCCAGACATGTATGTACATACATAAACACTTATGTGTATATGTAATTATACATATATGTCACATACACATACATGAATGAATAAATGATATGGTAGAAATAATTTAAATTAATTTTGCCAGAAAATCTACCAAAAGTTAATATTAATTTAATTTTAAAAGTTGTCTTTGGTAATTAAGTAGTCATAGACTCACCAAGAAGCAATTTGATATATAGAAAACTCAGTATTATGGGCAACCTCTAATATACTGGCTTTGTGACCATGGATAAATGACTATGCTTTTCATGTTTTCTGGCAATTTATGTGACAGATAGTGATTTCCATTGGTAGTGAAATTTTCTTCATTCTAGATGGTTTATATAATAATGAAATGACATAGTTCTGGAACTGGAGTCAAGGGGTCTTTTTTTCAAATGCATTCTCACTAACTTCTTAGATCACTTAATCTCTAAAGAATGACTGGGCAAAACAACAAATCATAGACACAGTTAATAATTTCATCCAAGGGAAAGATAATGATGCAACAACATACTATCATTACATGATGTAGCCAATGCAGTTTTTAGGGGAAATTTTATATCTCTTGATGCTTACTTGAATAAAATAGAGAAAAAGAAGATCAATGAATTGGGCATGCAACTAAAAAAGTTAGAAAAAGAACAATTAAATACCAAATTTAAAATTCTGAAAATAAAAGGGGAGATTTAATAAGATTGAATGTAAGAAAACTATTGAAGTAGGAAACAACATTAAAAGTTGGTTTTATGAAAAAAAAACAAAAAATAGATAACCCTTTGGTTAGTTTGATTAGAAAAAGGAAAGAAAATCAAATTGTTAGTACCAAAAATGAAGGGGGAAATAGAATAATAATTAGAGTCTATTTCTACTCAGAGAGAGGATTGTGGGAACTGAGTAGAGAGCATAACATAGTATTTTTACTTTTTTGTCATTGCTTGCATTTTTGGTTTTTTTCTCATTTTTTTTCTTTTTAATTTGATGTTTCTTGTGCAGCATGATAATTGTGGTAATATGCATAGAAGAATTGCACATGGTTAACATATATTGGATTGCCTGATGTCTAGGGGGGAAAGGAGGGAGAAAAAAGTTTGGACACAATGTTTTGCAGGATGGATGTTGAAATCTATCCATATGTTATGACAATAAAAATCTTTAAAAATAAAAAATATTAGCTATATAGAAAAATAAAATAAAATGTACAATTGTAGAAGGCTGAGAGATTGAATTTCTTTAGTAGCAGTGGTATTACATAGGCAGGGAATAAAATCAAAAGAAATTCCTTTATCTAATACCTTTTTGGAAATTATGTAGTCTGAACCAAAGAGGAGGAATGAAATGACCCAGACATCTACATTTTAGGTATGTCGTATGGCTACTCTGTGATATGGAAGGAAAGAAGGAGGGAAAAGATAAAAAAGGGCGAAGGAAGGAAGGAAGGAAGGAAGGAAGGAAGGAAGGAAGGAAGGAAGGAAGGAAGAAAGGAAGGAAGGAAAGAAGGAAGGAAAACAAACAAACAAAAAAACTTTTTTGTGCTAGGATCTATGTATCATGGTTTTACATATATAATCTATATTAGATTGCTTGCTGTTTTGGGGAAATGGGAAAGAAAATAGGGAGGAAGAAAAAGTTAGAACTCAAATTCCTACAAAAATGAATTTTGAAAACTAACTTTGCATGTAATTGGAAAAAATAAAATACTATTAAGTGGAAAAAATAAAATAAATCTTAAATTTATAGATAATCTGGACAATTAAGATCAACATATTTTATCTATGATAATGTTCCATTTCTAGTTGAGTTTATTTGTTGAATGCTTAAAGATATTTTGAAATTTATATATGTAGTAAAGGGATACATCATTTTTTACTTTATGAATTAGAAGAAAATTCTGCTTTATAATGTCTTTGTAAAGAAGTATTTAGTAGACACTAATGTTTCACCACCAACAGTGATGTGGTGTTCAGTTTCTACCTTTCTTTGACCCCTACCCCCATAATCTGTTGTAATCAATGAGTTTGAACTCCTTAAAGAACACCAGTATTCAAATCCTGATTCTGAATTTTAATCACAAATACTTTCTTTTCCATATTAAAATCAACATAATTTAGCTATTTGTTTTATGTTTCTTTGTTCACATGTTGGTGAATGTAACCTATGAAAGATCTCTGGATCCCATTCTTGAATATTGGCCATTTCATAGAATTTATTAATAGATAAACTATTCATGTTGTATTTAATCAATCCAATCAGTGGAATCCTTCCTATTTATGGTCATTATCATTGTTTAGAGAAATACAATCTACTTATTGCAAAAATTGTTTTTTAGCATGCTTATCCATTTTCTAAGAATACTGATCATGGAGTTTTGTTTTTTTTTTTTCTCCCCTTTCTGATGAATAAGTGTTCATTTCTGTCTAACTATCCTAGGATCCTCTATTTAATTGTTATCTTGTAAATTTTTGTTAGGATATTTTCCAAATAAGTGATGACTGATTTTATAGTTCTGAAATCATATATTTATATCAATTAAATAGTTAAAATTTATTCTTGCCATTCAGTTTTGACTTCAGGATGATAGTAAATTTCTTGACATGTAGTTTTGTCTTTAATAGTTTTTGCTTATTTCATTTAGCATTTAGCCTACAAATTCCATGTCAGTGTATTTAATTTGTAACTTTTCTTTGTGAACTTCAAATAACTTGTTCATGCAATTTTATTTTAAGAAAGTTTTCTTTAATCTAAAAACAGTTTTATATATCCCCTAAGCAAAAACACATCATTTGATGCCGTTTATATCCATCAAGTAATTGAGAAGGTTGGGTATTTTTTTCTTTTTTTTATAATACTTTTTTTTTTCTTAACCATATTGATTTACTCAAAAGAAGTAATAGTAGGTAATGTTAAGTTGTATGGTAAGTGTTCAGACAGCTATGAGTTCACATCTGACATATAAATTTCTCTAATTACAATTTTTTTGTTTTTTCCACTATGCCATGGTGTACTCCTATGAAGCTAAAATACTAATATCCTAGTTCACTACATAGAAGTGACAAAAACATCATATTATAATTTTGACTGTTTTATAGATTACTATAAAGCTATATATTATTAAATATTTAAGCTTAGGCTGAAACATTACATCAGAGAGAAATTGTCATAGCCTCTAGAGAACGTGCAAATGAATCAAAACAAACTTCTTTTTTGCTAAGTCAAAGCAGATATTATAGATGTATTCCATTAACCTATATTTAAGTGAATAAGTACAACCTTGAAGTGCAGACTGAAACAAGAAATCAGATTATAATCTATAAAAACTTCGCACCATCAACTATCAGTTTATATGTGAAAAATCAGTCTTCATCTTGAGGAATATTCTGAAATTAGCATTTTCTGCTACCCTTTATTCTTCTTTATTCCCTTCATTTTTCTTATTCTCTATGTTCCAGAAAGGAGATGCCTTGCTTTGAACTGCCCCTCCTATCAGTCAACCATCAGAGCACATGTGGAATTCCTTGGGGTTCTTTTATACACAAGGAAACAATAAGTATTGGAAATAGCTTGAGCAAAATTTTAATCCCCCGAGTGAATCAAATCTACAGGTTGTTTCAATTTCTTTAGAAAAGAAATTAGTCTAAATTTCATGGGTGGAGGAAATTAGGATTTTCTTCCCACTAAAATAAACCAGAGTATTTTCCTTGTTACTATTTTTAGCTAATTGTTAAAACAAAACAAGCACTGGAGTCCTTTAATGAAGTTTTTAAAAAAAAATTATTTGTTTTTTAATTAGCCAAAAATGAAAATATATATTTTCAAGTAATAGTTGCTATAGTTTAATAAACTTTCATAAGATAACTATTTTAAACTTTGAAAATATCCTCTTAAAGAACTGTTCGGTTCTGCAAACATATATTGTATCTAGGATATACTGTAACATATCCAACATATAAAGGACTGCTTGCCATCTAGGGGAAGGGGTGGAGGGAGGGAGGGGAAAAAAATCGGAACAGAAACGAGTGCAAGAGATAATGTTGTAAAAAAAAATTACCCTGGCATGGATTCTGTCAATATAAAGTAATTATTAAATAAAAATTAAAAAAAAAAGAAAATATCCTCTTAAGAAATACTAATATACTGATATAAATCTTAAGTAATATCTAATAGCTTCAGCTGATATCAAATAATTTATCTAAATACATAAAAATACTACTCATAAAAACAGCAAAATAGCTGCTTATATTTATCCATTGTATATGAAAGTTTCTGTGTACACAAATAGTTATGTATGTATGTTGAAATGTGTATATATAATATGTATGTATATATGTATGTATGTATGCATGTGTGTGTTTTTCATGTGTATGTATGTGTATTTAGTTGTATATATGAGAATATGTTGATACTAGTATCTAGGATCATAAAGAAGGTTTTTTTTTTTTCCATCTATCAGCTAGACGAGTGCAAAAAAGAGATTAATGAATGATTTGCTGACTTGAAATCAGAAATCCCACTCTTGTACTTATTATTTGATTTAAGTGATTTCAATGAACAGTTTTTCAATCCTTCTGAGTCTTAGAACATTTCTAATATTAATTTATTCAAGCTTGACTAAATCCTGTACTTTATACCCATATTCCACCTCAAAGACATGGAAAAAACTAGATTATCATCTCCAAAACTATACTCATTATCATCAATTCCATTGATTGCTTATTGCTTTTTCTGGAGGGGGTATGTTGTGTTTTTGTTTTTGCTGTTGTTGTTAAAATGACATTATAGTTTTTTCAATTACTTTTTAAAAAATAACATTCATTTTTAAAATTGTGAATTTCAAATCCTATTCCTTTCTCCCCTAATCTTTTCATGAAATGACAAGCAATTTAATATGGATTATATTGTACAATTGCACAAAAATATATTTTTTGTATTAGTATCATGATGAAAAAACAAAAAGTGGAAAAGGTATGTTTTGAGATGCATTCAGACTTAACAGTTCTTTCTCTGAAAGTGGATAGCATTTTTCATAATGAGTATTTTGGAATTGGATCTTTATATTGTTGAGAATAGCTCAGTCACTCACAGTTGATTATTATAGAATATTAGTTATTTTATATAATATAATATGAATATAATATTTATATAATAAATAATATTATATTTATATAATATATAATAAATATTAAAATATTTTATAATATTTTGTATAATATTCCACTCAGCTCACTTTATATCAGTTCATGTAAACTTTTTTTTTCTTTTCTGAAAGTATCATATTTGTCATTTCTTATAATGCAATAGTATTACACCAAAATCATATTTACAACTTCTTTACTCATTTGCCACTTTATGGGCATATCCTTAATTTTCAGTTCTTTGCCATCACAAAAAGAGCTACTATAAATATCTTCTTACAAATATGTCCTTTTCCTTTTTACTCTTTTTAATCTCTTCAGGATATAGATATATAGTGGAATTTTTAGCTCAAAGGCTATGTACAATACTATAGCCCTTTAGGTATAATTCTAAATTGCTCTCCAGAATGATCAGATCAGTCCACAATTCCACTAAAAAGTCATTAATAACTCAGTGTTACTACATACTCTTCAACATTACTCACTGTCTTTTTCATATAATTATGGAATTTTTGCTTAGAATTTTTCAAATTTGCCTTTCTCTAACCAATATGATTTAGAGCATTTATTCATAAGATCATAGAAAAATTTGTTTACTTCATCTGAAAACTTCCTGTTCATTTCTTTTAACCATCTCACAATTGAAAAAAATGACTTTTTTTTTTTGAATGATTGACTCTGTTGGGCTGAATAAGTTATGTTACATGAACATTATGGAATATTATTGTTATATAAGAAATGACCTGCAAGATGATTTCAGAGAGCTTTGGAGAGACTTGCATGAACTGATGCTAAGTGAAGTGAGTAAAACCAAGAGAACATTGTATACAGCAACTGTAGAGGGCAGGAACTTTGAAAAGGTGTACTTAAATCTAGGATATCAGGATATTTTATAGTTAAGTATCTATTCAATGTGAGATAATGGTTCTCTAAGCTCATATTTAATGTAAGGTAATGATATAATCAATCTAGTTGTCATATATTTAGAGTAATATGGTGATGCAATGTTCTACAGTTGTGCATGCTCAGTGTAATCCTATTGGAGTATTTAAAGGGAGTCTCAGACTCAGAACTCGCTCTGAGCAGCATCTCTCAGGGGAGCTTGATGGCATAGTAGATAGAGCATCAACCCTGAAGTCAGGAGGACCTGAGTTCAAATCTGGCCTCAGACACTTAACACGTCCTAGCTTTGTGACCCTGGGCAAGTCACTTAACTCCAACTGCCTCAGCAGGAAAAAAAAAAAAGAAAGAAAGAAAGAAAGAAAGAGCAGCATCTCTCAGCCTCAGCTGTCAGCCATAGACAAAAGAGAAAAAGCCATATTCCAGACTCCATCTTTGACCAGCCACGTGCAGTCCTGCTTTCTTCACTCCTCCACTAAGATCAAGGACTCAGGCTGATCCTGAGGTCCTCCAGAGAGCTAGTCCAGACATTACAAGCAACAGCAAGATTATGTGATGATCAACTGTGATCATTCACAGATGATTCAGGCTAATATCAATAGACTTGTGATGGAAAGAGCCATCTGCATGCAAAAAGTGGATTATGTGGAATGATTGTAGATAACAACATAACATTTTCACTTTTTTGTTGTTGTTTCTGTGGTAATATGTATAGAAGAATTGTACATGTTTAACATATATATATATATTGAATTGCTTGCTGTCTAGGGGAGCAGGTAGGAGGAATGGAGGAGAAATATTTGGGACATAGGATTTTGCAAGGGTGAATATTGAAAACTATCTTTGGATATATTTGGATGATAAAAGGCGATTATTTTTTTAAAATTCAGTTCTTTATGCATTTGATAAATGTGTTTTTAATAGAGAAATTTGCTGTAATTTTTCACTTTTCTGATTACTGTAGATATATTTTCCATTACCCCCATTTAGTCTACTCTTTCTCTCTTTTCACCATGTCCATCCTCAAGTGTTTTATTTCTGATTACTGCCTCTCCTAATTCACACTTCCTTCTTTTAGCCCCCCTCCCAGTCTGTTGTTCCCTTCCATCTAGTTTTCCTGTAGTGTAAAATAAATCTCAGTACGCAAATGACTGTTTATGTTATTCCTTTTTTGAGCCAATTTTGACGAGGGTAAAGTTTAAGCATTCACCCTACCTCTCTCATTTTCCACTCAACTGTACAAGTTCTTTAAATCTCTTTAATTTGAGATAAATGACCCCATTTTACCTCTGCTTCTTTTGGTGTATCCCACCCCTTAATTATATAAATTTTAAATATCATTCCATTATATTCAACAATGACCTTCCTAATCCAATCAATATACACTGATATACAAGATATACAAGGCATTCCAAAAATCTTAGTGAATCTTTAAACTATTAAAGCTTTAATAATGTTCCAAGCTTAAGATACAATTTTCCAACAGTCTTACTTATAATAGCTTAAAATCCATTAAGATTTTTGGGATTTTTTTCTATATATAATTTACTTTATAAAGTATTTTAATACCAAATTAAAGTCAAAATGAGTACAGGATTTGCACATAAGGAGTGATACCAAAGCAAATTAGGAGAGCAAGGGACAATTTGCCTATCAAATTTTTGGAGAAGAAATGAATTTATGACCAAAAAAAAAAAAAACCTAGAGAACATTGTGAAATGCAAAATGTACAACTTTGATTACATTAAACTAAAATTTTTTGCACAAACAAAACCAACACAAACAAAATCAAAAGAGAAGTGCAAAGCTGAGAAGAAATGTTTACAGCCAATGTTTCTAATAAAAGTCTCATTTCTAAACTATATAAAGAAATGTGACAGATTTATACAAATACAAGTCATTTCCAAATTGACAAATGGCTAAAGAATATGAATAGACACTTTTCAAATGATAAAATTAAAACCATCTATAGTCATATGAAAAAAAAATCATATTGATTAGAGAAATGCAAATTTTAAAACTGAGACACCATCTCACACCTTTCATATTGGCTAAGATGTCAGGAAAAAATAATAATAAATGCTATAGGGGATGTAGGAAAAGAGGAACACTACTATATTGTTGGTAGAGTTGTGAAATGGTCTGACTATTCTGGAGAGCAGAATTATGACCAACAGGCTGTAAAATTGGATCTAGCAGTGCCATTATTGGTTTTGTATCCTAAGGAAATCATAAAGGAGGGAAAAGGAGCAACATGTGTAAAAATATTTGTAGTTACTCTTTTCGTGGTGGCAAAGAATTGAAAAATGAATAGATGTCATTGAACTGGGGAATTAACTGAAAATAAAGGAATATTATTATTCTGTGAAATATAATGAACAAATTGACTTTAAAAGGCCTGGAAAAATGTTCATGAACTGATGCTGAAGATAAGAAGTAGAACAAGGAATACATTATACACATTAACTGCAAGATTGTGGGATGATCAACTATGAAAGACTTGGGTTCTTCTCAGTGGTTCAGTGATCCAAAGCAATTCCAATAAACTTTGTAGACAGAACACCATCTGCACCAAAGAGAGAACTATAATGAATAAAAATCAACACATTCACTTGTTTTTTCTTCTATTATTTTCTCTCTTTTGGTTTTTCCTTATTGCTCTGCTTTTTCTCACTCAACATGATTCATAAAGAAATGTGAAATTAAAAAAATTAATATACATGTGTAACCAAAAAAGAGAATAGAATAAAAATGGGGGAAAAAAAGTATTTTATTTCATACTTTTCTTACAAGTCAGTGTAGTAGTATATTGAAGAGATCACTAAACAGTTACTTAGGACACCAAGATTCTATAGATGATTTTGCTACTTAATAGTTATTTACCTTTGGAGCAAATATATATAATTTCATGATTACTTTTCTTATTTTAAAAATACTCATTAAATTATTTTATATTCTTTTTTGACCTATGATTCTATGAATACATAGGAAAAAATATATTTATATTTGTATGTCTGTGTCCCTTTCCTAAACACTGTAATGTGAAATCCACTAGGATACCCTGCAACACTAGGAATTTGGGGCCTGAGTAATAATTACCTTTCTCATTTTTATAGAACTATATCTCTATGCCTTTGGAATCATAATTAAAATCATATAAAACTTGGACTATTACATTGTGAACTGCTTACTCTGCAGAAGCAGCAAGCTTAATGTTATTAAAGAAAATCCCTAAATTCTATTCCATTTGGAAATACTGAAAATATTCATAGAAACAAATGACTTGCAAATTGAAATATCACAAGTAATAGAATTGTGTGCATGCAGAGCACCTACTGAACAATTCTTTACAAGATATATCAACTGCCCTATAGTAGAAAAAGGTTAAACCCCCCAAGGGAAATTTTGACTGCTGCTCTATTCTGATAATGACAGTGATGGAAAATTTTGTGGTACTACTGAGAATAGGTTTTAAATATTTACTGAAGTTCATAGGCCTCTATGCAACTTTTATAGAACATTGCTTCATACCACTATTCCAAAATGTGATAAATGGAAGCTTTGTCCAATCTGTAATGTTGTCTGTGCTTTGACAAGTGAACCACAAGTCAAAAGAAAACTGCTAGATAATATGTAATCTATTTCTGCTACATCTGCAAATAATACCACCTGATGAAGACTTGTTAATTAATTGTGGTGACAATTGAGCCTATTACTGTGTGTTAAATGTAATAGCTATTTAATAGATACTGGTGTAAGAGAATGATGTATAGTAAAACAGCCCACACAACAATGTCAGCTCAAGTATGAGAAAATTAGAGTCAGTACTTGTTTAGCCCTCTTAATGTTGATTGATAGCTTATATTGTTTAAATAAGTGCATTGATATGCAAATATATTATTAGGCTTCATTAAAACCATCTTGGAGATTAATGAGATGTTCATTCTTACCTCTTATCGCTTTGGCATTTATATCAGACAGTATCATATGAAATAGTCAGAGATGCATTTTTGAAAGATCAGGCAAAGAGGAACTTTAACGTGAAAAGTATATGTATAGTGTGGTTGAATTATTCAGCAAAATTTAGCTTTTGTTAGAGGTTATGGGAATGAGAACCCTCTTTACAGCATTGCTGTCCTTTCTGAATCTAACATGATATCATTTTAAATCATTTTGAAATGCTATATCATCAGGTCACATTTAAACATTTCAGTGGGTACAAAGAACAAAAACATATGTTAAAACAACTATTTTGGACACATTCCTTTTCATTTCTCCTTTTTTTATATGAAAGTAGCATTATTATAATAAGTCAATTATATTGTATTGACCCTGTGTTCATCAATTATCATGCCCCTGTTGTATTACCTGACTCAAGCTGCTTTATTGGTTAAAGTCATTTTCCCACATCTCATAAATTTCCAGCAATGGTAGGTCTTATATCACCCTTTTCAGAAACAAAAGCAAGAAATTCAGAGGAGAAATGTATGGCAAATAGGGAAATCAGCTTTCTATGATATCCACTATGATATGATAAGGATACCTCTCCTTGCCCCCTCTGAAAACTCTCCTGTGATTTGGACTATTTGAACTAAATAAAATTAACTCCCAAATTTGTATCGCTAACATTATATTCAAGTTTCACAGACATTATAAAAATTGTTATAAAGAAATTTCACATTAAATTTGTTTCATACATTTGTAGAGGGAAAGCAGATGTCTTTTATTCTGATCCCTTCATTTTGTTAGATAAGCAAAATGAAGCAACACAAATAAGTGGCGTGGCTAAGATCACCCAGGCAGAACCAAGATGTGAATTCAGTTTTACATTTCAGACTTTCAATGTCCACACTGTATTCCACTGAACATTACAACCAGTATAATTACACAACACACACATACACATTATGTCCAAAACATAAAGTAGTAAAATTCTGTAATAATGTCAAAGAACCAAATGGTCACTAGTAACTATTCCTGAGTAACTATTGACTGGCCACTATAACATCATACAACAACACTGAGACAGTGACATATTGTCTTGAACCAATAGTCTTAGTCTGTTAGGATAGTGTGCTTGATGTTTTTAATTGTAGCAAGGATAATGAAATGGTTTCTAAAGATAAGGCCTTCAGCAGTTTTATCTTTGAAAGATAGAAAGCACTAAGTATAAAAAACAATTGAAAACTATGATGGAGTTGGAGAGATTTTTTATTTTTTTACTTTGAAATGTCATATTTGTTGAAAGTTTTCTAAAATACAAAAAAGTCTCTCTTTCAGTCAAGCTCCAGAATACCAGCAATATTTCATTTACTTGTGAGGGTTGCAGGTTGGGAGTAGAAAAGTAAATATTTTGAGTCACTTATATTCTTTTCAGGTCTTAGTTCAAGTTCAGTCAAGGAGGTTAAATTAATGTTTTTTTTTTTTTTCCCCAGTTGTCAAAAAGAGTCACAAAGAGAAATTTATTACTGATTGCTTCTATCTAGTGTACAGTTACTGAATCCAAAAGCCCAGGACAGAAGCTATTTAGTTCAATTGTGCAAGGTCTCAAAAATCCGTATTGATTGTAGAGGGAAAACAATGTTAGGAGAAAGAAGTAGAAATTATATATTTTGAAGCAATTTATATCAACATGTATGGAATACAATATAACCATCATAAAGAGTAATGAAAATTCCAGTTTATAGCTCCTTCTTTTACATTTCTCAGAATTTTTATTTTGTTTGTTTGTTTTTTTAGCTTGAAAGTGGGTCATTTCTCATTTCACTTAAATTAGGGACCTCATCCATCTTGGTCTAACTACAGAACAAAGATTTTCTCTGAATTAGCAATGTGTACTATTAAGCATAGCATAAAAATTACAAAATTTAGGTTGTACACACTAGTATGGCAGTAGAATGATTTCTGACTGTAATGCCTAAGAAACTAAAAGATTAGAGATTAGAGAATAATTTAATTTATTAATTTATTGGAGAGTTTGATTGGATCATGTGTAAGACTGCTTGCCATATAAGGGAGAGGGTAGAGGAAGGGAAGAGAAAAGTTGGAACAGAAGTGAGTGCAAGGGATAATGTTGTAAAAAAATTACCCAAGCATATGTTCTGTCAACAAAAAATTTTAATAAAAAATAAGATGTTTTTAGATATAGGACCCATAAAAACACTGTGTGATGAAAGAGTATGCACAGTTTGATAATTTTTTGAGCATAGCTCCAAATTGCTCTCCAGAATGGCTGAATCCATTCACAGTTTCACCAACAACATATTAGTATCCCAGTTTTCCCGCATCCCCTCCAACACTCATCATTATTTTTTTCTGTCATCTTAGCCAATCTGAGAGGTGTGTAGTGGTATCTCCAAGTTGTCTTAATTTGCATTTCTCTGATCAGTAGTGATTGAGAGCACCTTTTTGGTTTAATGGTTTAAAATTCTTCATCTGAAAACTGTTCATACTCTTTGACCATTTATCAAATGGAGAATAGCTTGAATTCTTATAAATTTGAGGCAATTTTCTATATATTTTAGAAATGAAGCCTTTATCAGAACCCTTAAATGTAAAAATGATTTTCCAATTTATTGCTTCCCTTATAATCTTGTCTGCATTAATTTTGTTTGCACAAAGATCTTTTTAGCTTAATATAATCAAAATTATCTATTTGGTGCAATTATGAGTTCCAGTTCTTCTTTGGTCACAAATGCCTTTCTTCTCCACAAATCTGAGAGGTGGACGATCCTATGTTCTTCTAATTTGTTAAATTATCACTACTTATGTCTTAATCATAGACGCATTTAAATCTTATCTTGGTATGTGGTGTTAGGTGTGGTTCATTGCCTAGTTTCTGCCATACTAGTTTCTAATTTTCCCAGTAGTTTTTGTCAAATAGTGAGTTCTTAGCCCAAAAGCTGGGGCCTTTGGGTTTGTCAAATCTAGATTGCTTATAGATATTGACTATTTTGTCCTGTGAACTTAACTTATTTTACTGATCAACTACTCTATTTCTTAATCAGTACCAAATGATTTTCATGACCACTGCTTTATAATATAGTTTTCAGTCTGGCACAGGTAGGCCAACTTCATTTGCATTTTTTTTCATTAATTCCTTTGAAATTCTTGAAATTTGTTATTATTTTTTCTAGGTCTGTAAAATAATTTCTTGGAAGTTTGATATGGCACTAAATAAGTAAATTAATTTAGGTAGTATTGTCATTTTTATTATATTTACTTGGCTTACTCGTGATCACTTGTTATTTTTCCAACTTATTAAATCTGACTTTATTGTGTGGAAAGTGTTTTTTAGTTGTGTTCATAGATAGGGTTTCTTCATTATTAAAATTTTATTGTGTTTCTTGAAATCATTAAGGTAAACATTTAAAAGGCCCTTCACAGAAATAGTAAATATATCTAGTATTGAAATATAAACTTATTAGAAATAATTATCTTGTTCTCATGCCTTTTTTGGAGAATATTTAGGAGAAAACCTTCTCAAATTCCTCCTATATGTCAATACTTCAGTGAATATAAGTTTATCAATGTGAATGTCCCATCCCAAGATGAGAATTGTAGCACAATCCATTTATGCTTTACAAAAAAAAAAAAAACAACTCTATGTGATTCTTATCTATATCATTTCATTAAAGGCCCATAGGTTGTCAAAGATAATACTTAGCAGAGATATATTTACACACACACACATACACACACACACACACACACACATGCATATGCAAACATACATATAAACATACATATACAGAAACCATGAAGTTAGATTCATCAATGTTTATGAAAAAAAGTCAACATTCTGGGCATTTATAAAAGCAGTGAAAACAGAGATAATTAAAATAAGTAAGAGGGGAATGAAGAAGTGAGTCAAAGCATAGAAATGCTGCCAGTTGGGTCACCAGAAGGAAGAAAATGAAGTACAAACAACCACAGATTATTTCTCTTCTTCCCTTCTCTTTTTTTATTCAAGCATTCCCTCTTTTCCAAGCATTTATTCAGATCCTGCTATGTGATAAGCATTGTAATAAGCCCCATCTCCAAATAAATACTATATTGTCATTACAAAACCTGGAAATCTATGAAATGACCCAGTCATCAGGTGAAGTTAGAAGCAAGAGAATCGGTCTGGAGAAGTTCTAAGAATAAAAAGAAGAAAAAGAAAGTAAAAATAATAATAGTAGGAAGGGGATTGAATTTCCTGTGACCAATAACCAATCTTGAATGAATGTTTATTTTTGTGCATATAATTTTCTACAAAGAAAACAAGCACTACTTATAGTTGTCATTTCATAAATGTTTATTAAGTTTCAAAAACTGTGCTTAGAATTTCAATAAAAAGCAAAAGACAATCCCCATGCACAAAGAGCTTACAGGCTAATTGATTGAAACTTCATACCAAAAATATGATACAGGATGAATTTAAGGTAATAGTTAGGAGGTGATACTATTAAGAGGAATAAAAAAGTTTATTGTTGAAGGCATTTGGGACAGATCTAAACAACTGGAAAAATATCAATTGCTCATGGGTAGACCAAGTTAATATAATAAAAACTACAATTCTACCTTAATTGGTCTACTTCTTCAGTGCCATACAATTAAACTGCCAAAATTTATTTTATAGAACTAAAAAAAATAACAAAATTCATCTGGAAAAACAAAAGGTCAAGAATATCAAGGGAAATAATAAAAAAGAAATACTAAGAATGAAGGCTTAGTTGTACAAAACCTAAAACTATACTATAAAGCTGCAGTCATCAAAACTATTTGATACTAGCTAAGCAATAGAGTGGTAGATCCTTGGAATAGATAAGATATACATGACACAATTAATCAAGGCCTGTAATAATCCAGTATTTGATAAACACCCAAACTCCAGTTCCTGGATCACTATTTGGCAAAAATTGCTGAGAAAACTTGGAAATAATATATTAGATTAGCATAGATCTACATCTCATATCCCATACCAAAATAGGTCAAAATGAGTGCATGTTTGGGGATAAAAGATGATGTCATAAACATTAGAAGAACAAGGTATAATTTACATATCTGATTTTTGGAGAAGGAAGGACTTTATGACCAAAGAAGAAATAGAGAAAATTATGAAAGGTAAAATAGACAACTTTAACTACATTAAATTAAAAAGGGTTTACACAAACAAATCCAGCACTAACAAGATTAAAAGGGAAGTACAAAAGTGGAAAATGTTTACAGTCAGTGTTTCTGATAAAGATCTCATTTCTAAAATATATAAAGAACTGTGCCATATTTATGAGTACAAGACATTCCACAATTGACAAATGGTCAAAGGATATGAACAGACAATTTTCAGATGATGAAATTAAAGCTATCTATAGTCACATGACAATATGCTCTAAATCACTATTGATTAGAGAAATTCAAATTAAGACAACTCTGAGATACCATCGCACATCTTTCAGATTGGCTAAAATAATAAGAAAAGATGATAAATGTTGAAGGGGATATGGGAAAATTGGGACACTATTGTTGTGTTGAGCAGTTGTGAAATGATCCAATAATCTGGAATTCTATCTAAAGAGCTATAAAACTATGCATACCCTTTGACCCAACAGTGACATTAATAGGGTTTTGTTCCAAGGAATTCATAAAGGAGGGGAAAAGACCCACATGTGCAAAAATATTTATTGCAGCTTTTTGTGGTACTAAAGAATTGGAAAATAGTAGATGCTCATTAATTGAGGAATTGCTTATAGTGGCATATTAAGGTAATAGAATATTATTATTCTATGAAAATTATGAATCTGATTTTAGAAAGATCTGCAAAGATTTACATGAACTGGTAATATGCAAAATAAGCAGAACCAGGAATAAATTATATATAACAGAAAAAATGTATGATGATCAGCTATGAAGTACTTGGTTCTTCTCAGTGCTTCATGATTCAAAGCAATCCCAATAGACTTTGGATAGAAAATGCCATATGTATCCAGAAAATGAACTAAGGAGACTGAAAATAAATCAACACATGCTATGTTTGCTTCTTTTTTCTCTATTTTTCCTCTACCATGATTTTTCCCCTTTTTCCTTCCCCAACATGATTAATAAAGCAATGTTTATTAAAAATAAATATTCTAGAAAAATTGGTATTTGGTTGGTTGTTGTCCTTTGTTCTCAAACAGGACCAAAATTATATCATATAAACTGGGACTTGAAGGAAGCTGAGGATGCCAGAAAGGAGAGATGAGGAAGGAGAAAGTTACAGGAATGGGAAATAATCACTGTATACATTGGAGTTTAAAAATGGATTGTTGTATACTTTTATTTCTGGGTGATATAGTAGAGTGCTGGCCTTGAACTTAGAAAAACAAGCCAAAATCTAGTTATTTTCTAGCTTTGTGACACTAAGGAAGTCACTTAACTTATTTTTCAGTTTGCTCAACATAAAGTGAGATTGTGTGTGTGTGCTCTGAAAACCTGGACTTACTCTTCTTTCTTTCCCCTGAAACTAGTTAGCAATCTTCTTAAGAACCAGTCCTACATTTTTACATTTACATACCACACTGACATATGTCTACTTTGTTCAAGGCTTCAACAGAACCCAATCTGATTCTTCATTGTGTTATGGAGATGAACTTGGGTTTCTGAATGGTATATTAATGGAATATATGTTATAGCACAGAACCTCTTTATCTTTGTTGTCATTTATTTAGCATTTTATTCAGTATCTATACAATTTTAGATTAATAGGAGCAAAATCACTGGTATTTATCTCTTAAGAATTTTTAAATTATCACTAAAACCAAGCACTTTAGATTAATGTGCACCAAAAGCAAATGAATTCTAGAATTTGTATTAAATAATGCCCAACTTGCTATAGTGGTGAACAAGAAAGTTGGCCACTTCTTTAATGTCCAGAAGGAAATTAGAGGGAGACCCTTTTCCTCTTTCCAGTTTGGGAATACATATGATTAAAGATTCATCCCCTGCTTATCCTACTACCCTGCCTACCCACTGATGCCTGAAAAAAAGAAAATAATATTTGATAAAATTGACAAATCAAAAAAAATAATAATAATAACTATAGATTCCAGAAAGTCTGTCAAAGGGCTTCAAAATTTCTCAGACAATTCCATCACAGGAAATGTGTTAGTTGTTACAGCTTGTGGTCCACCTTCCTACTTTGAGAACATTATTAGTATAAATACCTGAAGGACTTAAATGCAAAAGCCCTTTAATCTAATTGTATTCAAAACAAAGTTTTGATTAGAAAGTTAGTTGTCCTAAAACAATCACTCTAGGGGGACCTTTCATGATTAACTTTCTTTTTTTTTTTTGTTAGGGGATTTTTATTTTATTTTATTTTTTATTTTTTTTAATTTTTATTTAATAATTACTTTATATTGACACTCGTTTCTGTTCCAATTTTTTTCCCTCCCTCCCTCCATCCCCTCCCCTAGATGGCAAGCAGTCCTTTATATGTTGCAGTATATCCTAAATACAATATATGTTTGCAGAACCGAACAGTTCTCTTGTTGCCATGATTAACTTTCTATAGGTAATTAACAAAGAAATTTTTCAATTATTTAAACAAAAGCTTCAACAATCTCATTTTGACAGATTTCTATGTTTTGATTTAGCATATTTTGTCAATTTATTTCACTTTTTACCTAAATAGAAAAAAATCCATTTTGTTCTTGTCCTAGATGATTAAAAGTGTTTATAAGGCTTGGATTTATTATTTTCTCTAGACTGTGATTAAATTAACCAAATAATTGACAAATATCGATCTTATCTTTTGTTTTCTGATTAAGCTAATTTCTATATAAGAAACTGTAGCATATTCTCCCTTAAAAACAAAACTGTTTCTTTGAAAACATTTTTTTTAAATTCTGTTATTCTCATGAAATAAGAAATATCTCTATATATTCTCTGTGCTCTATGACTTTGACACATAAAAGAACTAAATCTTTTCATTAATTATCAAAACTTTTAGAAACAATTTTAAAATTGCTTTTCAGCTTTAACATGTTATGACTTTTAGAATCACTAAAACTAGAATCAAAATATAATGTATTTGAATGCAAAATTATCATATTAAAAACAATTATGACTATTGGAAATAAATATGTGTCAGACAGAATGAAATATAAGAAAGTAGCAAACAGAAAGTAGATAGTAAGTAAATTTGAAAAAAAAAAAACCTTTTCAAAATGACCTTTTCAAATAACAGTCTAAGAAGAGTCCATATTAAACCCATGCCAGATTCTGAAAGGAATGCTCTAGGAGATGAGGCTACCATCTGTATCCTATATTCAGGTCTGGAAGGAGAACATCAGAGACATATGTTCCTTCCATTTGGTACATAACTAGGTGGAACATTACCACAACGCACATTACAGTAGTTCAGTAACGCTTCATTTATTTGGCTTCTTGAGGGAGTGAGGTACTCTACAAAATTCACAAAAGTGAATATTCCAGTAAGTGAAATTTGCTACCTTTAATATAATTTCAATTTTATTTTAACTTTTTATGGGAATCTTTTTTATAGTGTATGACATATCCCTTTATTTTATTAAATAATGTAAAATGAATATGGCCTCTCTTTGATAACTCAAGATCATAATTATGAATCTACATAGTAGGTAAAATGTGTTACAACAAGAGAACAGGGGGATTATTGAGGTAGAGATATATTGAGACTTATTTGTCCCTGTACTAAATGCTTCCAGGCTGCTATAGATATAAACCTACTGACTCATTAATTCCTGCAATATGTCACTTCTTCAGGCTGTACCAATCAGTTCTGTTTAAATTTCCCAATGTAGCATCTTTTAATATACTAAAAAAATAACCATATAACCATGGAGGATCAATCAATAGACAAATTTAAACATAGATCTAAATCATTTGGCCTAAATTTGGCCCTGTGATTGGCTTAAAAAGTTAAGTATATAGAATATGAGATAGACCTTTTCTTCTTAATCAGAAACTTTTTTTTAATAGACAATGATGTTGGGAATTTAGCCCAAAAATTTCTTTTTTGACTTTTTTTTTCTTTTCTTTTGGAAAACTGAACATTTGATTCCATAGATATATGCACTTTCCACTAAGGTACTTATTCTAACAATTCTGTTGGGACCTGCTTTGCAATTTTTAGTTCTTAATATCTTGTGTCAGGGCACAGAGATTAAATAATTTATCCAGGATCACCTAGCCAGTGGAGGCAGTAGTTGAACAAGGTCTTCTAGTCTCCAAGTCCAAATAATTATTATTTTGAGCTTAATTGGGCAAGATTTCTCATCTGATTGAATACAGACGATGACTCCAAATTTTATTATTATTTTTTTTTAATTTTTATTTAATAATTACTTTATATTGACACTCGTTTCTGTTCCGATTTTTTTTCCCTCCCTCCCTCCACCCCCTCCCCTAGATGGCAAGCAGTCCTTTATATGTTGGATATGTTGCAGTATATCCTAGATACAATATATGTTTGCAGAACCGAACAGTTCTCTTGTTGCATAGGGAGAATTGGATTCAGAAGGTAGAAATAACCCGGGAAGAAAAACAAAAATGCAGATAGTTCACATTCGTTTCCCAGTGTTCTTTCTTTGGGTGTAGCTGCTTTTGTCCGTCATTTATCAATTGAAACTCAAGTCTCTTTGTCAAAGAAATCCACTTCCATCAAAATATGTCCTCATACAATATCGTTGTCGAAGTGTATAATGATCTCCTGGTTCTGCTCATTTCACTTAGCATCAGTTCATGTAAGTCTCGCCAGTCCTCTCTGTATTCATCCTGCTGGTCATTTCTTACAGAACAATAATATTCCATAACATTCATATACCACAATTTACCCAGCCATTCTCCAATTGATGGGCATCCATTCATTTTCCAGTTTCTAGCCACTACAAACAGGGCTGCTACAAACATTTTGGCACATACAGGTCCCTTTCCCTTCTTTAGTATTTCTTTGGGATATAAGCCCAATAGAAACACTACTGGATCAAAGGGTATGCACAAAAAATGTGTCAATGAACTAAATAGGAGAGTTATTACCTTATTAGTTTAATACAAAGTTGTGAAACATTTAATCAAATTCATTAATTGAAAATTCTGATTAGAAATGAAGCGGAGTATTATGGAAAATTTTATAGATATAAAGGGAAAAATACAATTAGATTATGCAAATTATAAGAACGACTCATGAATAACTATTAGTCTAAATGATTAATTTTGTAGTAGAAAATACAATGTTTAACAAACATATAAAGTGGCCAGAGTAAAGGGTAAAAAGAGGGAATATTCCATTTTTATTAGTAATGTACCCAATTTCTTCTTCTGATATGCACATAGTAGGCACAGTAAGGAATCAATAGAGTCTTTTTTAAAATGATAAGTACTATCTATCTAAAATCAAAAACAAGTATTATCTGAAATTAGAATTATCTTGAAGCCTTCCCAATAAGATCAGAACTGAAGAAAGGGTTCATTATCACTATTATTATTCAATATTGTACTGGAAATGCCAGCTAGAACAATAAGACAAGAAAAAAAATTTGAAGGAATAAAAATAGGTAATGGGCAAACAAGACTGTCATTCTTTGCAGATGGTTGAATTGTATAGTTAGAGAACTAGGGTTAGAGAACCCTAGAGAATTAACAAAAAAAATTAGAAATACTCAACAACTTTAACCAAGTTGCAGGATACAGTTTATACCCATATGAATCATCAGCATTTCTAGAAACTACCAACAAAAAAGATCAGGAAGTGATAGAAGGAGAAATTCCATATAAAATAATTCTAGACAATATAACATACTTAGAAGTGTGCCCTCCAAGACAAATTCAGGGATTATATAAATACAATTATGACACACAAATTTATTTCCACACAAATAAGGGCAAATCTTAAAAATTGGAGAAATATTATGTTTTCCTGGATGGGCTCAGGTAATATATTAAAATTATAATTCTACAAAAAGAAAGATTTTGTAAAGAAAGTTACAATACCAAGATACTGTAGAAATATTTAAGTGGTAACTTTAGAAGTACATCAAGAGACATATTAATATATAATGAAAATAATTACATTGAGAATAGTTGCCCAAATCATAAGTTTTAGTAGTTCTTTGGAGAAAAAGAATAATTTAATATAATTATTTTCATAATAAAAAGTAAGCATATTAAAATTAGATACTTAAAAACTATGAAATAAGTATGTGAATCATTAAATTTTCTTTCATATTTATATTATTCTATCACAATTATTTCATTTGATATGAATATACTTATGAAACTTAAAAAGAAACCAAAGAAGCATAAAAATTATCCTTAAAGCACTGTTTTACTTGCTTTTGATTTTCTAAGCTTCTGACAACATACATAATAGCATGATTTCACAAACAGTTTGACCCTAATTTCTGGTCAAAGCAACACAATTTGATCTATTGACTTGCAAGTGTAATCAGCAGAGACCCAGATGACATGCCAACATTGATTAGTTTGTTTTGAAAATTATGCTGTGTTTTAAGGACTTTTTTTTCATACCATCAAATGAATAATTAGTGCCTGACAGACACCCCTTGTCCTTCTGGCCCCTACAAGAATTCTCTTAGGCTATTAAATTGAATATTAACAAATCAACATAAAGAAGCTATGAGAGAAGTTTCTCTTCTGAGAAACAAACTTCAAATTATTATTTTCAGCATTTCTATTCTTTCAAATAAATTATGCTTGTGTGGCATAGTTTTGAGTTCTCTCACCATTGTCCTTTAAACCTACTCTTAAAAAATACTAATATCATTTTGCAAATGTCATATCTGCACTAAACTCACAATTTAAGATGTAGCTTTTAATTCTAAGGATTAAATCATAAGGTATCAATATTGTGTGATTGTCCATCTGGGCTTTTGAAGTCTGGGTCAAGCTTTTACAATTTCTACTAAGATGGAAAGAATTACAGATATGAACTCATTGAAAAATTACATATATACTGTCTGAAGACCAGCTGGGATAAATATAAAGATGCTTATCAATATTATTTTTGCTGAGAATGCCTTATAATTTAAGTAGTAATTTGTGTAAAAATCTAGGGTAAAGTAGTTGGCATAGTGCATATTACCAGAAGTCAGGAAAAACTGTTAAAATCTGGCTTCAGATACTTACTAGAAAGTGACCCAGGATAAAACTCTTAATCTGTCTGCCTCAATTTTTTCTTCTCAAAAATTCAAATAATAGTATCACTTGCCTTCCAGTTTTATTGTAAAGAGCAAATGAAATAATAATTGTAAAGTTTATATCAAAATGTCTAGCAAAAATTGTGACCTATGACAGAATATGAGAAAAGGGGACAAGATTTCTAAAAATCATATAGTTCTTGGAACAACTTCCTATGTGAATTGGAATATTGTACTATGTTCAAATAATTATTTGATATGCAACATTTCATCAGAAAAAAAAATTGTACTAGAAGCTGTGCTAAGCACTGGGAATACATAGAAAAGCAAAACCAAAAACAAACAAATAAAAAATAAATCCCTTCTCTCAAGAAGCCCATATTCTAGTCAAGTCTATAACATAGATTTTACCATGTATTTATAAGACATACAAAAAGCATCTAATTGCAGATGGAAAAGAATGGTGATGAGAGAATATTAAAGGCATCTTGTAGAAGGTGCTGCATCTTGGAAGAATACAATGAAGATGAGATTTTATCTGATGAAAGAGAGCATTCTCAGAATGAAGGATTGTCATTGAGAATCTAAAGAGATCATATTGAAATAACCAGTAGACCAGAATATTGTATACAGAAAAATAATGTGTAAGAAGACTGTAAAAGTAGGGAGAGACTGTGCTGTAAAAGCCTTTGAATGATAAAATGGAGTTTTTGCAATTCATGGACAAAGAAGTGATGTAATTAAGGAAGATAGCAAGATCATGGGTGTGACCATGTCTGTACAAGGTAAAGTAAGAGAAATGAAAAATTATAAAATTAAAAAGTTATGAGAAAAAGTCACTTAAAGAAGCATCAGTATGGATGTGGAAGTTCCTATTGTGAGGTTAAAGGTTAGAGTTAGGAGTAAAATGTAAGATTGACAATGAATTCATTGAGGAAAGAAGGAGATTGTCCTAGAATTCAATAAATCACAACATTAAGGATTGGGTAAAAAAATATGAAAGCCTTCCTCTAGAATGTGTAATTTTTAGGTGTAACTTGAAAGAAGCCAAGAGGCAGAGATGAGTAGGAAGCAGATTCTGCATGAAAGGAATAGGCACAGAATATGCCTAGAGCTGGGTGATAGAAGATTTTTTTTTCTTGAAAGAATAGGAAGAACTCCAATGTCATATTGTAAACTTGAAAGGAGGAAAGGTTGCTGAATAATGGGGAAAGAGGTCAAATCTTGAAATGAGATTAGGGAATAAGGAATATTCTGACTCCCCAATACAATCAGTATCTCAACAGCTTGAGTGAAAGTATATTCAGCATTAGAAAGGGTCCTAAAGGAAATATCAGATAGTCAGGAAAGAGACAAGTTTCAGTAAGATCCATATAAATCGAAGAAGAAAAGAAAAGTTTTCATGTAAAATAAAGTGTTTTTTTTTAATGTGTTTTGTTAAGAGTTCAAATGTTGGAGTTTGTTCTTCTCAAAGCACAACCGGTTTAGAGGCTTAGAGCCCTTCGGATGTCTCCAAATCCAAAGGTTCTGTCCTTCAGCCTCTGCCTCTGCCTTCTTCTGCCTCCAACCAAGACAGAGATGGAAGGTCTCTCTTATCTCCTTCTGGGGAGCCCAGCCACCAACTTGCCGCAGAGAAAGGGCTTCTGGCGTAGCTCCACTGAAATCCGTAAAGTGTTCTCTGCAGCAGAGTCGTTCTTCTCGAGTCCAACGCGATCAGCCAGCCAAGAGGAAAAAATGTATTCTGCCATAGATCCCTCATCGCTGGCCTTTTATCTGCCTCTTCTGAGAGAATGGGATTATGGGTTTTCTCCCATAGTGGTCTCTGGCCCAATGAGTTTTTAAGGGAGGTGTGGACTCCCTTGAAGTTAGAAAGTGTACTTTGTGAAGCTAGCATACTTGTGGACTCCAATGAGTAAAGGTGTGAACACAAGCCTTGTATTGATTAGTTCTACTTAGTACCTTGTTTCAGGTTCTGGCCAAAACATCTTCTTGTAAGATTAGATCAACTCTAATTAGTTAGCAGTTAGTAAGGATTCCAACAGTGTTTACTTGTTTTATTCAGTTCTTTAAATTATAGAGTACTCATTTCAGAGTGTCTTATAAAAAGGGAAGAAAGATATGGAGTAGGACTTTGTGGTGGGAAGAAGTAAGCTTGAAGGGTATTAAAGTGAGCAATACTGAACAAATCCTGTAAATGAAACTAAGACATCCATTTATCATTTCCGGTTTTTTTTTCACATATTTTTTCTAATTACTTGTAAAGATAGTTTTCAACATTCAATTTTGTAATAATTTGAATTCTAAATTTTTCTCCCTTCTTCCCTTCCTCCTTCCTTCCATAAAACAGTAAGCAATCTAATATCTATATATGTATATATGTATGTATATACACTCATTTAGAAAGTGTGTTTATATATATATATATATATATATATATATATATATATATATATATATATATATATATATTCCTACACAGTTTTACTTTTTAGAGTCATACTTAGAACTGAACTCACAAATCTAGACGTAGACTTCAATCCTAAGCATTAAACCATAAAGTATTCCTATCAGCCTGAGCTTTTGAACTCTGAATCAAGCTTTTATAATTTCTACTAAGATGAATTGACTTACAGATATGAACTCATCTCACTCTTTCTTTGGATTACTCAATTACTAAAGTCAATGTTAGACTATGGTTTACATTTCCAAGTACAGAACAAAACCAAATTGTCCTTACTGATTCCCTTGAAATTGGTCTTTGATATTGGCTCTTATAGGTTAAATTTTCTATTGATTTCAAGTTTGTTTGCAACAAACTGAAGGACTGAATTGAAAGGTCATATTTTTTATTCAATATTATACTAAATTTTGCTGTATATAATATTTTTGGCTCCAACCCAACTTATAGTGATTGTTGATATATGATATTCCAAGAAATGAACTTTTTTATTGTAGCTGTTCAATCCAATGTATGCATACATATTTATATAATTAGCATGCCACACAAGAAAAAAAGAGAAGCAAAATAAAATACAAGCAAACAACAACAAAAACAGTGAAAATGCTATATTGTGAACCAGACTCAGTTCTCACAGACCTCTCTGTGGGTATAGATGGCTCTCTTCATCACTGAAAAATTGGAATTGTTTTGAATCATGTCATTGTTGAAGATTGTATAATCTTGTTATTGCCATGTATAATGATATCTTGGGTTCGTCTCATTTCATTTAGCATTAATTCATGTAAGTCTCTCCAGGTCTCTCTGAAATCATCCTCTTGGTTGTTTCTTACAGAAGAATAATATTCCTTAACATGCATATGCTATAATTTATTCAGCCATTCTCCAATTGATGGGCATCCATTCAGTTTCCAGTTTCTTGTCACTACAAAAAGGGCTGCCACAAACATTTTTGCACATATGAGTCCCTTTACCTTCTTTAAAATCTCTTTAGTATATAAGCCCAATAGGAACACTGCTGGATCAATTAGTATGCACAATTTGATAACATTTTGAGTATAATTCCAAATCGCTCCCCAGAATGGTTGGATCCATTTACATTATACAAATAATGTATTACTGGTCCAGTTTTCCCACATCCCCTCCAACATTCATCATTATTTTTTTCTGTCATCTTAGCCAATCTGAGAGGTGTGTAATTGCATCTCAGAGTTGTCTTAATTTGCATTTTTCTGATCAATAGTGATTTAGAGCACCTTTTCATATGACTAAAAATAGTTTCAATTTCTTCATCTAAAATTTTCTGTTCATATCATTTGACCATTTATCAACTGGAAAATGGCTTGAATTCTTATAAATTTGAGTTAATTATCAACATATATTAGAAATGAGGCCTTTATCAAAACCTTGAATGTAAAAATGTTTCCTCAATTTATTGCTTCCCTTCTAATCTTGTCTATATTAATTTTGTTTGTACAAAACTTTTTAGCTTAATATATTTAAAATCTATTTGTTGTTAAATTATGAGTTCTACTTCTTTTGTTCCTGAAGCAAGAAGTGACTTGCCTAGAGTCATACAGCTAGGAAATGTAAAGTGTCTGAGTTCAGATTTGAACTTGGGTCCTCTTGATTTCAGAGATGGTGCTCAATTCACTATGTCACCTAGCTGCCCCAAATTCCAATTCATCTTTGGTTACAAATTCCTTCCTCCTCCACAGATCTATGAGGTAAACTATCCTATGTTCTTCAAATTTATTTATAATTATATTTTTTATGCCTAGATCATGAACTCATTTCAACCTTATCTTAGTATATGGTATTAGGTTTGAATCAGTGCCTAATTTCTGCCACAGAAGTTTCCAATTTTCCCAAGTTTTTATCAAAAGTGTGTTCTTATCCCCAAAGCTAGGGTCTTTGGATTTGTCAAACACTAGATTGCTATAGTCTTTGATGATTTTATTCTGTGAACCTAACCTATTCCAAAGATCAACTGTTCTATTTCTTAGCCAGTACCAAATGGCTTTGATGACCGCTGCTTTGTCATATAGTTTTAGATCTGGTACAATTAGGTCACCTTGGTTTGCATTTTTTTTCATTAATTTCCTGGATATTCTTGACCTTTTGTTCTTCCGGATGACCTTTGTTGCTATTTTTTCTAGGTCAATAAAATACTTTCTTGGGAGTTTGATTGGTATAGAACTAAATAAATAGATTAGGTTAGATAGTATTGCCATCTTTATTATATTCACTCAACTTATCCAAGAGTATTTGATATGTTTACAGTTTTTTTAGATCTGAATTTATTTATGTGAAAAGCATTTTGTAATTTTACTCATATATTTCCTGACTTTTTCTTGGCAAATATTTTATACTATTGACAGTTATTTTAAATGGAATCTCTCTTAGTATTTCTTGCTATTGAATTTTGTTAGTAATGTATAAGAATGATGATGATTTATGTGGATTTATTTTGTATCCTGCAACTTTGCTAAAGTTGTGAATTATTTCTAATAACTTTTTAGTAGACTCTCTGGGGTTCTCTAAGTAGACCATCATATCATCTGCAAAGAGAGATAATTTGGTTTCCTCATTACCTACTCTAATTCCTTTAATATTTTTTTCATCTCTTATTGCCAAAGCTAGCCTTTTAAATACAATATTGAACAGTAATGGTGATAGGGCAACTTGTGTCACCCCTGATCTTATTGGTAATGGTTCCAGTTTGTCCCCATTACATATGATGCTTGCTGATAGTTTTAAATAGATGCTACTGTCTATTTTAAGGAAAAGTCCATTTATTCCTATACTCCCTAGTGTTTTTAATAAGAATGTATGTTACATTTTGCCAAATTTTTTTTCTGCATCTTTTGAGATAATAACATGATTTTTGTTAGTTTAATTATTGATCTAGTCGATCATGCTAATAACTTTCCTAATATTGATCCAGCCCTGCATCCCTGGTATAAACCCTACTTGGTTATAGTGTATTATCCTGCAGATGACTTTCTGTAATCTCATTGCAAATATTTAATTAATATTTTTGCATCAAAATTCATTAGGGAAATTGGTCTATAATTTTCTTTCTCTGTTTTCCTCCTGTTTAATTATCAGTACCATATCTGTGTCATAAAAGGAATTTGGTAGGAGTCCTTCATTCCCTATTTTTTCATATAGTTTATATAGTATTGGAGTTAATTGTTCTTTAAATGTTTGGTAGAATTCACACGTAAATCCATCTGGTCCTGGGGATTTTTTCTTAGGGAGATGATTAATTGCTTGGTTTTTTTTTGTCTAAAATGGGACTATTTAAGTAATTTTTTTTTCTTTCTATTAATCCAGGCAATCTATATTTTTGTATGTATTTCTCTTACTTAGGTTGTCAAATTTATTGGCATAAAGTTGGGCAAATAACTCCTGATAATTGCTCTAGTTTCCTCTTCATTGGTGGAAAGTTCTCCCTTTTCATTTTTGAGACTAACAATTTGATTTTCTTCTTTCCTTTTTCTAATCAAATTAATGAAAGATTTAACTATTTTGTTGGTATTTTCATACAACCAACTTTTAGTTTTATTTATTAATTCAATAGTTTTTTAATTTCAATTTTATTAATCTCCCCTTTCATTTTTAGAATTTTGAGTATTTGAATGGGGCGGGGGGGGTTAATTTGTTCTTTTTCTAGTTTTTTTTTATTTGCAAGCCCAATTCATTGATTCTCTCTTTCTCTAATTTATGCAAGTAAGCATATAAGATATAAAATTCCCCCTTATTACTGCTTTGGCTAAATCCTACAAATTTTGGTATGTTTTCTCATTATTGTCATTATCTTAGATGAAATTATTTATTGTGTCTATGATTTGCTGTTTTACCCGTTCATTCTTTAGGATGAGATTATTTAATTTCCAATTACTTTTTGGTCTATTTTCACCTGTCCCTCTATTGAATGTAATTTTATTGCATTGTGATCTGAAAAAAAATGCATTTGCTATTGTTCCCTTTCTGCATTTGATTTTGAGGTCTTTATGTCCTAATATATGGTCAGTTTTTGTATAGGTTCCATGAACTATTGAGAAGAAAGTGTACTCCTTTCTGTTTCCATTCGATTTTCTCCAAAGATCTGTCCTGTGTACCTTTTCTAGTATTCTTTTTACCTCTTTAACTTCTTTCTTATTTATTTTGTGTTTTGATTTATCTAGTTCTGAGAGAGCAAGATTGAGATCTCCCACTATTATAATTTTGCTGTCTATTTCTTATTACAACTATCTTAATTTCTCCTTTAGGGATTTAGATGCTATACCACTTGGTGCATATATGTTTAGTATTGATATTGCTTCATTAGCTATGCTACCTTTTAGCAAGATATAATTTTCTTCCTTATCTCTTTTAATTAGACCAATTTTTGCTTTTGCTTGATCTGAGATCAGGATGGATATCCTGCTTTTTTTTGCTTCACCTAAAGCATAACAGATTCTGTTCTAACCTTTTACCTTGACTCTGTATGTATTGCTCTGCTTTAAATGTTTTTCTTGAACAAAATATTGTAGGGTGATGGCTTTTAATCCAGTCTGCTATCTTCTTTTTATGGGAGAGTTCACCCTATTCATATCTATAGGTTAAAACTGCTAATTTTGTATTTTCTGCCATCTTATTTACCCCAAATTATACTTTTCTCTTTTCTTTTCCTCTTTCCCCCCCAGCATTTTACTTGTAAGCACCCACTTGCCTCAAGCAGCCTTCCCTCTTCAGTGCCCCTCTCTTATACTTTCCCCCTATTATTTCTTTTCCCCCTTCTATTAACCTACCCCTTCTCTTTTCCTCCCTTCCCCCCCTCCCACTTTCCTATAAGATGAGGGAAGTTTTCCAGTGAAACCATATATGTCTAATATTCTCTCTTTGAGCCAAATCTGATGAAAGTAAAATTCACACAATATTCATCCCCCTACCTTCTTTCCTTCAATTATAATTAGCTTAATGGTCATGGGAGAAGATCAGAAGAAATTTATGTCCTCTCTGCCATTTTGGCTCTACCCCTCAACTTTTTTGGTTTTGATGCTGGTAATTTGGTTTGTTTGTTTATTTGTTTTTCAATCAAATTAACCAAAGGTTTATCTATCTGATTGGGGATATTTCTATAAACCTAATTGTTTGTTTTATTTATTAGTTTAATAGTTTTTTAAGCTTTGCATTTAATTAATTTCTTATTTTTTTGTTTTTCAGAATTTCTAATTTGACATTATATTGGGGATTTTTAATTCATTGTTTTTCTAGGTTTTTTTTTTCTTTAGTCGTATGCCAAATTCATTAATCTCCTCTTTTTTCTATTTTATTCATACAACAATTTTCTTTTAAAAACTTCTTTGGCTACCTCTCATATGTTTTGGTATATTGTTTCATTATTGCCATTCTCTTGGGTGAAACTATTGACTCTTTCTCTCATTGTTTGGCCTACTTTTTCTTTAGGATAAGCTTATATAGTTTCCAATTAATTTCCAATAATCTGATTAATTCCAATAGTCTATATTTCCATGGTTCTTTACTATTATTTTTGTTCCATAATGATGTATTCATTTCCTTTACTTCTTTCTTGTTTACTTTGTGATTAGGTTTATCTAGTTCAGAGAGAGGAGGTTGAGATAATTCATTGGGTTAGTTTTGATGTCTATTTCTTTATGAAACTCACTTAACTTCTCTAAGAATTTAAATGATATATCACTTGGTACATATATGTTTAGTATTCATTATCTATGATACCTTTTTCAAGGTCAGTAGTTTGGTTACTTAAGTCTTTTAATTGTATCTATTTTTGCTTTTGCTTTTTTGAGATCACTATTGCTATCTCTGTTTTTCCCTTTTATTTCAGCTGAAGAATAATATATTCTTCTCCAGATTTTTCCCTTATTCTGCATGCATCTCTCTATTTCACTTGTGTTTCTTGTATGCAACATATTGTAAGATTCTGGCTTTTAATCTACTCTGCTATCCATTTTATGGGAGAGTTCATCCCATTCACACGTACAGTTATGATTACTGAGTATGTTTTGCCTTCCAATCTATTTTCACCATTTATACTTTATCTGTCCCTTCTCCCTCTACTTCCTCATCTATATTTTGCTTCTTACTCCTACTTCCTTCAATGTGCTTTCCCTTCTATCAGACACAACACTCTTTCTCTCTATCCACTCCTCTTTTCCTGTAAGGTCAGATAAAAGTATAAACCCAAGTATATGTTTGTATGTCTTCATGTGATATAATTTTTTGCTCATTTCTTTAAGTGAACTTTTGTCACAGGAGATAATGTCCCAAGATTCTTTTGCTGAAGGACTAGTGTCTCATTACTGAGCCTAGAGGAGCTGGCAGCTTGCTCACTGTGCTGAATTGGCCTGGCCTCATTGTGTCTACTTCTGTCTGGGCTGTGGGAGTCACAAATTTGCCTTTTGTGTTGGGGGTGGAGGCCTCAAAGATGGACTTCTGTGTCACTTGTCTTCTGAGCAAGGATTGATGAATTTACATTACTGTTCTGTGCTATGGCTGAGAGTCTCTCACTATATTACTGGCACCACATCTGCACTGGACCGCGTTCCCCTTTTATCCAATTGAGACAGACTTCTTTAGGTGGAATTTTGTTTCATTCCTTTTGTGAGTTCTGTCACTTCAAAATCTGCTTGGAAGCTTTATTTAGCATTGTTTCTTAGCAATTTAGGAGAGCTCAGGTAATTCCCTGGCTTCACTCTGCCATCTTAGCTCTGCCCTCATTATTTCTATTTTTATAGGAGACAGAACCAAGATGGCAGAGTTAAGACAAGAACTTGTCCAATTCTTTTCCCAACCGCTCTAAATATCTTTAAATAATGAATCTAAACAATTTTTAGAGCATCAGAACACCCTAAAAGATGGAGTAGAACATTTTCCTGCTGAAGGGAACTTAGAAGATCATCAGAAAAGGTCTGGGACATCATGGTGGGAGTCTAGCATGAAGTCCTTGTACAGGCGCTGCCAGTACATTTTGGGCCCCAACTTCAACCCTAATGATAGTATTGCTGGCTTCCAGACCTTTCAGCCCAGAGCCAACAAAGAGGACTTGGAAGGTCAGCAAAAAAATGTCTGTGGTACCAGGATGAGAGCCCAGCATTTAAGCCCAATACAGGCTGCCAGACCTCTGAATCAGCAACAGTGGTGGAGGCTTCTGGATCTCTTGTCCTTGGGACACTAGGAACAATTAGGAAGGCCAGAGGAGAGGGTCTGTGGTCCCAGGGGTCTTACTTAGAGTTCCAGGGTAGATCACACCAATGTAGCCCCAGTCTCAACCTCTGGGGCCCTGGCATCTGCAAAGCAGGACTCTGCTGCTTTAGCACACTGGATCTTACAGCTACAGTGAGGCAGAAACACTCCTAACAGTTTCAGGGCAGAAAAGAATGCCTGTGGTCAGGTTCCTAGAAAGATTTCTGAAAACAGCTACACAAAATCCCTATATCTTGGGACAGAGCACCCTCTATCCTGGAAATAGAGCCCTACTTTAACAAAGAGTTAAAAAATCAAATAATAGGTTAGAAAAATGAGCAGACAACAGAAAAAGTTCTGAACATTCTTATTTTTTTTAAATAAACAGGTTGGTGATTACTATTGTATACCATAGTTTTGAAGCCTGGTATATCTATGCTCTTGTAGTAGTTGCATCATCTCTTTATATTCTTTCCAAATAAGTTACACAAGGCTAATTTTCTGCAAAAAGTCAATGAAATCATGTTCTAGACTTAATTGGTCCACTTTAATGAAGTTCAAATAGAAAAGTCCAATATAGAAGGCATAAGAGACTCTATAAGATTGATGCATAATGCTGGTAAAATGGGGTTCTTAGGAAAATGCTCAAGTTGGGAGCTGCTCCTAGAAATATCATTATTGTATCTTTACCACCTAATCTTTCCATGCTATTGTTAAGTAAACTTGATTCCATTAGAGAATTAAAGAGTGCACAACTGGTCTCTTTTCAATCCAATTCTGATCCTTAATCAACCTGGCTCAAGGCAGAACTATCCCAGAACATTTAGTTGCAGGATTGGTTGGAAATCACCCTGTCTTTGACCTCACAGTTGAAATAGGGGAAGAGGAATGAAGAGGAAGAAATGCATCAGATGAGATAATAATTCAACATGGGAATCTTACACCCTGTGTTCACTGTGTAAATGTCCATATATCTTTAATTTGCTCAGTGGCACAAGAAGATTGTTTTCACTAACAGTGGAATCAGAAAGCAATTTTCCAGATGCATTCACCAACTAGAGATAGATGTGAATGTTCTCTGGATTCTTTAAAACAATGCCCTATTGGGATGAACATTGTTTGAACCTTAATTTCATCAGATTTGGCTCAAAAAAAAAGAAAAATATAAATACGTATTTTGGTATAGAGATCTGTTTTACCCTGTAGGGAGGTAGGAGAAGAAAGGGGAAAGGCAAGGCAAAGAATAATAGAAGAAAAGGCAGAAGTAGAAGAAGAAAGAAATATGCCCTATCAATGATAATTTCATTTATCTAATTTGAATAATTCTGTATGAGTTGAAGATGATTGTGATCTCTAGGTCAAACAATTCTGGCCAACCTGGATTTTATTTCTCTAAAGATGCATAAATTTTGATTGTTGGAAAATTATGATTAATAAACTACTATATATAGTATTCGAGAGGTCATCAAGAATTGTATTGTGGGAATCTTATTGAAATGCTTAACTTCAAAGGACTTGTTAGGAAGGGCCACCTGAAAGAAAAATGCCTTTGTCTTCTTACAATCTCTGGGATGCTTGCAGAATAGAGGATATTGACAAATATATGAAATGTAGCAATGTTAATTTTCTGAGAAGTCGGGAAGAAGAGGATATGGGAGAAGACAATTATGTTAAGGGAGAAAAGCTTCTTTTCTTCCTCTGGAAAATTTATAATATAATTTTCTTTCTGGAATTTCCAGTGATTGTCAGGAAGGGGACCCTAGAAACAGCTCTCACATGTACTGAGCTACTTGAATCTCTGACCATTCTTTTAATTTCAATTTCTTTTTCTAAACATACATGAGTGAAAAGCAATCTGTAGATAGATAGATTTTAAAAATGAGAAACTCACGAGGTTCTTAGTAAGAGTTGCCTGAAGCAGTAGACGTTTCTACATTGAATATGACTGATATGAAAAGGAAGAGGAGTCCAGGCACTAACTAGCAAGGCTTACTGGAATACCTTGCCTGAGCCATTCATTGTGGGCTGAACCATCTATAAGCAGTGATAACCTGGCTAGTAGGTAGTAGTAATGATTAATAGACAGAGGTATTATTAGGCCCATCTGAGAAAGTGGCAGTACTTCTTGTTCCTAAGCAGAAAAGGCAGTAATTTAAACACAGCAAAAGCAAAATCTAGTAGATAGGTTCAGCATACCCTTTTGCTTATATAATCTGGATTTTATAAAGAAGGTCTGATGGGACCAGAGAATGGAGTTAATGGGAAGGTCATTTCTAATGAAAGGAAAGGTTGAAATTGTCTCTTTATAAATATTTTTATTTTGGAAAACAGTTGGATTTTCTCAGAAGAGGATTCTAAACTGAGCTCTAATCCCAATTTGTTCCCAAGGAGGGTAATGCTACAGGGTTAGGCTCAATATTAATTCATATCCCCAGATATGCTGAATGCAAGAAGATAATAGTGTTTTAGCTATCTTACTATAGTTGATCTTGACCCATTATGAAGATTGGTATCTATGCTTGAAGTGTCATCATCTGTGCTATGGATCAGACATTCCTTATTCTATTCCTGTTAACTGTAATCACTTTACTTTTGAGGACCTGCTGGAAACTCTGAAATTATATACTATCTATCATATGAATCAGATTATTAAAAACTGGGAATCAGTCCTTTCAAAAAGAAGAAGTATTTCTTTGGGAGGCCTTTGTACTATTGGTTTGTGGGGGTATTTTTTCATACACACACACACATATATGCTCACATTTGTATGGATTATGTATATGTATATGAATGTATGTACTTATACATGTGTATGTGTGTGTCTATTTTTATCTGTACAAAATTATTCTAGGGCTACCTATACAAGACTTTTCATCTACTTAAGTTCAGAGCTGTCTAGTAATGAGTCAGTGATCATTTGAGTGATCCAAGTAAACGGGCCACTTAAGGATCTCTAGAAAGCCTTTAAGAAATTGTTCTCATTCTGGAGAGCAATCTGAAACTACACCTATACTGTACATAGCCTTTAATCCAGCAGGGCTATTATTGGGCCTGTATCCCCAAGGAAATCATAAAAGATAGAAAAGAACCCACATCTGCAAAAATGTGTGCAGCAGCTCTTTTTGTGGTAGCAAATAATTAGAAAAGGAATGGATGCCCATCAATTGGGGAATGGCTGAATCAGTTATGGTATATGCAGGTGATGGAATATTGTTGTTTTATAAAAATGATGAACAAGCTTATTATAGCAAAGCCTGAGAAGATTTACATGAACTGGTGCTAAGTGAAACAAACAGAAAAAATAATATATTATACACAATAACAGCAAGAATGTTTGAGGATCAACTATGAAAGACTTGGTTCTTCTTAGCAGTTCAGTTATCTGAAGCAATCCCAATAGACTATTGACAGAAAATGCCATCTGAATCCAGGAAGAGATCTAAGAAGACTGAATGTAAATCAACACATGCTATGTTCACTTCTTTTTTCTAATTTTTTAACCTCTTCCATGGTTTTTCCCTTTTGCTCTGATTTTTCTCTCCCAACATGATTTCTTAAGCAATGTGTATAAATAAATAAATTTACTACAATAAAAAGGAAGAAATTACCCCCAAGGGATGGAATATAGTAGGACCAATAATTACTAAGATAACAGTTTTGCAGATATGGCTAGTTTTTCTTTAAAAGTCAAGAAAATTATCTTTAGAATTAAATTGATCTAGAGGGCTAAGGCCCAGGCCTTTGATGAGTTTTCTGGCTCCCATGGTACAGATGTGAGCTCTTTAACCTTGAAATATGCTGTTGGAGTACATGATACATGTCTATGACAAAGGAAAAGAAAGAAATCTTGCAACAGGTAAATTAATGCTACTTCTTTTCCAAGCTATTATAAAGTAAGCTTCTTTCAATTAAATGTTAGGTAGTTTTAAAATATCTCCTGTTTCCTTAATAATAAACACAAGTGACTAGATAAAGTAAAGCAATCGTGGCCAGTATATACCTCTTTTCTCATACTCTTTTCCCCACTATCTTCCTAAAAGATGTCTGATGTTTTCTCATGTTAAGGTGATTTTTTTATTGTGTCCATCTACATAGTTACCCCTTCCATCCATCCCTTATTCATACTTCTATCACAAAATCTTTATTCTGTAAAGATCTGATGATATTATTCATCAGGTTTAAAAAAAGCCATCTTTTATAAGTCATTTCATTTCTCTGGGCCTTTCAATTCTAAAATGAATAGGTTGAACTTAAAAAGTTCTACATCTCCTTTCAGTTAAATGATTCAGCCATGCTGTCCTATAATTTATTCCTCATAAACAACATTCTATCTTTTGTTTCTGAACTTTATACCTAGTCAAAAAGTAATATCATATGCCTTTTACAATCCCTTGTTTTACCAGCTTGATTTAGGATCCACATGGGACCTTTCATGATTCCCTAGACATGAGTACCTTCAAGCCCTGAAATTACCAAATATAGAAAATCCTCAACATTCCCCACTTTCTAAACAATAAGCATTGACATGATTTTATTAATAACCCCACTCCTACTTTCAACATTTGCAGCTATGTGCAATAGGGAAAAACATGAGAGCTATCAGTTTCTGGACCAGTTGGTAGCCTATTAAGTATTTTGCTGATTTTGTTCACTTTACCTTTGTATGCATTTATTGCATATTTTCATTGTTTATCATTAAAACTCAAATTTTCCATTGCAATTATACTCCTAAAGCACAATGCAAATTTTCTGGGCTTTAAGCCCAAGCCTCCAAATTCAATGATATGGCTAAAGTGAGAAAATAAAGGTGTTAAATTTCATGCCAGAATGCCTACAATTCTTGTCAGCTACAAATTTGGCATTAATACCTTCCATAAGGAGGAAAGTATTCCTAAAAGCATTTCTGAATATACTCTAGAAAGTGAAAAAAAAACTTCTCAAGTGCTCAAAGAAGAAATTGAAAATATTAGAAAAGCAGCAAGTAATGGAGATAGTAACACAGGCCTTCTCACATGCCATAGGGCTCCCTGTATCCAGGGATATGGTCAGCATATTATGGAGATGTAGAGCAGTAACAAAGCAGCAGCCTGCCCCTGCTGTGTCAGCCTGAGAGTCTGACCAGAATGAGCCAAATTAAACTGTACTAGATGGAGGTTCTGAATTCTCATAGATGCCAAAACTTACTCTCAAGTTGGTACTTTGCATTGGGTAACAACTCAACCTTTGAACTAAAACACAGATTATAGATGGTGAGTTGACCATTTACCTTTTATTCTTCAGCAAATTATGACATCAGTTTTCATTTTCCTGTCCATCCTTGTCCTGTCCTATTTTGCCTTTCCACTCCATTGTATTTTTTGTACTATTTCATGGGTCCTACATTAGAAAAAATATATCTTATAAAAATTAATGTTTTGTTATAAAGAATTTTATGCAGAAAGGTATATGTTCAGTAACCTATATAGAAAGATTATAATTTTTATTGCTTCCTGGAACATAACCCACTATTTCCTGTAGGTTCAGATTTAAGCATTCTTATTTTTGACTTTTGCATCTTTTTCTAGAAGTGTTACCATCATTAAAATTGAGAATTTACTAAATTTTCTTTGAAAATATTTGGCATATACTTATATTGGAATTTTTCACCTGATAGATTATAAGGTTATTGTGACCAGGGACTGTTTCAATTGTCTTTGTTTCTCAAACTGGGATAATGCCTAACATAAATTCATGACTGCTTATTGATTTTTTTTCTTGTTTTTTTATTTGTTTATTTATTTATTTTAATAGAGCATTTTTTTTTCAAAACATATGCAAGGATAATTTGACAACATTGACCCTTGCATAGACATGTTTCAGATTTTCTCCTCCTTCCCCCCACTGCCTCCACTAGATGGCAAACAATGCAATATATGTTAAACATGTTAAAATATTTGTTAAATCCAGTATGTATAAACATATTTATATAATTTTCTTTCTTTACAACAAAATTCAGATTAAAAAAAAAAGTAAACGAGAAAGAAAACAAAATGAAAGCAAACAACAACAAAGAGAGAGAATGTTAGGTTTTGATCCACATTCAATTACCACAGTCTCTCTCTGGGTGTAGACGGCTCTCTTCATCCCAAGATCACTGGAACTAGCATCTCATTGTTGGAAAGATACACCTTCATCAGAATTAATCATTGTATAATAATGATGTTTCTGTGTACAATAATCTCCCGCTGATGCTTATTGTCAATTCGTGTAAATCTCTCCAGATAAAATGAAATCATCCTCCTGATCATGTATTATATAACAATAATATTCCATAGCATTGAAATACCATAACCTATTCAGCCATTCTTCAACTGATGGGCATCCATTCAGTTTCCAGTTCCTTGCCACTTAGAAAAGGGCTGCCACAAACATTTTTTTCACATGCAGATCCCTTTCTTTTTTTAAAGATCTTTTTGGGATATAAGCCCAATAGAAATACTGCAGGGTCAAATAGTATACACAGTTTGCAAACTTTTTAAACATGGTTCTAAATTGTTCTCCAGAATGGCCGTATTCATTCAAAGTTCCATCAACAATGAATCAAGTGTCCCAGTTTTCCCACATTCCTCCAACATTTGTCCTGGTCTTTTCCTGTCATCTTAGCCAGCTGAGAGGTGTGTAGTGGTATCTCAGAGTTGTCTTAATTTGCATTTCTCTGATTAATAGTGATTTAGAGCACCTTCTCATATGATTAGAAATAGTTTTAATTTCTTCATCTGAAAATTCATCTGTTCATATCCTTTGATCATTTATCAATGGGAGAATGGCTTGAAATCTTATAAATCTGAATCAATTCTCTATATATTTTATTTTATTTTTAAAAATTTTTTATTATAACTTTTTATTTATAAGATATATGCATGGGTAATTAGTTCAGCATTGACAATTGCAAAACCGTTTGTTCCATTTTTCCCCCTTCTTCCCCCCATTCCCTTCCCCAGACAGCAGGTTGACTGATACATATTAAATATGTTAAAGTATAAGTTAAATACAATGTATGTATACATGTCCAAACAGTTATTTTCCTGTATAAAAAGAATCGGACTTTGAAATAGTGTACAATTAACCTGTGAAGGAAATGAAAAATGTAGGCGGACAAAAATAGAGGGATGGGGAATTCGATGTAGTGGTGCATAGTCAACTCCCCGAGTTCTTTCACTGGGTGAAGCTGGTTCAATTCAATACTGCTCTGTTGGAACTGATTTGGTTCATCTCATTGTTGAAGAGGGCCATGTCCATCAGAAATGATCATCATATAGTATTGTTGTTGAAGTATATAATGATCTCCTAGCCCTGCTCATTTTACTCAGCATCAGTTCATGTAAGTTTCTCCAGGCTTTTCTGAAATCATACTGCCGGTCATTTCTTATAGAACAATAATATTGCATAATATTCATATACCACAATTTATTCAACCATTCTCCAATTGATGGACATCCATTCATTTTCCAGTTTCTGGCCACTACAAACAGGGCTGCCACAAACATTCTTGCACATACAGAGCTCTTTCCTTTCTTTAAGATCTCTTTGGGATATAAGCCCAGTAGAGACACTGCTGTAGCAAAGGGCATACACAGTTTGATAACTTTTTGAGCATAGTTCCAGATTGCTCTCCAGAATGGCTGGATGTGTTCACAATTCCACCAACAATGCATCAGTGTCCCTGTTTTTCCAGATCCCCTCCAACATTCCGCATTATCTTTCCCTGTCATTCTAGCCAATCTGACAGGTGTGTAATGGTATCTCAGAGTTGTCTTAATTTGCATTTCTCTGATTATTAATGACTTGGAGCACCTTTTCATGGCTAGAAATAGTTTCAGTTTCTTCATCTGAGAATTGTCTGTTCATATCCTTTGACCATTTATCAATTAAAGTATAGCTTGATTTCTTATAAATTACTGTCAGTTCTCTATATACTTTCCAAATGAAGCCTTTATCAGAACTTTTGACTGCAAAAATAGGGAATACGACATATAGTGTGTGTGTGTGTGTGTGTGTGTGTGTGTGTGTGTGTATGTGTGTGTGTATTTCCTAGCTGTGTGACCCAGGCAAGTCGCTTAAACCCAACTGCCTCAGCTAAACAAAAAAATGAATACAATGTACAGTCAATGTACAGTATAGAAAGAGAAATCATAAATTAGAGACAGTATTTGCAGTTTGTTTCTGACAAAAAATATGATATTATGCTATATAGAGAACTGGTACAAATATGTAAGATCAAAATCATTTACCTGTAAGCAAGTAATCGATGAATACAAACATTTTTTAAATAACATTTTATTGCCCCCAATTATATCTTAATTCTTAACACTTTTTAAAAGTTTTGAGTCCCAAATTCTACCCCTTTCTTACTCTCTGCACTCTTACTTCCATGAGATGTCAAATAATCCTATATTGGTTATACAAGGAAAGAAAGAAGGAAGAAAGGAAGGAAAGAAGGAACTTTTCAGTCTGTATGCAGACAATATCATTTTTTTTTTCCTGGAGGACCCATCATGATTCCTTGGGGATTGTCTTGGATTATTGTATTGCTGAGAATAGCTAAGTGTTTCATGGTTTTTTATTGTACAACTTTACTGTGTACAATGTTCTCCTACTTCTTCTTATTTTCCATCAATTCATTTAACTCCAGATGTTGTTTTTTTTCTGAAATCATGCTACTTGTCATTTCTTATAACATAATAATATTCTGTTACAATTATATGCCACAATTTCTTCAGGTTTTCCCAATCCTTAATTTCCAATTCTTGGCCATCACAAAAGAGCTGCTATAAGTAATTTTATGCAAGTAGGTTCTTTTTTTCTTTTCTTTTCAATCCACCAATAATGCACTTATGTCCCAGGTTTCCTCCAAACCATCAAATATTTATTATTTTTTGTATTATTCAATCTTATAGTCTTGAGGAGCTAACTCAGAGTTTGACATAAAGACTTACAATGGAGAGAATTTTGAGTTCCCTGTTTTCCTTTTTATTTTTTTTTTACACCATTCAAACTGCTTTTTAAAAAACATAAATTTTAGAAGTCAAAACTAATTTTTTTTAAAAATTATTTCTTTTACTTATATTTATCTTATTTATTATTCATTCGAGTTATTAAGTGATGGCACCTTTACATTCTTATTTGAAGACTACTGCTACCATACTAATATGGTTTTGAATCGATATTTCCAGGTGGATCACACCCATATTTTTACTATTAAGCTTGCTAAGTTGTCAAGTACAGCTGAGAATGAACATAGAGAATATATTTCCTTGCCTACAGTTATGAATAAAACAGATTTTATACCTCAATAAAATGAATTATGGCCTTTACTTGGCCCTTCTCAACCCTAGAGGTTTGATCCCCAAAATTACATATTAAAATAATTACTTCCATGTTTCTATGAATGTGTAACACCCAGCCTTGAGTATTCCTGTCATTGGTGCAAATAGCAACCCATGTCAATCTTATCATTCTGAGGATCATGTCATATGATTTTCAATAGGTTTTCCATGTGCATAAACAGTTCTTACAGTCTCTGAATATCTTATTCTAGATCTCCTAATCATTTATATTGTGTTTCAGATAGGCAAAATACAGTAATATATATTAAAGGATGCTGTTAAGGCATTAAAGCTTTGAGGAATTTTGATGAATCAAAATCAGAAAGAATGTTGGGGGCTAACTACCATATAGAAAGAGGTTGTTTGTCTTGCTTGTTTTCAATGAGAGCTGATAAGCAATTTATCAATCATCAAGCATGTATTGAAGTACTTAGAGGAGACCTAAAACTATGCTAGGAACAAAAGAGTATTCCAAAATAAAATTCTGGACTAAGAAACATATGCTAATTGAGGAAACAACAATAGTTAGCAGAGGGAAATTAAGAGTTTGAATGAAAAACTCACAGTCTCTGGAGTCATAAGATATAGGTTTAATGTTAATTCTTCCTTTTTCTCCTTTTTTGAACTTTTACATTTGGTTTTAACTTTTGGAACTTTGGTTTACTTATCTATACAGTGGTAGTATAGGATTATATATTTACAAATTCTTTTTAAGCTAAAAAAAAGTATAAAATATTTGGTAAATTGATTACTTACATTAAAATAGAAATTTTGTCACTAAACATATCTGTTACCTGGGGCTGACCATTTGACCTTTCTAAGTCTCAGTATCCTCCCTAATAAAATGAAGTGATTGCTTAGATTATATTCATCATGATCTTCATTTTATTCATTTTTAATTTTATTTTATTTAAAAAAACAAAATCAGAAAAACAGAAAAGAAATACAAAACAAAGTAAGTCAAACGTGCTCAACAGAAAACAGGGAAGATTCAAAATATAAAACAATAAATTACCAGATCAAGAAATTATATCTATGTCTGTATATATATATACATATATATATAGAAGAAATTATATTTATGAATGTCCACTTTTGTCTTTACTTCCTTGTAAATTGTTCTTTGTTTCTCTGCTGTGTTATTTTATTCTCCCCCCCCCTTTAATTCTCCACACCATCCCCAAGCAAGCTACAGTTGAGAAGAGATATATTTATGTGTATAGATAGATAGATAGATAGATAGACACATATCCACCCTTATTTCTTTACAGATTTTGAAAGGTGCTTATACCCTTAATGATAGATAGATAGATAGATCCATAGATAGATAGATAGATAAAAAGATAGATAGATATAGCTAAATAGATATGAAACACCTATTAAATCCATTGCAGATGTGAGTAGGTTTTTAGAACTATAAGCCCTCCGCCCATCTCTAATGCCTCTATGTCTATTCTTCCTCTGTACCTCATTTATATAATATGTTTACTATTTTTTATCTTAATTCTTCTAATCTTTCTTTTGAACTAACCTATTACTGATGTGAATCTTAAACATATAATGTATATATAAAAACATAAATAATTCTTTCTCATGTAAAGAGTTTATCCATATTAACTTCCTTAAAATAGATTTTTCATATTGGCTCTAATAGGTTAAATTTTCTGTTTGGGTTTTGTTGATAGAAAGTCCTGAAAATTGGCAATTTCATTGAATGTTGGTTTTTTCTCATTCACAATTATATATAATTTTGCTGGCTATGATATTTTTGGCCACAGGCCTAGTTGTTCTGATTGTTGGTAGATATAATTCCAGGACTTGTGGTCTTTTATTATAGCTGTTAATAAATCTTGTACTATTTTAACTGTAGCTCTAGTTTATTTGAATAGCTTTTTTTTCTTGTTTCTTGCAAAATTTTCTCTTTAATCTGGGGGTTTCAAAATTTGGCAATAACATTCCTATGTGTTTTCCACAAAGGACCTCTTTGAGGTGATGACGGATGATTTTTTTTTTCTATTTCTGCTTTCCCCTCATGTTCTACCACTCCAGGACAATTTTCTTGGGTTATTTCCTACATTATTGTGTCAAGATTCTCTTTTTGGTCACAATTATTTTTATAGTTTCTCTTCTTAATCTGTTCTTTTTAATCTGTCACTTTTCCTATAAAATGTTTGACATTCTGTTCTATTTTCTCATTTCTTATAATCTGTTTTGTTATTTCTTTGTCTTTCATGGCATCACTGGCTTCCTTTTCTCCAATACTAATTTTCAAAGAAATATTTACATCTTTGAGACTCTGTACCTCATTTTCTACTTGATTAACTTTTTTTCATACTTTTCTTCTTTTTCTGGGATGGTTATTTTTTTTTTTGTTTTTTGTTTTTTTTAGTTTTTCCTTTTTGTCTCTCATTTAATTTTTAAAATCCTTTTTGAGTTCTTCTATAAATTCTCTTTTGGCAGGGAGCCATTTCACATAACTCTTTAGGGTAGAGACTTTTTTTTTTTTATTTTTACTAACGTATTCTCCTCTGAAGATGAATCCTTATCTTCCCTGTTTCCATAATATGTTTCAATGATGGGGTTCTTTCTTCTTTGTCAGCTCATTTTTTGATATAATGAGACATATTAGTGTAAGCACCTTTAATTGTGAGAGGGGGTGATGGTGCCTCAAGTTTCCCACCAGCTTTCCACTCTGACCAGTTGCTGGTTCCTTCTCACTCACAGCTGTTTCTCAGTAGCTCAGTAGAGTCTGGTGTTCCTAATAAATCGAGACTCTCTCAATCTTTTCAGACTCAGACCCCGACTCTACAAACAGTTCAGGAGTTGAAAACCTCTGCTGAGGCTCCAGCCGCATCCAGCTTGCCCCAGGTTCTCCATATGGTGTTTCTGCAGAGCTAGCCCAGAGAGATTTGCAATTCACATAGTTTAATCCCAGATCAGGGTCTTCCTTCAGATAATCTCAGGTTATATCAGGAGGATTCCTGTTCTGCCCTAAATCTTCTTGATTTTTCACCAATCTATGCTCATCTTGAGGCAGAAATTTGTTCTATTTGTGGAGGAAATCGGAAGAGCTTGAAATTTACCAATCATCTCTGCCATCTTCCTCCTTTTTAAAAATAATACTGTATTTATGCTATTTTTTCTTTTTTTCCCAATGATTCTCCTTCCACTCCAAACATTGTATTGTAACAAGTACAGTCTTGGTAGAGCCATTAACTTATTGATCATTTCTGAAAATATGAGCTTTATTATATACTTCCAGTCTACCACCTGGTTCTGGTAAGAGTAAAGAGAGTTCTTTCAAAATAAGATTTTGAAAGTAACAATTTATCACTGATTTGATCAGAGTTCTAAGGTGTTCAATGTTTTTTTCCCCCCTTAGGGGATATAGGGGGTCTAACCAGACATTGTTAGCAGGTTCTCTCTGAGCAGAAGGATCTTATGCCTCAACCAGAGTTCCTCCACTCTCTGTGACATGATACTTGTTACTTATGTAGTCTTTATTTTTTCATGCTTAAAATAAAAGTTTTTGACTAAATGTTCCTAGAGATCCATTACAAGTCTAAATCTATGAAATCAATATCAAAGCAAAGATTTGAATCCAGCCTTTCTGATTATAAGGCAAAAGCTCTTTCTACTACATTCTCTTGTCTCACATAGGGGCCATAAAATTATCTGTATATTTATACTTTATGTATTAATGTAGTATATTTTTTCTGCTCAGATTAAGTTTGCATTCATTCACTATGATGTGTGTATGTTTTTCATTGTTCAATTCTACTTAAATAGAAACACATTTTCTTACTTCATATAAGGAGATAAATATTTTGGCTATATTTCAGTGAAAGATCCACAATCCTACCTAGGAGATAAAATAAAATAAAACATTACTATAACAGACATTTTTACACCACAAGTTGCTCTTATGATTATTCTGTTATGACTTTAGGGGGAAAAGATTTAAATAAATGTTTTTAGAAATGTGAAACCCATAGAATTTCTCAAAATGAAAAAAATTCTAAACTCAAATCAATCATCTCTGTTAATGCAGTTCATCAAGGTCATATATCATAGGCATTAATTTAATAGACAGACATTTCACTCAGAATATTTTTGTGGTACTGAAGATACTAGAATCATGTACCTGTCCTTGCTGATTTTTTCCTGGCTAGCCTGCATGTGAGCATTGATTAAATGAATGATAAGGTCCCTGATAGATCGATTTTTTCACATTTTTAATTTAAGAGGTAAAACTTTCTATCACAGTTGAGGTAGAAAATTATGGCTAAGATAATAGAGGTCTGATTCCAGTGGAAGTTAAAGAGGAAAAAGTTGCCCCTCAAATGTCAAGGCACCTTGTGGTCCAAGATGATTAAAACTAAACTGTTTGCTATATGAATCCCAAGGTGCTGCTATATCTCAGGTTCCATGACATTTAGCCAGTGACTTTTCATAGCTTGTTAATAATGTATAGCTGTCCCAGCATAAATTTGCTGGGACAGAACTGTCCTGTTAGAGTGGAGCAGTTAACAAGATTTATTCTTGACAGAAAATGCAGATTCAAACAGTATAAAAAAAAATCAAGACTAATGTCAAAAGAAATTGTGCTTCTACCAAACGATTTTAACTCTGGACAATAGCAATTCAGGAGGCTCCTATTTTCAGCTTTCATCCAGAGTCAGAATGGTTTAGTAACTGATAAATTTTCTGAACATTTCACTCCTAATCAAGGTTAATATGTGTATAGATATGTGTAGAGTTATGTGTGAAGGGGAGTATATATATTGATGTATGTGAAAAACAACATTTATTTTCCAGGAATTGTGAATGGAAGTTCTAGAGAATATTTTTGGAAGCAAATTATGTCAATTGAATAAAATTGTTTCAATCAATTAGTTTATTCTAGTAGGTGCCAGATTCTGGCTATGTTTAAGCTACTCTGTTTCTAAAATTCAATCTTAAAAATCTTGACAGACACACAAATTATTCATAAGCAATGAAATGTCAGTAGATACAGAAACATTAAAAATTATATTTACTTAAAAGAAAATGAAAAATCAATGCTATTTTAGAAAATGATATAGCTGATAATGGTATAGAACAATTTCTTTCACATTTGATTAGCAGGAGAACTTTTTATTTTACTTGAAATAGAAAGAATTTAATATAAAAATATTATTATAAATCCAGATGAACATATTTTTACTAACAACTTGCACATTCCCTGCCCACTTTCAACATACACACAAATAGTTCTTTATCAAGTTCTTATAAGAAAAAAATACAAAATTTTACAGATGAGTCAATAAGGTAAAGTGAGAAAAGTTGGATTTTCCTAAATTAAACTAGAAAATCTGTTAGAATCAGAGTGAATTCCACAAAAATCTGACCAGTGAACCATTTTTCTTATCCTCATTAAGGAAGCTCTATGTAAATTTCAGAATATGTAATAATAAATAATAAAAGAGTATTATGAAAGCTTTGATAGTGTTGGGCAAGTAAACAGGATAAGTAAAGAAATGAAAAAAAGAAATATAGCTAAGAAAATAAAAGGAATATTCCTGCACAGCTCATTGACTGCTTGTCTATATCTAAGAAATAGTGGACCATTGTATTTTTTCCCCCGGTTAAATATTTCAAATTACCTCCTAATTGTACATGAAATATCTCTTTATCCCCCCCAAAAAACCCCACTAATTTGGGTTTAATAATCAAATGATATAAAATAGAATTATTTATGCAAAAGATTGACAAATGAAAAACCTCCAGAAGTCCAAACTGGTTAGCAAAAGCCTGTGTTCTTTGAAGGCAGAATGCTTCTTTTCTAAAATCTTTTTCTGAGAGTGTTTCTATAACTGAATTTTTTGGTGTAGAGAATTTCCAAAGAACTAATGCAAATAGGTATCTTTATAACTTATAATCTTATTGAGTTGTCTTAGGAGTGATTAGCCTTGGGTATGTCAATGTCAGCATTCAAAATTCAGTCTTCCTATGATAACAATTTTCTATCTATTAAGTCTTTTTCTCTGTCTACAATCTTAGTTGCCTTAACTGTCTAAATATTGGTTTTGCTGTTCAATTATATCTGATTCTTCATGAGCCAGTAATCATTACTATGCATGGAGTTTTCTTGGCAAAGATGCTGGAGTCATTTGCATTTCTTTTACCAGGCAAAGTTTAAATAATTTACCCAGTGTCACACAACTAGTAAGTATCCAAATAATGGTTTAAACTCAAGTCTTCCTGATACCAGGCTCAATACTTTGTCCACTGAGCCATGTCTCTGCCTCCTGAATCTTGTTCTATAATAAACTAAAAGATTGGAACAAAGATATTTATTAAGTGCTTATTGAATTAAATGGTACTTTCTATACTTTCAGTTGAATATAAATTCCCAGAGGACAAGTATTGTATTATTATCATTTTCTCTATATCCCCACCATGTAGCATGCTGTCGTAGAATTATATACAAAACCAGAGGGGACATTAGAATGCATCTAGTAAAATTGCTTCATGTAGTATTTTGAAGGAAGAATAAAAATGGATTACATTAGATCACACAGATAGTAATTGGGATAGTCAAGTTTTGAATACAGGTACTTTAACATACAATTCAGAACCATTTACAGTGTATCATGCTATGTCTTCTATATAACATATGGTGTTAAAAACAGTTAATTTAATTGAATACATAAAACAATTTAAAACTACTGCTTGAAATATTGTACAATGATTCAAACAAGTTTGTGGTAAGAATTTTCAATAAAATAATTTCAATTAAGGAATGTTTGATCAACCCAGTAATGTAAAAATGATCCTCACTATAATACCATATTTTCTTTTCTAAAGAGCAACTGCCATAGCAGAATGACCCTGGATCATATTTCAAAACCTATTTTTGAAGTAGAGGAGACTGAATTTTCCAAATAGACTCATCTAATTAAAGATCTCTCATGAAGAATAATTCATAGAAACTAATTCAAGACATGAATTAAGTGCATATATTTAGCTCTTCTTGTTAGCACAGTTATGGAAAAAGTTAATGAAAAATTACCTAGGCAAAGTTGAGTTAACAGCCTTTAAAGTTAATTCAAATTAAAAGTTATCTTTTCTGCCCTTGAGCCCCTGGGAGGGAAAAGTTAAATAGGTAATGACTAGTTGACTAATTAAAAGGTAAATTGGTTCATGAGGACTTCATGAAACTCAGAAATATTTATTAAAATTATTTTCAAAAGTTATTTCCATGAGTCAATAGCAGGAGAATAAGGAAAGACTACTGACTAGCACCCTTGAGAGGTGCTGTCAGTCAGTGTCAACTATACAGAAATAAGAAAGTACTATTATTTGAGTCAGAATAAGACAATTTATATAAATAAATTAAGAGGTAATATAGTACAGTGAAAAGATCTCTAACTGAAGTTATAGTTGTGCAACTTGTTCATGGGCAAGATACATGATTTGGGGGACCTTCAGTTTCCTTCATCTAAAGTTAGAGAATTGTCATAAAAATTCTGTTAAGGTCCTTGTGGTTCTGATATTGTATGACAAATTATAATATAGAAGCATAAGATTTAGAGCCAACCTTTGGCTCAGAAACCTAAATTAATATTTAGCTAAAACACAGAGATGCAAATACATTATCCCAGGGTCATTCAGGTAATATGTGACAAGATTCAGGATTTGAAACTAGGTCTTCTAACTTTAAATCCAATTGCTCTTCTTTCTATAATATGTTCTTTTGAATTATGATTGGTACAATTTATCAATAACTTCAAGTTCTTGGAGGTATCAATATCTGTCCTTGTAAGGTTTCCTAGCTTCCCTGAGTAGCCTTTCTATCATATTTTAATCATCTCCCTCCAGTCATTTACAAATACACAGTAAATATCTTGCCTTTGACATCCCAAGGGACTTCCTGGCATTCTTGAGTATCCAATTAATTGATTTCCACATACCATCTTGTGCCTCCCACACAACTTTATAGCAGTTCACTTATCACTACCTATGTTTCACTTTCCCTACATATGTCATATATATATGAGATATATGACATATGTATCTCTTACTATCTACTCTGACATTAACACAGTCCTAGTGCTGGCCCTCATCTTATGCCTGAAATAAAGTTGTTGCTTTCTAATTGTATTTCATTCCTCAAATTTCTCTGAACTATAGAACCATCTGCTACCCAATGACCAAATTTATTTTTCTAAGACAAGGGCATAAACATGCCATAGTGGACTGCCAGTCCACTACCCCCAATTCAATAAACTATGGCTAGCTGTGGTCTTTACTATCAATGTGAAATCTTTTGTTTGGTTTTTAAAGCTTTTAAGATAATGATCCCTTCCTACTTTTCCCATCTTCTTATACCTTACTAAACTCCATGTACTCTGAAATTCAATAATATATATATATATATATATATATATTTTCATTTTTCAAAGGGAAACATAGTGCCTCCCAAATTATATATGAGTGCATTAAGAGGTTTTGCTTGAGTAAATTACTTGTTGTGAATCTTCAGAAGGAGAGTAAAATTAAAAAGATATTCTAAAACCAAGAAAATTTTGTGCATCCTGTTTGTCATCATGAACATCTTCAAATTTATTAGGAAGTAATGGGTTTACTATTGGATAAATATACTATATACATATATATGTGTATGTATGTACATACATGTACACTTATGTACATATATGTGTGTATGTTTTATTTATATGAATGTATACACATATACTTACATGTATTATATATACACACATTTACTGTTCCTCACACACAACATTCCCTTTACTCCATTTCTTGAAGTCAAGTATTTTATTTGTCCATTCTTTAAACCTAGATTACTTTCTTTGTCATCTCTACCTCCTAGCTTTCCTGGGCACCTTCAAAATTTAACTAAAGCACCATTTTCTGCAAAAAACCTTTCCTAGTCCTCTTTAATCCTAGTACCATTCTTCTGAGTTCATTTATAATTGATTCTATATATGTCTTCTTTGCTCCTAGTTGTTTGTGTATTGCTTCATCTATTAGATTGTAAGCTCTTTAAGAGCATGGACATCTTTGAAGATTGGATTCTTTCTTTGTACTCTCAGTGATTAGCTCAGTATCTGGAGCATTGTGGTTCCTTATTAAGTTCTGACTTGAATGTTTGTAGTGACATAGATTTGCTGTTTACTTTGGCCAGCTAGCATAAAAAACTAACATGGGTTAAAACCAGCATTTGTGTATAGTGTATACAGACGATTGAACTAAAATAAATTTATTCAAAATGATAAGCTTAAGAATTTGCTTGAATATATATTTTAAATCAATCACATCATTTATCGGCACACATACAGTTAGAACTGTAAGAGTAAGTACATATTCTATCAATCTCACATTACATTTGAATCAATAAATAAGAAACTATTTATTAATCACTTACAATTAATTGATTGAATTCTATCAATAAAGTATATGCCAGATACTACGTTACATGCTAGAGATACAAAGAAAAGTAAGGGTGGTAAGGATAAAATGAAACTTAAGAAAAGAGATTTTGGAACAGATGTTATATTGAGTGTAACAGGATCAAATTGAGATGAATATAAGGATTCCTGATGTTGAAAACACTTATTTGGCATGTTAGTTGATTTGCCTACGATCTCATAGTTAATATAGTGGCAAATTCAAGAATAGAATCTGAGTCTGCTATTTTCTAGTTACCATACTGTTGGGGGAAGGAATAATTTAACCAAAGGACAGCAAGAAAGTAATAGAAGTAATGCAGTTTAGTTCAGAATTTTAAATTTCTGGCACCATAGTTCACCGATTTCAAAAAGAGAAGCAATATTTGAATGCCTAGAATTTGCCTCAGAGATGTGTCAATCTTGATTCAAGTTTACCTTCTGACAACTTCCTGATACCTCTGGCATCTTCCTTAAATTTTAAATTGTGAAGCTATTTGTTTTGTTTTCTTTCTATTTTTCTGCTTTTGATCTGATTTTTCTTGCACAATGTGAAATATGTTGAAATATCTTTAGAAGAACTGCATATTAACCTATATTAGATTACTCTAGGGAGGGAGAAAAATTTGAAACACAAAGTTTTGCAAGGGTGAATGATGAAAACTATCTTTGCATGTATTTTGAAGAAATATAAAATTATTATTTTTAAGAAGAACTTTAAAATAAATAGTTTATAAGTTAAAATTATAAAGTTATTACTAATTTCTATTGATAGAGGGAGCTTCCTCACTGAGAAAAAACGATGAATTCATAAGTTCAAACCTTTCTGAAAAAAATTTTAAGTAACATAATTTAATGTTATATCATGATGTGGCGACTGAATTCTTTTTCCTCCTAAATTGAAGGTTTGACTTTTTCCTTTCCCACCTTTTTAGTACCCCCATATTTCTCAGCTTGAGAAAAGAAAAGAAACAAAATCCCTATAACTAGTGAAGTAAAACAAAATTTTACATTAGTTATGACCAAATAAAGTGCATCTTAATCTGCACTCTGAGTCTATCACTTTTCTGTCAGATCAGTAGAATTTTTATGAATCAAGTGGAATTGTTTTTACTGATTTGCTAACTTTCAACAGTGTTTGTCCTTATAGAACTTTTATTACTATTAATTGACTTCCTAGTTTTACTTACTGTCCTCTATATCAGTTCATACAAGTCTTTCCAGGTTATTTTTTTAAGTGTCCATTTCAAATAGCTAAATAGTATTCATATACCATAATCTATTCGAATATTCCTGTTTGTGGGTATTCCTTCAGTTTTAAATTATTTACTACTCTCAAAATATAAATTTTTTGTACATAATGGTTATTTTTCCTTTCTTTTATTTATTTGGTCTATAGCCCTAACAATCATATCACTGTGAATTGGGGTGACAGTTGAAAACTAATTTGGACAGCTTCCACTAAGCTGAAAAGACTTTGGGCACAGTCCTGGTTGTGGACTATTGAGTTATTAGAGCAAAGTTTGGAGGGCGTTGAATACTAGATGATATAGTTATACATTATAACTGGTTTAAAAGGTGAAGTTTTGAGTTTTATCTGTCAAGTTCATATATACTATAATCACACATACTAAGATTACTTTCTTTTCTTGAGTTGTACACTGTTAATATTTTTCCAACAAAAGAGAAGAGCATTGATTATTCAAGTTTTCATTGTGAACCAATTCCCATTCAATAAATGACAGGAGCCAAAAAATGGTGTTTTTATATGCTACAATATGTATTCTCTCTCCTAACCTGTTAGTTTAGACAGTCAGCAAACATATGGGGCACCCAAAGGGATTTCCCTTTGTTGAGGGCAGGTCCAGTGAAGAAAGGAGTTGGCTTTTTGTTTAGTTTTTGGCAGGAGGTCTGTGTCATTCCCCAAATGTACATAACAATTGAACTGGAGACATTATTCAACATCACTAATCCTGCCACTAACAGTTTAGAAATTTCATGAAGGAAGATAGAAGATATTACTATTTTTTTCTCTGCTCCCACATTCCTGTTATTTGAACTGAGCTTTTATATTTATTCATATCTCTATACAAGAAAAAATTTTATGTTTATTTTCTTTTAGCAGAGGCAACAGAGAAATAAATACTTAACTTTTAGCCAAACCTCTTTTGCCTTTCTATTTGACTTTAGTTGAAATTGTCATGCAGTCCACCAATAATTAAACAGATATTGAGTGCAGATAATGTGTCAAGAATTATGTTAGGGGCAGAGGATATATAATCAATTAAATAGCACATTACAAGAAGAATTTTTAAAGAAGTACTTGGAGAAACCACAAGTATAATATTTCTTCTTTCTGTTCAGTTATTTCAGTCATGTCTGACTCTTTGTGACTTTATTTAGGATTTTTTTGGCAAAGATCTTGGAGTAGCTTGTCTTTTCCTTCTCTAGCTCATTTTACAGATGAGGAAACTGAGAAAAACAGGGTTTGCTCAGGATCACATAGATAATACGTGTCTGAGGACAAATTGAAGTCAGGAAGATGAAATGTTTGAACAAATATGAATATATACAAAAATATATGGAAAAAATTACAAGTTAAAAAATAGAGTACTATTAGATGTGAACATAAGGAAACTTCCTGAAATAAATGGTTCTTTCCTTAAAGAAAATATGGATCCCATGAAGTAGAAATGAGACAGGACAACATTCCAGGAATTAATAATAACTATTGAAAAGATATAGGGATAAGAGACGAGTTCTCATAATGTGAGAAATAAGACATTCATTCTTGACTTAATTATGAATAGTTAGGACTATGTCCTCAAACAGATACTGTTATTTCAAAACTGCATGACACAATATAATTTTTCCTTGAAAATTTCCACTCCTCCCACCCAAAATGTGATTCAATTCAATTCCATTCATGAGGTACATGATCAAGAGTCATAATTTGCCCTCAACTCAAGATAGAGCCACTGAAGATCCCTAGGTAAAGACATTGTGAAGCCCATATTTTAGGAAGATAATTTTGACAGCTGACTAAAAGATATAAGAGGCAAAAACAAGGAATTCCATTATGAGGCAATTTACATTAGATGAAAAGATGAAAAGAGCTCAAACTACAGCGGAGGCTATGTACATGGAGAAATAAGTTGGAGAAATTTGTGGACAATTAAATATGCTGATGTGTCAGTGCTTACTCATATATTCTTTTCAGAATAAACTCTTCAATTAGTTGCTGCCACTCCAGTCTCATTTTGCTCACTGATTAAATGAGTATAATAGTATCCCATGCTTCTCAAGGTTATTGTGAGGTTCAAGTGAGATAATTCATGTAAAGTAAAGAAATATTGGCAATTTGTGAATTTATATTTTTTTTTCTATTTTTAAAATATTTACTTGATAGAAAAACTATAACATTAAACATTCTTAAAATGCCTATAATACATTAAATCTATAAAATGTGTGACATCCATACATTAAATCTATATAAGATTAATGGATGTGACTACAAAGAAAACTTGTATGCTGGACTTGTGTTGGAAAGAACCTGAATTCAAATATTGCCTCTGGAATTTATTGGCTCTGTGACTTGGGTAAGGAAAATGTGGGAGATTTGCAGTGGCTGATAATAATCATACCATCAAAAATTACTTTCCCGTGTTGAGGAAGCCTTCCACCTACAAATTGCAGCAAAGAATAAGTGGGACTTCTTTGATTGGCTGTAATATGCTAATATTATATGGCTAATTATGAAGAAAAACACCAACAACAGCGATGCAAGATTGACTACATTGTTGCAGTAGAACTGTGTGTGTGGGAAAAAAGCAATTCAGTTATCCTGGTAAAAGCAAGTATATCAGTGCCAATATCACTCACTTGTCTCTTTGGCACTATTTTCCTTGCCACCAGGGTAGAGCAGAGAGTAAATAGAAAACTGAGCCTTAACATGCAACACTATAAAAGGGCTCAATAATGAAATTACACTAAAGAAGATATATTACCATCTGCCTTGCCTAAGGATCACTGAGCTTTTCCATCTGATTTGCAGCTGAAACCTTTATGGGTTTCTTCACCTATTAGACTATGAAGTGAAAAGTAGGGCTTGTCTGGTTTTTCTACTTATACACATAGCATTTATCACATTGCTATGTACATATTAAGTGTTTCAAGTGCTTTTCATTCATCTATCAAAACTATGATTCCATTTTGATGATTGAATTAAAAAAGACATTAAACACTTTAGCATAGCACTGTGCTAAACCTGGGTGTTGCAAATTGCAAAGCAAGATAGTCCACAGAATCTGACAGAGGCTGTGTAATTAGAATCCTTTCTTGAGCAATTCATGTAATGTCCAGTGCAATAGTGAATCTCATTCAGGTAATAAATTGAGTTTTGATTTAATTTATCTTATTTTTCCCTTTACATTTCCAAGTACCTGACACAGTACCTTTCAGTAGTTATATACCTAACAAATGATTATTGATTGTTTGCCTTTTTTAATATACCAGCTGGCATACATTCTAGAAGATAGACTTCCAAAAGTTTTGTATAGCAGTGTGTTGGCTCTCCAAGAACCAATGTACCCTGACATTAAAATAAAACCCTAAAAAGTTCATTTGGGATTGAGTGTCTACACTATTTTCAGGTCATAATTATCTGTATTTATAGCTGAAGGAGTGAGGCAGGGGATAATCTATTCTCCAAGCTAAGGTATCTGCTCTAAGATTGAAGGGACCTGAAATTGAAATTGAAATTCATAATAGTGAAATTGAAACAACTGGGGCGGGGTGGAGGGGGAGAAGTACACATCTAATTTTCCATTGGTTAAATTTGTTGAGTTTTCTGGTAATTAGATAGGCTATAGATTTTTATGTTCTTATTCAACTATTACAGGGTGCTAGGTCTCCATGGAGTATGGACTCTGAACCTCAAATATATCCTTTCTTGCCATCAACTCCTTCTGCTCCTGCCACTTTCCTGCCACTTCCACACACACACTTTGATTTCATGATCCTTTTCAGGAGCTGATTACAGTGAAAACAACTTGAAGCTGATGGAGAGTCAGTAATATTATCCCTGTATATTCAGGGCAGCACATGGACTCAATATAATGAAAGAATGAACTCTGTTTGAAATTTAGACACAAACGAGATCTCATTTTTGAACCATCAAATTTCCTGTGAGACCTGCTGGTCAGAAATTCATCAGATAATTATAAAACCAAATTGTGTTATTTAGAATGATAGCTATAGTATTCTGTAGAGGACTAAGAGTTCTCTTTATCCATATGATCCATTGTACTAAGAATCAACTTTTTTTTTTTTTTTACTCATTTTGCTTTTGACATCAGTATTAATACTACTGTCCTAACAAGTTGCTCTTCTTTCTGATATTGTATTCTCATCTATTTACATTTCAGGTGCATATTATAAAAAGATATTCAGATGCTATATTTCAAAGAGTGCTAGACTCAGAGTTAAAAGAGGCCTGAGTATGAGTTCCCACTCTTGCAAATTATTAGCTGTGTGACAATAGGCAAGTCATTGATTCTATTTAAATCCCAGTCTCTTCATCTTTTAGAAAGGCACAATAATAATTGCTAATATTATTCTACTTCACAGAGCTTTTGAGATTAAAATTAAATAATTTTTGCAAAGTACTTTGTAAAACTTGAAGTGATTTATAAGTGACAGTAGTTTCTGCTGTTGTTTTTACTTAGTGAAAGTAGGAGTATAAAATAATATGATTTTTCCAAGTTACATAGTTATTAAAGCAACCAGGTAGCACTATGGATACAGCACTAGCTCTGAAGTCAGGAAGAACTAATTTCAAATCTGGCCTCAGATACTTGCTATCTCTGGGGACTTGAGCAAACCTCTGAACTCTCTATGCCTCAAATTCCTCATTTGCAGAGGATAACAATAAAACCTCTCAGGATTTTTATGACAATAAAGGGATTATTTTTTAAATGCTTAACTAACCTTAAAGTGTATGTGAAAATGTTAGCTATTGTTATTGTTACTTTTATTATTAGTCTCATTGTATAGATTATTTTTGTCCATTGTAAAATAGAAAATTTGAAGTAGGGTTTAGGGATAGAGAAAAGTCTATATTTCCTTAATAACTATTACTGGATATTTTTCAAATTAAAAAAATATATCTATCTGTACATCTATTTTGCTCACATCAGATTATTTCACTATATTTTCTTTTTTTAGTTAATTTATCTTCAATTATCATTTATTCATTTTAACACTTTTTCTTTTTAAAATTTTAGTCTCATATTCTACCCCTCGCTCTCATCTCTCAACCTCCCACTAGGAAGGCAGCAAAATGGAAATCATGAAAAACATTTCCATATTAAACATATCACAAAAAATCACCAAAAATAAAATGAAAAAGCTATGTGTCAATTTGCATTAAATGAGTTAGCCACTTTTTTCTCTGGAGATGAAGAGAAATTTTTTCATAATTAGTCTTTTGAATATGTCTTACATGCTCAGAGTAACCAAATTTTTTCATGCTTAATTATAGTTATAACATATTGTTATCAAGCAATGATCACATAATTGTTTTCATTTCTCTTTTTATGAATTCATACAGGTTTTTCTGTGTTTATATGAAATCCACCCTCTTTGTCATTTCTTATAAATCAACAGTACTCCATTATAATCGTATGCCATACCTTTCCACAAGTGATGAGCATTCTCTCAATTTTCAAATCTTTCCCACCACAAAAAAAGAATACTGTAAATATTTTGTGTATGCAAGTTTCCTTTTCCTTCTTTTCTGATAACTGTTGGGAGTACAACTAGTCGTTGTATTGCTGAATCAAATAGTGAGCAGAGTTCTATAGCCTTCTGGGCATGGTTTCATATTGTTCTCCAGAATGGTTGGACCAGTTCATTTCTGCAACAACAGAGCATTAGTGTACTTCCTCCCACCCACCCCCCCCCATCTCCTATAGCATTTGTAATTTCTGATTGGTCTGAAGAGGTATGTTGGTATGTTTATTTGCCTTTCTCTAATCAGTAGTAACTCAGAGCCTTTTTCATATGACTATAGATAGCTTTAATTTTTTCTTCTAAAAACAGCTTGTTTATACACCTTAACCATTTGTCATTTTACTGGGAGAAAAGGAAAGGGAGAAGTAGAATTGGGTAAATTATCTCACATAAAAGAGGCAAAAAAAAGTTTTTACAGTGGAAGGAAAGAAGGGAGGAGCATAAGAAGCAGTGATTGAACCTTTATCTTATCAGAATTGGCTCCAAGAGCAAATGACATCTTACCCAACAGAAAGTAGGAAGCAAAGAACATAAGAAAAGAAGGGTAGTGATAGAAGGAAGGGCAGATTGAAGGAGGGGATAGTTAACAGGAAAACATATTTGAGGAGGGACAAGGTAGAAGGAGCGAGAATAGAATAAAGGGAGATGAGATGAAAGGAAATACAGTTGGCAAAAGTAACTGTGAAAAAAAAAAATTGAAGCAAGTTTCTCTGATAAAGGTATCATTTCTCAAAATACATAGAGCTGTCAAATTTATAAAAATAAGAGCCATTTCCCAATTGATAAACAATCAATTTTAGATGAAGTAATCAAAGGTATCAATAGTAATATGGGAAAAAATGCTCTAACCCACCATTGATTGGAGAAATACAAATACAAATAATTCTGAAGTATACCACATAACTATTAGATTGACTAAAAGAACAGAGAAAATGACCAATGGCAGAGGGTATGTAGGGAAAATGAGACATTAATGCATTATTGGTAGAATTATAAATTGCTACTGTTGAGGAGTGAGACACCCTAACAGCATTTGAGGGTCCCCAGGCTGGTGTCACAGGTTTTATGAAAGATTCACAGTTTCAGTCTCCAAGTAAGGTTTTGGCAAAAATGGGTTTGTTTTTAATGAGCAGCTCTTTCTCTCGATGGGCTAGTTCTTGATTAGGAAGTTAGCAAATATTTGTTATTACTCTTCTTTTGCATATACATGTAGGGTTGATTAAGTAGGAGGGTGGCTGGAAACAGTGAGAAAGCTTTAAAGTTTTTACAGGAAAAAATAGAGTAATGAGATAGACAAAATGGGAAGGACATGAGACACTGAGGTAGGATCAAGAAGGCTGTGTAATTCCTTGAATGTAAATACTGAGCAGAGATGAGTTAGGGAAAATAGAAGACTCCATAATTATTATAAGACCATAAACTTTAGAGAATGACAGCAGTACGCTAAAGGAATAAAGGGAAGACTGAAACATGGTGAAAGTGAGAGAGGAAGAGAAGTTCCCATTTGAATATCTTCAATGAAAGTCTTCCAAATAGAGTGACATAAGATTTGAGTTAAGAAAAGAAATTCAGCCCAGAGTCTACTCCTCATCCCTTGTTGGTGCATATATTCAAACAAACAGGTCAGAGACAGAGACAGAGAGAGAGAGAGAGGATCGATAATGTACAAGAGTTAACCTTCTCCATTCTGAGTAGACTATGATTTCATCAATTCCGGAATTCCATTGTAAGCAGATTGCAAACTGTTTTGAGAAATGATTATTAGTAATCTATGATTTGAGGGAAGATTCAGAAATCTCATCTTTTCAAATCCTTTAAAAGTTCAGCTTTCTTGAAGGACATCACTGATAATTAAATTAAATTAACTCTCCTCTATCTTGATCAGTCTTGCAAGTAATTTAATCTGTGATGACAAAATCCATTGTGTTTTTTACTCAAGCTTGGATGGAGAGAGATCCTTTTGTCCAGATAGCCCAAGGCTGGGAATGATCTGGCATAGAGATATTTTCTCTGTCTGGGAGTGACATGGTGTTGAGGTGGTATCAGCCTCTATTGGAAAACCATCACCATGATTGTCTTTGGTCTAAGAGAGATGGGAAAATAATCATCCTTTTTTTTTAAATAACCTGTTGGCTTTATTAAATTAGGCAGAAACTGCATTTATTGAATCTTTTAAATATCTCAGTGTTTACACATGCCTATCCATCCTGTGCCCCTCTCATTCATATACCTATAGAAGTCACCACAGAAGATAAAGATACATCCAATGTATTAGAATTCTCCTTACATTACAGGGGTGTCAGTGGAATAATCTGATTGTTCACCTATCACTATTTAGCTCACCTTATCTTCTCTTTTGATCATATAGTTCTTTAATTCGATTATTTTAATTCTTTTTTTCTGAATTTCTTATTGGCTTATATATTGTAGCTTAACAATTTCCAACCTACATTACTCCCATGCCTTCTCAGTTATATTCATTTTTGGTTTTTTTGGAGAGTGTGATGTTCTGACTTTTGCCTCTAAACATCATTTAAGTGTTGATGTTGAAAATTTGGACTGTGCTGTTAGGGAAAGTTTGGATTCCGTAAAAACAAAACAAAACAAACAACAACAACAACAACAACAACAACAACAACAAAAAACTGCAAGCTCCCTACTCCTCCTTTTGTATTCTGGGCCCAGCTCATTGTCTATTGGTATTGACTGGTCCAGACACACAGATTGTTGGAAAAGCTATACAGCATCCCATTTAGATGCACGTTGAAATTTGGGCACATTTTTTTTTCATTTTCTGGTTTTGTTTTGTTTTTTCCCTCATGGGGACAGAATGGACAGACTCTATTGTATGATTACAGATTTCATCCATGTAACAGCCTAAGGTTTCATTCAGTTCACACAATCATCTTTGAACAGGACCGTGTGGACAATTCACTATCCATAGGAATCCTTTTTTGACATTGATCTGGACTTTATATTAACTATTATATTGAATATTTTTCGCAAACACACATTTACATTTTGTATGTCTTCCCTGGTGTTTATTATTGATTTTCGTTTTTTTCTGTTGTGAAATCTTCTAAGGAATCCTAAATTGTTGGAATCCTTACTAACTGCTAAGTAATTAGAGTTGATCTAATCTTACAAGAAGATGTTTTGGCCAGAACCTGAAACAAGGTACTAAGTAGAACTAATTAAGACAAGGCTTGTGTTCACACCTTTACTCATTGGAGTCTACAAGTATGCTAGCTTCACAAAGTACACTTTCTAACTTCAAGAGAGTTCACACCTCCCTTAAAGTCATTGGGCCAGAGAGCACTATGGGAGAAAACCCATAATCCCATTCTCTCAGAAGAGGCAGATAAAAAGCCAGCAATGAGGGATCTATGGCAGAATACATTTTTTCCTCTTGGCTGGCTGATCGTGCTGGACTCGAGAGGAACGACTCTGCTGCAGAGAACATTTTGACGGATTTCAGTGGAGCTACGCCAGAAGCCCTCTCTCAGCGGCAAGTTGGTGGCTGGGCTCCCCAGAAGGAGATAAGAGAGACCTTCCATCTCTGTCTTGGTTGGAGGCAGAAGAAAGCAGAGGCAGAGGCTGAAGGACAGAACCTTTGGATTTGGAGACATCCGAAGGGCTCCAAGCCTCTAAACCGGCTGTGCTCTGAGAAGAACAAACTCCAACATTTGAACTCTAACATTTGGCGCCCAAGCGTGGGAACCAAGGACCCTACTTTCACTGAAGAAGTCTCCAGTGACCAGGAACTTAGTGAGTACAACCTTTTTTGGCTGAAATGGGACAGATCCTAGGTAAAGATTCTCCATCCCCCACCCCAACCCCTCCAACCCCAGACCCACCCAGGAGTGGTGCTATAGAAAGCCTGCTTAAGCTGATAGAAGATCAAGGGCTACTTGTAACTTGGGGACAGACAGCTAGACTTCTGGCTACATTAAAACGCACCTCCCCTTGGTTCTTAGAGGAAAAGCAAATCTCTCTAAAAAACTGGGCATTGGTTGGTCAACAGATCTCTGCATATAACAATGAAAACGGTCCTCTTTCAGTTTCCATTGCAGTGTTCTATTTATACAATACAATAGAGATGGCCTTAAAATACCGGGATAGCCAAAGGGGGAAGCCTGAGATAAAGGAGGAAGACAAAGAACAGATTAATGGCCATATCCCCACAGGGCAGGGAGACTTAAGTGAGGCTCAAGGGTGGGGTGAATCTAAGATAGCCTCAGCCCCACCTGAGGAGCAGGTAATTGACTCTCCTTCATCAACTCCACCCTCCGGGATGGAGGGAGGAGGGGTAGTGGGGGGGGGGGCAGTGACAGCACCAGCACCTCACCCCAGCATCTAGCACCTTCCCCCCAGCATCCAGCACCTCCCCCCCCAGCATCCAGCTGCTCCTTTGAGTAGATTGCAAAAGGGACTAATTAAGGCCAGAGAAGAAGGGAAAAATGTATCAGAATTTCAACACCACATTTTTCCTGTAATTCAACAGTTTAATTCTTCAGATCAAGAAAGTAGAAGATACTCACCTTTTGATATAGAAATCCTCAAAGACCTGAAAAAAGCTTGCACTCTTTATGGGGCTACATCAGCTTATGTTAAGATGCTATTACAAAATTTGTCTTTTGAAATCTTGACCCCTAATGACTGGAAATCGATAGCAAAAATATGCCTAAAACCTGGACAGAACTACTTGTGGCTTTCTGAATATAGTGAGCTCTGTAGGATACAAGCCCAACAAAATATTCAAAGTGGAGTTCATACGGCAATCACCTGTGACCTATTAACAGGTACAGGTCCTTATGCAGATGTCGCAGCACAAATTGGTTATTCTGTAGCAGCATATCAGCAAATTGCTGATAATGCTATCAAAGCGTGAGCTTCTCTTCACAATAAAGACGACAAGGGGGGGGCCTTCACAAAAATAACACAAGGGCCAAATGAACCCTTCGCTGACTTTGTGGGATGCTTGCAGACAGCTATCATAAGAACAAATGGAGAAAATGCAATAACAGACATCTTGATAAGGCAACTTGCTAAGGAAAATGCTAATGAGGTTTGCAGAAGAATTATACTAGGACTGCGCAAGGATGCTCCTTTAGAGGAACTCATAAGACGCTGTGCCACAGTGGGCACAGGTGCCTTTTATAGCCAGGCTATGATGCAGACTTCCCAAAATCCAAACATGAGAAGACAGAGTCCCTCCCGGCAAGGGACTTCCAGAGAGACTTGTAGATGCTTTCAGTGTGGAAAAGTAGGACATCTGAAAGCTCAATGTTGGTATAGAGATAGAATGGGAAGACAAGGTGGGAGAACAAGACCCCAAACCCCATGTCCAAAATGCAACAGAGGCTTCCATTGGGCCTCAGAATGCAGACAGATTCAGGGAAACGGGATGAGGGGCCCAGCCCCAGGGCCCAAGGCAAAAAACACTTGGGGCATGATGGCAGCCAATGGTGCACCCAGAGAGTGCCTAGAAGTCCAGTACCCAGACATGACCAATCAGCCAGAAAGCCATATGATGGGAGAAGGGGATTATAGAAATTCAAAGGCAGATAGCCTTTTAACTATGTTGGCCAGTACGCCTTTATTTCAGGAGGCCCAGGAATCCCATTCTAAATACCATCAGGCTGATTGAGCTTTGCGTTTACAGTTTGGGATTACAAGAGAAGAAGCTAGGAGCATAGTAAAAAGCTGTACAGCTTACCTTCCCTTCCACGCTCCTACACTGCCTCCAGGGAAGAACCCTCGTGGTTTGAGACCCAATGAAATCTGGCAAATGGATGTGACTCATTATAAATCTTTTGGTCGTCTGTCTTTTATCCACGTTGTGGTAGACACCTTTTCAGGATTCACTTTTGCCATACCAGCAGCAAAAGAGACAGCCCGAGTGGTCACTGAATTCCTCATTCAAGCATTCGCAATTATGGGTGTGCCACAAGAAATAAAAAACAGATAATGGACCGGCATATACCTCCAAACATTTTGAACACTTTTGTGCACAGTATAAGACTTTACACACTACTGACATACCCTTCAATCCTCAAGGTCAAGCAATAGTAGAAAGAAGAAACAGAGACATTAAGACACTCCTCCAAAAACAAAAGAAAGGGGGAGCCACGGGTAACCCTAGAGAACTTCTAAATTTAGTTCTCTATACCATTAATTTTTTAATCTTTGATAAAGATGCACTGGCTCCAGCAGACAGGTTTTATAACCCACCAGAAGAGCAGTGTCCAGTGCGAGCAGCTCCACTATCTTTAGATAATCGCCAGGTGATGTGGAGAGACCCAGAAAGTGGTGAATGGAAGGGACCAGATAAGCTAACTGCTTGGGGGAGAGGATTTGCTTGCATCTCTACAGGTGGAGAAGGAATCAGATGGGTGCCTACGAGCCGCATTCGCCTTGTCCATTGCAGAAAGATGGAGCAGACTCTTGAAACAAAGGAGAAGACCCAAGAAATATCGGGTGGTTCTGTTGCTGATTGTGCTCATAAGAATTATTAGATTCCTGGCACATGAACTAATGGACAATGGAATCCTATTGGACTGTTTCTAGGACTTATGGACATGTGTAAATTTTCAGATTGATTCTTGTTATTTGTTACATTACTACTAGCCTGTGTTATATTGCTATGTGCTCATGTAAATTATGTATAATGCCTCCCATATTGATGGATTTATGTATACCATGTATATCTGTTACAAAGTTCTGGCCCATATTGATGGATTTATGTGTACCCCCTCAGAAACCCCCTATGTTTTAAAACAAAAGAAAGGGGGAGATGTTGGAATCCTTACTAACTGCTAAGTAATTAAAGTTGATCTAATCTTACAAGAAGATGTTTTGGCCAGAACCTGAAACAAGGTACTAAGTAGAACTAATTAAGACAAGGCTTGTGTTCACACCTTTACTCATTGGAGTCCACAAGTATGCTAGCTTCACAAAGTACACTTTCTAACTTCAAGAGAGTTCACACCTCCCTTAAAGTCATTGGGCCAGAGAGCACTATGGGAGAAAACCCATAATCCCATTCTCTCAGAAGAGGCAGATAAAAAGCCAGCAATGAGGGATCTATGGCAGAATACATTTTTTCCTCTTGGCTGGCTGATCGTGCTGGACTCGAGAGGAACGACTCTGCTGCAGAGAATATTTTGACGGATTTCAGTGGAGCTACGCCAGAAGCCCTCTCTCCGCGGCAAGTTGGTGGCTGGGCTCCCCAGAAGGAGATAAGAGAGACCTTCCATCTCTGTCTTGGTTGGAGGCAGAAGAAAGCAGAGGCAGAGGCTGAAGGACAGAACCTTTGGATTTGGAGACATCCGAAGGGCTCCAAGCCTCTAAACTGGCTGTGCTCTGAGAAGAACAAACTCCAACATTTGAACTCTAACACTAAATGATCTTGGTGTATGAATGGGAAACATTTATTTGTAAAAAGTATGAAAGGCAGAATTTTGTTCTACCAAAGCAATTTTTAAAGAGCAATAAGATCATTGGAATCATATACTCAATGTCTTTAAATATATTATGAAATTTCAAAAGGGAGGACTATTATTGAATCTTGTCTTAGAAAGGCTTCCTATTCCGAAATAATATCCTGATTGAAGAGTTCATAAGTTTGTTTTTGAATGACTCTTATAAAGATTTCATATAGATGGATTGCTTCTAACACACACAGGCTCTGTGATCCTGGGTAATTCACATTGATTCTTGGTACCCTTGGCAAATCTAAAAGATAGTAAATTGCAGAGAAATTTATGACATGAAGTGTTAAAGAAAGTTGAATCATCCAGGAGTTTCTTAAAACACTGAAATTTCAGAATTAATTCTTATGTTGATCCTGTAGGTAGAAAAGCAGAAATATAGGTTAGTAAAAGTGATAAAGATCAGTAACTTTATTTTAGAATCAGTAATATCTATGATTACTTCCCTTTTGTCTTTGTTATTTGCTATTTGGTATTTTTTAGATAATTTGAAAATTTGTCTTTGAGTCTCTCAAAATTGTAGCACTTGTAACAGAGAAGTCTATACATTCACAAGATTTTCTCATCTTTACATTCTTTAATGTTATTTCTACTATCTCTGCAAGGAATAGAGACACTTTAATGTGAGGGCCCAATTGAAACGATTAAACCATCTTTGATAATGAATACAGTACATTGTAAGAGTTTTTGCAAATCTTTTTCATTTTTTTTTGTATTTATAGTCCTCTCTCCAATTTAAAAACTGATGCCCTTGAATAACTTTCATTTAAACATTTTGGCAAACTTTATATGGACTGTTTTTTACCCTTTACTGTTTTTCTGTCCTATATGGGACAATACTGTTTATTATCATACATCATCCTTCTTCATGAGATTTTATATACATATACATATTTTACCCAGTATTAATTTCAGTGCCACTTCTCCTTGTTTTGCAGAGAAGTCAAACATTTATTGATTTAGGGGCTTTCTGAATTATTTTCTTCCTTATATAGAAATTAATTTATATTGCTTTAAGTTGTAGATGATAGTAAGTGGATGTCAATGTCATTTCTGTTGCATATCTTCCTTTTAGAAATTTCAAATAGCTTATTTAAACAATGCAGGTTCAAATAATTTAAATTATATATTATGTATTTCTTGTTGGTTATAAATTTTGAACTTAACCCTAAGGATTCAATGATCTGACTATGTATAATTAATTCAGGGTAAAATTCAGAGTAGAACTTCTTGAAGAAAAAGAATAATAATTCCATAGATTAAAAACATTGGCAAAGTTATGATTGGCTGTATGGCAGGAGTACTTGCAAAGATAAAATTCAAGATTCATCAAAATAAATAACCTATCGATTTATTTCTGCCCATCTCAAACAATTTTTCTCTCCTCTGAAATATCTTGTATCCTTTATTCATGGCAGCTAATACATGTCCAAGGTCAATCTTTTCCCTGACATTTCTGCTTTTTCTAATGTGCTGTTGAATAGCTAGAGGAAATAATGTAACTGAGCTAATAATAGCTAATGTCTTTATAGCAATTTAATGTTCATAAAGTACTTTTAAATATCTCATTTGATCTCAATAACCCTGGGAAGTAGGAATTATCCTTATTTAGAGATGAGGAAACTGAGGCTGAAGTTGTATGAAGTGACTTTCTCAAGGTCCCATAGTTATTGAATGCCTGAAGCTGAATTTTAATTCAAGTCTTTACTGACTTGAAGCCCAACACTAACTCCCCTATAACTTCTGGTTTCTAAGAGCTAATTCTGTCAATGATAAATTCAGTTAATTTTGTCTCAATGAGATCTCATTGCAATAAGGTAATTCTTCTACTCCTCCCCAATTAATTCCTTCACTCTCCAAAATGTGATTCTAAACCTTCTCTTCTATTTTCAAATCTTCCACACCCTGTCATCCTATAACTTTTCCTCATGCTTCATTTGGAAAATGGAGATAGTTTTTTATGAATTCCTATTCACTTCCTTCTCTTGATCTCAAAACACTTGACATCTTTCCACTTTTTCTTGCTTTATTCCAGTTGACCATCATCCTCGACAAGGTCAGGTTATATCTTCTTTTTTTTTTCTTTTATTTCATTTTCTCAAGCAGAATGATCCCTCATTCATCCACTCTCTTTCTCCAAACTTCAATATCATTGACTGGTTCCTTGTCTCCTCCTCCTACTACTACTACCCAACTACACGCCTAAAAATCTGTCATTCTTAATAATATATACAAAAAATAAACTCATTGGAACGTACTATCTCATTAAGTTATTATCCATTATGTTCCCTTAATTTCCAAACTAAACAACTAGAAAAAAAGCTATTTTCACTCGTTGTCTCAAGTTCTTTATATTTTGCTCTATACAAACTTGATTCCATCTAACAGCTTATCCTACAACTGAATATGATCCATTAGAATTAGTAACAATCTCATAAATGCCAAACATGATTTTCTTTTCATATTTCCTGAAGTCTCTGCTACATTTGACACACTGCCATCTTCTCCTTGATATGTTATCTTTTCTGTGGTTTTGTGACATTGTTCTCTCCTACCTCCCAGCCTAATCATTCTCAGTCTCCTCTATCTTTTCATCATCTAAGTCTAATTTTCTGTCTTAACTTACATTTCCTTTTTTCTTCACTTTCTTACTTAAAAATCTCATATATTTAATTATGATATTTATCCAGGTGATTCATAGATGTGTGCATGTGTGTGTGTTGATATAGATATAGACATAGACATAGAGATAGAGAGAGATAGAGAGAGATAGAGATAGAGAGAGAGATAGAGATATAGAGATATAGAGATAAATATAGATATATTTGGTCTTTCTACTGAGTTTCAATCCTGTCTGTAGGTTATTTAAAATAAGTTGCCTCACAGGTTTTTGAGGTACCTCAATATGCTCAAAATGGAACTTATTATCTTCCTCTTCAACACCCTTCCATTTATTGAGCGTTTTTATTTCTAGCATCCTTGTCTTCAAGATTTATAGCCTTCTTGTTATCCTTAATATTTTTCCTTCTCTGACTTCAAATATATTAGTTTCCAAGTCTTGCTCTTTCTACCTCATTACATTTTCTCCTTATGTTTTTTTTTTTTTCTACCCACCTGGTAAGCAGTCTATCTCAAGCCTTCATCATCTCTTCCATTACTATCCAATCTAGATTTTGCCATATTCTCTATTGCTTTTCCTGACTCAAGTGTATCCCAAGTCCATTTTCTAAAGGAATTGTTCTAAAGCTCAGGTCTAACCAAGTCAATCCTTAATTCAGAAAATTCAAGTAGCTCTATATTGTCACCCAAATAAATATTTTTGATTGGCTTTTTAAAATATATTTATTGATTTAAACATTTATATCATATAATTTTCTTCCAGTGTCCACAATCTAATTTCTTCCTGAGAAACATCCTATATAATATGGATTTTTTTAAAGAGAAAGAAAAAAATTATATAAAACTAATCAAGGCAGTAAAATTGTCTTATAATGTATGCACTGTTTCATATCTATAAAATGCTCACTTACATAAATGAGTGAGGAAGCTATCTTCTCATAAATCTTTGGGGTCTTACTTGTTCTTTATTATTTTAAATTATTTCTTTCTAATTATTTTCTGATGAGTCGTTCCATTTGTCTTTATTGTAATCAGGCATGTTTTCTTAGCTTTACTTGCTTCATTCATTATATATCAGTTCATTTCGGTCTCCCACACTTGTGTATATTCAACATATTTGCCATTTCTTACAACAGAATAGTATTTAACTAAATAATATTCCATATTATTATTACCCCAAATTAAGGGGTATCTTCATCAGTTGAAGAATGGCTGAACACATTGTGGTATATATGCTATAAGAAATAATGAGCAGAATGATTTCAGAAAAACCTTGAAAGATTTGCATAAAATGAAGCAGAATGAAGTAAACAGAATTAGGAGAACACAGCAATATTATATGCTCATCATTTTTGGATGTCTAAGCTTTTTTCAGCTTGCAATGATCCAAAACACTTCCAAAGGATGCATAATAAAAAAAAGTGCTCTTTACTTCCAGAGAAAGTACTGACAGAGTCTGAATATAAATTAAGGAAAACTATTTTTCATTTTATGCTTTTTTTCAAAAGCAATGTTAAAACAATTGTTGGGATATATTCTTGGTAGTTTGAATCTCTGAGTCATAGGATATGGATATTTTAGTCACTATATTTGGATAATTCCAGATTGCAATCGAAAATAGTTAAACTAATTCAGACTCTATCAACAATGGGCTAGTGAGTATATAATCCCCAATTTCTCCAGTATTGATCATTTCCATCTTTATCAGTTTACTAGTACAAAATAAAACCTCAGAGTTGTTTGAATTTCATTTCCATTTTTAGTAATATGGATCATCTTTTTATTTGGCTAATAATTTGCCATATTTATTTTGAGAACCTTGCCCATATCATTTGAATAATTTTATGTTGTTTGTTTTTAAAAGTCCTTCCACACATATTTTCTACAGTGGTCTTTTACTGTTTTTTTTAATTTTATTGATGTGTTTGTTTTTTGCTCTAAAGTAATTTATTAATACACACATGCACACATATATATATGTATATTACATATACATATATATATGAGAGAGAATGAGAGAAAAAGAAAGAGAGAGAGAGAGAGAGAGAAACAGAGAAAGAGAGAGACAGAGAGACAGAGAGAAAGAGAACAATAGAGGTAGCAGAGACAGGAGAGAAAGACACACACACACATATACACACAGACCAACAGAGAAAGAAGACAGATAGACAGAGACAGAGATACAGAGACAGAGATACGGAGAGAGGGAGAGGGAGAGGGAGAGAGAGGGAGGGAGAGAGAGAGAGAGAGAGAGAGAGAGAGAGAGAGAGAGAGAGAGAGAGAAAGAGAGAGAGAGAGAGAGCGCACATATTATATGTGTCTCTCAGTTTCATTTTGTGGGATGTCTTCTCCCTTGTGATTGTAAGCAATTTGATAGAAAGGATTTTTTTTTATTTTATTTTCTATCTCTAGTGCTTAATACAGTGGTGCCTGGAAAATAGTGGATACTTAACAAATGTTTATTGACTGACTGTACATTTATATCTAAGATACATATAACTGGGGAGAAAGAGAGGGAGGGAGAAAATGGAGGAGGTTGTTTTTCTTTGAAAGAATATAAACTCCTTGAGAATAGTGATTTTTTTGTGTTTGTACCTCAAGAGCCTTGCACAATTACTGGTACATAGTAGATATTTTATAAATGTTTGTTAATTAATTGGTTGATCCAACTGCTCTTCTCAACTTCTTTCTAAGTATTATCATATTTTTGAAACAAATTAAGTAATAAGATAAAAAAATTTTAATTTGATGAAACCATTCACATCACTGATGAGCAAAGTTCATTGCAAAAACACTAATAATAGTGTTCTGCACTCATCTTTCCTCATCTGTAAATAGGAACTACTATCTTAAATTGGTATTGTTCTTATTTGTTATATATTCATTTTATAAGTAAAATATTTTCTGGCTAAGCCAATTTTCAGATTTATTTATCCGTTTGCTTTCAGAACTGCTTTGTATTTAAGAACATATTTATGGAGTAAATGTTTTGCCCATTTTTCAGAGGTGACAAAGTTTTTAAAACACATTATATTGATGTTAATGTAATTTGCAGCATTTTATATTTAAATTGTGTTCTAATTTGGTGTTTATTTTGGCCTTTTCTTTAATCCATCTCTGATCTGACTTACTTAAGGTACTTTGAGTTAAAAGGGCCTTGGTTTCATTTAGGAGCATTCTAAGTTAAATGAATAATGGGTTGTAGCTTGGAATATTATAAGTTAAGTGGATTATGATTTTAATTAGAAAGAAGATTCTCATAAAAATTCCTAGTTGGTCCAGAATAATGTGGAAGTAGCACTCAGCTGTTTTGGCTGAACAAGAAGTATCTTGCAACATCCTGTATGTTTCAACAGAGTTCTTAAGCAGTTTGAATAAAGCATCTAGATAAAGGATAAAGTCTCTTTATGGACCAATGCCCCACTATGTGCTGTCCTTGTTAGCAGATCTCACTGTGAACTTCTGAAAATAAATGTCCTCAAAAAATTGGACTTATCACATCCTAACTTTATGTGACTCTACTATTATAGTTCATGCATAATATGTGATGTAACTGGGCATTTTGATGTTCTGGTCTGTAAGAGGTGCTGACTAAAATAAATGGACTAATATTGCTATTTTTTGCTAGAATAAAATCAATATTCATATTTTAAAATTATAAATTTATGAAAATGCATTTACTTAACACTTCATATACCTAGAAGTATAAGTTTGAGGAAACAGAAATAAGCTTTCTAGACCTTTACTCTAACAGAGAAGATAACACAAAAAGAGTATCTAACGGTGAACACCTGTGTGGAACAGAATGAAGTAGTGGAAAATTTTAGATGCATAGCCTGGGAATAGCAGAGAAGCACATAATATAGTATAATATGGTATGATATTGTATGGTCTAGTATAGTTTATTATATCTAGACTGGTCTATATAAAGTGAAAGGTCTTTAAATAGAACTCAAAGAGTAGAAATATATTACTGTAATGCTGAATTGTTCGACTTGGATATGAAAAAATGCCATTTTTTAAGATTATAGCCAATACTGCTACTTTTGTCCATCCTTTAATTAACTATTAGGGATTTTGGATTTATTCTAAGAGATTCTTGCCCTCAGTGCATGTGTTGTGATCCCCTGAATTAAATCCATCCATTCCCATCTCTTTAAGTTCACTGATACCCAAGAAGTTTTTGTGTAATCTTTCTAACTCTCACTTGACCACAATCAGATTATCTTGGTTTGTGGATCTTATATTTCAAGTTTCTATGCAATGTTCTTTTTTAGAACATCAGCCCTTCCTTTTTTTCACCAGGTACATCTGGAACTGAGCTTCCTTTCAGCCTTAGTATAGCTGCTTCATTAGCACTGGAGCTATTTATAATTGCCCTTCTCTCTTCTTCAGTAGGATATTGGACACTGTTTTCCCTGAGGGTCTCATCTTACAATATTATTTTTTATTATTTTAATTGTGAGTATTTGAGTATAATGAGTATTTCTTGGTAAAAATACCATAATGGTTTGCATTTCCTTCTCCAGTGGATCTTTTGTCAGAACTTCCTAGTATGACTTGTTGGTCTTGGATAATCTTGCAAGTTAAACCTCATAATTTAATTAAACTACACAAGCTACCTTACTATGACAAGACAGTGATCCAAGAAGAACTCTCATTCACAATCATCTGTGATATATATCCCACTGCCACCCGTATACTTTCTATTTTTTGCTCTAGAAATAATTATCAAATCAATGCTCCTTGAAAAGATATAACATTTTATGGAATATTATGGTTCTGTAAGAAATGACCCACAGGATGAGTTGAGAAAGGCCTGGAGAGACTTACATGAACTGATGCTAAGTTGTTGGAATACACAGAAGAGCTGTTGAAATACAGGGAAAGACAGTGACTGCTAGAGCTCCAGCCCAGAATAGAACTTCTCTTGTGAGAGGATGATACAAGGAGGCTGACAGGCAGTTGCTATTCTCTGACCCTGGGAGGCCATTGCGTTGTCTGACTTCTCTCCTTTTCCCTCTGCCTCCAATTTACCTCATCCCCAGTCTGCAACACCTGTGCAGCAAAGCTGCCCTGCAACTTCTTCAGATGTTATTATCCACAACTGTGGAGGCTTTCAGAGAACTGACCTGTTCTTAACACTAATTGAAATGAGCAGAACCAGGAGATCATTATACACTTCAACAACAATACTATATGATGATCAATCCTGATGAACGTGGCTCTCTTCAACAATGAGATGAATCAAATCAGTTCTAGTTGTTCAGTAATGAAGAGAACGAGCTATACCCAGGAAAAGAAATATGGGAAATGAGGACCACAACATAGCATTTCCACTCCTTCTGTTATTGTTCTCTTGCATTTTTGTTTTCCTTCTCAGGTTATTTTTTACCTTATTTCTAAATCCAATTTTTTGTTGTACAGCAAGATAACTGTATAAATATGCATACACATATTGTATTTAACATATATTTTAATATATTTAACATGTATTGGTCTACCTGCCATCTAGGGGAGGGTGTGGGGAGAAGGAGGGGAAAAGTTGGAACAGAAGGTTTTGCAAGGGTCAATTCTGAAAAATTATCCATGTATATGTCTTGTAAATAAAAAGCTATAATTAAAAAAGAAAAAACAAAACATTTGACCATCTTGGGCCTCCAACCTCATTCTTATAACACCCCATATTAAAAATTCTCTTCCTGGAAGCTCGAAGCATCATTCTCCCCACCTCACAATTAGAGGCGCTTACACTAATAACTCTTATTTAAAAATGTATTGGCAAAGAAGAAAGCCCCCGCCATTGAAATGTATTATGGGAACAGGAAGACTGGGATTCATCTTCAGAGGAGGAAATTTTAGTAAACAAAATCTTCTGCCCCAAAGTATAATGTTAAATGGCTCCCTGACCAGAGACATTTTATAAAAGAACTCAAAAAAAAATTCAAAATTTAAATGAGAGATACTGAGGAAAAACTACAGAAATAAAAATTAAAACCAAGCAAGAAAAGCAAGATTATGAAAATAAAAGTTAACCAATTAGAAAAGAGTTACAGAGTCTCAAAGATGAAAATATTCCTTTGAAAATTAGAATTGGGCCAGGGAAAGCCAGTGATGTCATGAGAGACCAAGAAATAACAAAACAGATTATAAAGAATGAGAAAATAGAACAGAATGTAAAACATAAGAAAAACAATATATCTGAGAGAACAAATAAAGAAGAGAAAATATTAGAATAATTGGATAGCCAGAAAGTTGTGAGCAAAAAAATCAATTTGACACAATAATGCAGGAAATAATCCTAAAAAATTGTCCTGGAATGATAGAAAATAAGGGGAAAATAGAATTAGAAAAACTCCACCGATTACCACCTCAGACAGATCCTTTAGGAAAAAACACATAAGAATATTATTGCCAACTTTTGAAACCCTCACATCAAAGAAAAAATTTTGCAAAAAAAAAAAAAAAGAAAGAAAGAAAAGAACAATTCAAATATATGGGTGTTACAGTTAGAATTGTACAAGATTAATCAACAGCTACAGAAAAAAAAAACTGAAGGTATTGGAATCATATTTATAGACAAGCAAAACAATTAGGCCTGTGGCCAAAAATATCATATTTAGCAAAATTACCTATAATTCTCAATGAGAAAAATGGATCTTCAAAGAACTTGCAGATTTTCAGGACTTTCTATCAACCAAACCAGAACCTACCAGAAAATTTTACTTATGAGTCAATATCAATGTGGAATGTTGGAGGAGATGTGGGAAAACAGGGACACTGATACATTGTTGGTGGAATTGTGAACACATCCAGCCATTCTGGAGAGCAATTTGGAACTATGCTCAAAAAGTTATCAAACTGTGCATACCCTTTGATCCAGCAGTGTTTCTACTGGGCTTATACCCCAAAGAGATACTAAAGAAGGAAAAGGGACTTGTATGTGCCAAAATGTTTGTGGCAGCCCTGTTTGTAGTGTCTAGAAGCTGGAAAATGAATGGATGCCCATCAATTGGAGAATGGTTGAGTAAATTGCGGTATATGAACATTATGGAATATTATTGTTCTGTAAAGAATGACCAGCAGGATGAATACAGAGAGGACTGGCAAGACTTACATGAACTGATGCTAAGTGAAATGAGCAGAACCAGGAGATCATTATATACTTCAACAATGATACTGTATGAGGATGTATTCTGATGGAAGTGGATCTCTTCGATAAAGAGAGCTAATTCAGTTTCAACTGATCAAGGATGGACAGAAGCAGCTACACCCAAAGAAAGAACACTGGGAAATGAATATAAACTGTTTGCATTTTTGTTTTTCTTCCCAGGTTATTTATACCTTCTGAATCCAATTCTCCCTGTGCAACAAGAGAACTGTTTGGTTCTACACACACATATTATATCTAGGATATACTGTAACCTATTTAACATGTATAGGACTGCTTGCCATCTGGGGGAGGGAGTAGAGGGAAGGAGGGAAAAAATCGGAACAGAAGTGAGTGCAAGGGATAATGCTGTAAAAAAATTACCTGGCATGGGTTTTGTCAATAAAAAGTTATTTTAAAAAAATCTATCAAAGAGAATTCTATAGAACTCAGTATGAACAAATCGTTTAAACATGGGGAAATGGTTTATGTTTGTTTTACATGGAAGATGTGTACTTTATGTTTAAGATTTACATCAACAATTGGATAAGCTCAAAAGAAAGATTGGCAGAGTAAAGGTACAAATAGGAATCATATCATTCAAAAGAGGTACAGAGGAAGATTAGACATAGAGTCACTAGAAGGTGAGGAGGGCTTATAGTTCTGAAAACCTACTCAGAAAAACAGTAAGTTCAATAGTCAACACTACATATATACCATGAAGGGTATAGCACCCTCCAAAATCTATAGAGAAATAAAGGGGGAGGAATAGATGCATGGGGAAGCAGAGGATGAGGAAATAAGACAATGGAAAGATCCCTGAGTGGAGGGAGGTTAAGTAATAGTAAACCAAGTTATGGAGTAGAATTTAATGAAAGAGTCAATAGAGATAAGAAAAACGTGTGTATCATTGGTTTGTGTGGGTGTGATTGTGTGTATGTATGTATATATCTACATATGTATACATAAATATATTTTAGCTGTAGCTTGCTGGGGGAGTTAAAAAGGAGATATGTATATGTATATATGTGTGTGTATGCATATATCTACATATGGATACATAAAGATATCCTTTCTTAATAGGGTTAATTTGGGGGTGGTGAGGAGGATGCAAGGGAGAAAATAATAAAGTAAAGGTATGCAGCAGAGAACAAAAGGACAGTTTATAAAGAAGAAAAGAAAAGATGGAGGATATTCATGAATATAATTTGTTCTAATATATATTCTTTCTTAAACTGGTATTTTTTGTCATATATTTTAAATTCTCCCTGATGGACGCTGGGCCCATGATAATGTTCTCTTCTGTTTTGTATTGCTTTTCTGTTCTTTTTGAGTATTCTGTTTCTTCAAATAAAATAAATTTGGAAAAAAATTTTCCTTTCTTGCATTTCCATTGTATCAGTTTGTAAATTCCTTGTGAATAAAAACTATTTAAGTTTTAAATTTGTTACCTAACATGTTGTCTAGTAAGAAGTTTAATATATTGTTTTCCTTCTATTCACCCATCAGTCTATCCTTAGATAGATTCACTTCTGAAAAGGTTAGAACCTTCTGTCATATTTTCATAGTCATGTTCTCTTATTGTTGTTGCTTGTTTTTTGCTCTTTCATTGACTCCACCAAGGATATTAGTGTGTCTGTATGTATATATAAATATATTTATTTAATTTGAACAAGCTTGTAAAGTTCTTGTTTTTTGTTTTGTTTTGTTTTGTTTTTTTTGTTTTTTGCTGAGGCAATTGGGGTTAAATGACTTGCCCAAAGTCACACAGCTAGGAAGTGTTAAATGTCTGAGGTCAGATTTGAGGTCAAATTTGAACTCAGGTTCTCTTGAGTTCAGGGCTGGTGCTCTATCCATCATGCTACCTAGCTGCCCCCAGCTTATAAAGTTCTTAAAATTTCCTTATTCTAAAGTGGATGTCAATTCATGAACTACAATTTTTGCTTGTCTTTTTCTGCTTCTGCTTGTCATGATTACCAGAAAGGAAGATGAATATGTGGTCCTACTTTTTATGATTACTATTATTGCCTTTGAGAATATGATGAAAATTAACTTTTCCAAGGGAAATCTGCCTATTGTTCTTCCATCTATGTCTAAATTATTTATATTTCCCTTATATCAAGAATTGTCAATATGTATATGATTCAGATGCTTGTAATGTTTAAGCTCATCAGTAAATGGACAAATATCATATGGTATTAATTCCAAGAAATTTGGAATTCTGAACACCTCCAGTTCCCTGTAATTGTTCCTATCATGGTAAAAAAAAAAAGGGGGGGGAATAAAGGAATATTGAATAACATTTCTTCCCCTTTCAGGAATCACCAATGAGGAGGAGAGAGACAGAGAGAGAGAGAGAGAGAGAGAGAGAGAGAAAGGAACAGAGAGAAAGAGAGATGGAGAAACATGGTGAGAGAGAGGGGATGAAGAGGAAGGGAGAGAGGGAAAGAGGAATGGGTCAGCCATCTCTGATGGACAAGATTCTGAAATTATTAACTTTGATCCCCATGTGATAGACAAACTAAATATGTCAGATCCAGTCTGGTATAGACTTCCAGAGTTTGTTATAACATTTAACAACTAAGCTTCAACTACACGCCTTGTTGGAGCACTGGAGTTAGACTTCCATGAGCTCATGATAGTGTGAGCTATCAAGAATCCAGAATTATTTGAAAAAATACTTCCTTTTTTTATATGTTCTGCTTTGATGTGATGTAAAGTTTTATATTTGAAAAATCTACTGTCCTGAGCAAAATATCATCAATAAAAATATTATTTTAGTCCTTAGGCAAATCTTTCAAAGGTTCATGACTTTTTATAGATTCCTTGGTACTAATTCATAAATATTTGATACTAGTATTAGAGATTTTATTGAAAAAAGTGCTTGGTCTCTCACCTAAGGCATTTTTTATTGAAATAATAATAGAGATATGTTGGCATTAGTCATCTTTAATAACTCAGCCTGTCAAATATCATGGACTATCCATATATTTAGCTCAATACTTGAAATGTTATCTTATTCATTGTCAGAGGAAAATAATTAATTCAATCATTTTTTATCAACATATTCTTTAAAGTCCAACCAGTATATCTCTTTGCAACAAAAGAACATTGCTAAAGTTGTATTTTCCCAGAATATAGTATAAGGTAGTTAGCAACTATACAAATAATCTCATTTACCTTTTGCTCTCAGGATAGAGAAACAGAAAAGCTACTAAACTAATGAACACCATGAGGCTAGAAAAGATCTTACAAGTCTATTACAAGTTTATTTCTATGCTTGCTTTTTGGTTGGGTTTTTTTACTCATATGATTGAGAAGCTCAATTATCTCTCTACCTCCTAAAGCATACAGAATACTCTCCTAGGAGGGAAAGGGCAAAAGAGTTTGCCTCCTCCCAACAAATACACACACAAATTCTGATAGTCCAGAGAGACCAGTTTTATTCATTTATTCAGCATTTGCTCATAAATATGTATAGAGAATATAAATGTGCAAAGGGCACCTCTTACAAGACATTCCTGATCTGCTCATTAAATTAGTGTTTTCTGTCTCTGTCTCTCTCTGTCTCTGTCTCTTTGACTCTCTCTGCCTCTCTGTCTCTCTCTCAAATTTTTTTTATTTCTTTTTCATTTCCATGATATTTATCTGTATATATGTTATTCCCATCCCCATCAGCATATAAAAGATATGAATAAAACCCGTTATTTTTTCCCTTTATATCTATGGCACCTAACACCATATATAACGTACACTAAAATTGATGTGTGATCTCACCTATGTGAATATTTTCTCCAATATATATAGATTATATACCTCTATACCTTCCTATTTTGTGTGAATCTTGACCATGTCCTTACTTAAGATGTCCACAAGAATCTACTCAAACTGCTGGATTTGAACACTGACCCTTTGAATCTACAACCTGCACTTTCTTAGTCCCTTGTTGTTATGGGCCAGAATTCTTGTACTTAAAACAAGGATTGTTACAAGGTGTTAAGTCAGTGGAATTGATAAAGACAATGGTTATCTAGTTTAGCATGGTGCTTCATAGTTCTCTAAATTCAGTATGATTGATTTAATCTTACAACAAATAATGGTTTCCTAGTGATATAATGATTGGTTTATACTCAGTGTAGAGCACATAAGCTGAGACAAACTCAGCCAATGGAGGCAGAGACAGATTTATTCCATTGTCCTCCTTTGTGGTGGCTGGAGGCTGAAGCACAAGCCCTCAGACTCACTTCATCTCACACCAGCTCCTGCATTTTCTCCACTGAAACCAAGTCCTGTCTGAAGGCCAGAAGAAAGTTAGCTGAGTACCAGGGGAAGGAAACAAAGACTTTTGGACTTTAATACTTGGATATTCTTGTGGTGATTACTCAGCTGAAATGAAGGCTGCTCCTGAGACCTCCAGAAAACCAACAAGTTCATTACACTTTGTTTTATTTATCTTTCTTTTATTTTTGTAGGCATGTTTTGGTTTTAAAATTTACTATAGTGTCTTGCATATAGTAGGTCCTTATTTTATTTTAAAAGAAAAGTGATGAAGCCTATAATTCAATACAAGAAATAGATGTGCATAGAATAGTAAGTAGTCAATTTATGCTTATATTTGTATTCAAAGGTTCCTACTGATATGTAGGTTTTGATTTTTTATCTTAAAATTACATTATACTTGTGTGCTTATGAATAGTCAACATCTTAACATTTTTTCATTCTCCATCTCTCTGCTGTGTATTTGTTATTTAAGAATATTAGTTTGTATCACAATGGGATAGTATTAAAGCCAAATTTAAATGCTCTGAGTTGTATTTTTGCTTTATGGAAGGAGTTTATTTGTACTCCTAATGTTTTTAAGATTTAAGATACTCTTAGGAAAAGTTGTTCATAAATACACAATACTTTTGGTATTTCAATATCACAATGCTATAATAAAATGTTATGGCTTTTTCATAATTGCCTACCTCAGAATTCCTTTATTATTTCCCTGGTATTCTGATCCAAATGTTCTTTAATTATTGTTGTACTGTTTTTACTATTATTGATATTTTCTGTATATTTATTAGTTTGTCATATAATACCTAGAAAACAACCAGTAAATGCTTGAGTGAAATTATTCTTTTATATTCTAATTTTCATTTTATACTACTCCTAAATTGAAGTGCTTTAATTTTAATAAGTATAAGAAGGTATCATAAACCATTTAGAAATTCTTTCAAAAAACATTTATTAAGAACTTGTTATTTGTGAAGCATCCTATAAAATTATTAAGGGATACTGTGAACCTGATATGCCTAGAGGAAATACTGTTTAATGGGAAAATGATGGCTGGATTTGCATCAGTAAGACCTGAATTTGAATTGAGTCTCACACACACACACACACACACACACACACACACACACACACCTGTGAGTGTCTAGGAAATTTTTTTGACTTTGTGCTGTTGTTTATTTGAGTGCCAAAAATAATCTAAAATCTACCTCTAGAGCTGTGGGCATCAAACGAAACAATTTAGATAGAACACTTTGCAAACCTTAAAGTGTTCCATAAATGTCATCGATTAATTTGTAAGGATCTTGAAGTCAATGCCATTGACCTATGCTTTTTTTGTTGTTTTCTGTCCTCCCATCCTACCCCCTCATCACTCATAAATACAAAAAAGAAGTGTTATATGTTACTGGGGCTTAATGAATAGTTGTTAAATTCACAAATGGTAATCTAGAAAATTATCCATGTGGTAATCCATATGATAACTTTTAATATAGACTTTCCAATCTCTCTTGAAGGATAACTAGAAAATAAAATATTAGAACAAATGCCTCTTAATAGTGTCTAGAATGTTGATTTTGTCTAAAGTACCTCTACTTTAGTTGCTCAAAAGGCATCCCTGAAGCCTTAACAAAACTATGCAGCTTGTTGATTTAAATTTGTAAATGCAGCAGTATCTATATTTCAGCATTGTATTGCTCAGATAATGATGTGTTCATTAAAATCTCCTAATCTCCTGGTTTTCACTTTGAGCTTTGTGGCTGAGATAAAACCAAAGCTTCCTATTAGTTAGATTTCAAAGAGAGAGTGTAAACACTACTTATTCCCATATGAAAACAGACTATCTCCTGAATACTTGTTTGTGTGAAATAATAATATTCTGATGAATGGAGTCCTAAATGATTATTTCTAGCTGTTTACTCACTAAATGTGATTAGGTATTAAAAGAAAGCTATGCATAACAGAGAGCTATTAATAAAGGACTTCTGGCAGCTGGTGTGCTGATTCTGCATTCTGTGAGCATGCATAGAGATTTCTACTATGCAGTAGATAAACCTCTTTTTGAATCAGAGTTACTTGGCATTCCTAAAGAATTACTTTAAGAATAATACATAAATCATATTTAGTTGTTTCAAAGAGAAAAATGTAAAATTTCCATATTTATTACATTAAAATATAGGTAAATCTTAAATCAGGGGCATCTGTGTCATGAAAGACAAATTTCTTGGGGAAATGACATATTATGTTCAACTCCATCTCTTACCCCTGAAACTTGAGAAAATAGATTTCAGCAAATAATCTTATAATTCATCCCTTTAAATAATATTTCATTGATAAATTCAATTTAAAATCATAATTATAATACTATAACTTAGTGATATTATTAACCAAACACCCTAACACATATGCTATCCAAAGTGAACTTTCCCTACAATAAAAGTAAACTCAAGTAGCACAGTGATTGTATCTGACAAGGTATGCAGCATTTTGTGTCCTTAATCCCCTACTTCCTTATTGAAAAAACTGCAGTGTTTTTCTTCATGACCAAGATTAGTTCTTAACATTATTGTTTGGCTTTCTGTTAGAATTCTTTGTAACTTTGCTTATTATGGTTACTGTTTATATTATTCTCATTCTGCTTGCTCTACTCTTCTTCAATTCATACAGATCTTCTCATGTTTCTCAGAATTCCTGGTATTTATTCCTTAGAACACATAAATATTCTGTTGCCTTCATACAAGATTTTTTCCACCATTCCTTAACCAATAAAGACCTATTTTTTTCACTTATCAAAAAAAAAGTACTATGAATATTTTTCTTAATGCATATTTTTTTTCTTTTTATCTTATTGTCAGTGTATTGTCAGTAGTATAACTAGGGTATGAGTGGCTTGATAACTTTTTCATAATTCTAAATTGGTTCATAAGGGTTGTTTGAATACATAGCTTCACGAATAACTAAGCACATCTATTTCAATGGTTTTAATTTATAACTTCTTTGGATAAGTCAGAAATCTCTGTTTACAAATGTGTTGTTTTCCTTGAGTCCTCATAAGTAATCTTTCAATTACCTGAGGCCTATATATACCTTTAAATCTGTAATCCTTGGCCCATTATTAAAGCTGCTGGTCTATACAGATTAGATTCAATATGAGATGTCTCCATAATTTTCTCTCTTCTACTTATACACTTTTCCCAGGGAATGTTCTTGATCTACTTCCACCTTCTGATAGCTTTCTCAGTCTTTAAGGTTCACCTCAAATGTGATATAATAAATTAAGTTTTCCCTATTCTATACTAAATGAAAGTGCTCTCTTTCCTTTCATTATGGAATGTATGTCTTTCCTATTGGTTGGTCTATTTTCAATTCAACTAGATAGAAAAGATATTTATTGAACACCATAATATAGATATTAATAAAATACATATTAGGGAATTTGTGGAATAGAGGATTATCAACTAACATCTGGAGTAGAACCAATCAGCATCAGAGTTTTTGTTTTGTTTTTTCATAACTCTGTCTCAGTGACAGCTTCTACATATAGTCTTTCTAAATAATCCTTATTGTTAGTCCCTCTCTCCTCTTAAATTGCTCATTTACATTTTTATATATTTTATATGTACTTTTTAAATATGTGTAATGACAATTAACATTTACTCTCAAACATATAGTGAGACAGCATCACATGTAATAAAAGTGACTTAGAGAATCTTCAGTTTGTATAGACTTTCTTTAACTAATTTTGATTTCCTGACCATAATTCAAAGAAGCTCTTTTGAATGACTACATAATCAGAACTGATAGTGCCTTTGAAAGTACTAGTGATCAATATTTAGACAGATTTTCTCTCATTTTCTTTGCTCTTTATTTGGCTCCTTCAATTACGTGTCTAATAGGAAATGCTGGCTATAAGGAGGAAAGTTTTTAGGCTCTCTCCATTGAGGTCAACATGTGGCCCTATAAAATATGCCTTCTTCTTTTGTGTATGGTCTTTATTTTTTGAAGGAAGAGATTGGAGACATCAGTGTTAAGAGTTTTTAAATGCCGGGAGAGTGAAGTTAGCATCTTAGCATTTTATAATCAGGGTTTTGAAGTCAGTTTAACACTGATGTCTTGAAAACCTAGCAGCAATCTTTGAAAATGATCTTTATGACCCAGCTCAGCAGAAGCTAAGACTAAAATTCATTAACAGGAATATTTCATTTGGATCTGACCTTGTTTACACAAGTGCTATGTAAGAAATGAGCTAAGTTTGAGCCCTCTCTTCTCAGAAGAACAGGTAATAAAAAAAAAAAAAAAAGTGTTCCCTCAAGTTGCTAGGAGAAAGAACTTATACTTTTATTCCTATTATATCATCAAAGTAAATACCTCTTGTCAAAGTTTATTGATGCTAGTTGGTTAAATAAAACTATAGCATCAATCTTTGGTATCTGAAAGTTGTGTGGTTGATAGCCTTTACAACCTTTAAGGACTTTGCACCATTACATTAGAGAAAAGGCATTCTTCAAACCTTTTAGGTTACTGCTAGAACTCTGAGAAAAAGATGTAGTTATCATGATTCTGAGAAACTGAGCCAAAGACTTTTTAAATCCTGTACATATTGTATCCTCCAAGAAATGTGAGGTACTTGGAGTCAAGGACTATTTAATTTTTGTTTTATATTGCTAACACTTAGCATATTGCCTAGCAAACAGTAAGTACTTAATAAATATTTTTGACTTAGAATTAGAAAAATAATCACAACATAAATTAGAAATCAGAGGTGATTTCTAATTTATGTTGTGCTTATTTTTCTAATTCGATTTCTAATTTATGTTGTGCTTATTTTTCTAATTCTCTTAAATTTTCCACTAGATTATCAGTTCTTTGGAGACTTTTTTTTATTGTTACACTTATATTCTTTAGATTATTGCATAATAAAGCTGCTAAATGAATGAGAAACAATTCTATAAAGGATTTATTGCATGAGAAATTTTCTCCTATGTAATGAAAGATGATATATTTACCTTAGCAAAAAATTCATGGGAAAATATACATGAATCCATATAACAAATATTTTACTGTTATAATTTATATTTTATATATTTCCATCTGTCACTTTCTTATTTTGTATTATAATTCCTCTTTTTTTAGCTACTTCAGATAGCAAAAATAAACTTGACATGCAAAAAAAATGATAGTGTTTTACTCTGAAATATACAGAAATGATAGAATGCTGGTCAAAATATTTCACTAGAAGAATCTGGCTTCATTATGTTAATGAATTTTCCTAAGTAGAACTTGGATGCTTTTTCTCCACTTACATTGCTAATTACAAAATTGCAAATTGAAAAGATTTATCCTTAGGTAATGTACAGTTTGGTAAATGGGTAGAGGTCAGAATAGTTCATCTGAATTTTAATAAGTCTAACTGAAGCCATAGAAACTCATAAGATGAATAAATTATGTGAATATAAACAATCTCAAAGGCAATTCTTAAAATTCTGTTCATGCACTGATATATTAATTATGAACAAATTTGAGCTGATGGGTTGCCAATCAATATTTCATTCAGTTTGATCCATTTCATGGAGAATTACAGAAGGCAGAATAGTTGCACATCGGAAAAATTGCAATACAGAGCAGATCTGATAGTAACCTCATAATTTCCAATTAGAACTTTTTAAAGCCCCAACTTACTTCATTAAATGAAAGCTTGAATGAGGTATAAGTTAGTTTGGTGTAGAACTGACAAATCTTTTCCTTCATAGAATTAATCTTAACAATAGCCAGAACAAGGAAATTGAGACACATTTTTTTTTTAAAAAATTACTTCTGACAGAGTTAATACTAGAAGGGTGAGATATGTATAGTTAACGCCTATGATTCTAATGGTCATTTTTATAAGATAGTTAGCCCTTGGTCTCATCTTTGACCATTTTTTCTTGTTTTCTCATTCTAAAATATATAGAGAGAATTGACTCAAATTTATAAGAACACAAGCTATTTTCCAGCTGATAAATGATCAAAGGATATGAACAGACAATTTTCAGATGAATAATCTAAACTATTTCTAGTCATATGTAAAAATGCTCTATGTCACTATTGATCAGAGAAAAGAAAATTAAGACAACTCTGAGATATTACTATACACCTCTGAGATTGGCTGAAATGACAGGAAAAGATAGTGATAAATGTTGCACATGGAAAACCAGAACACTAATATGTTGTTGGCATTGTGAACTAATCCAAACATTCTGGAGAGAAATTTGGAACTATGCATAAAGGGCTATCAAACTGTGGCTCAAACCCTTTGATCCAGCAGTGTTTCTACTAGGTCTTTATCCCAAAGAGATCATCAAAAAGGGAAAAGAACCTACATGTGCAAAAAAGTTTGCAGCAGCCCTTTTTATTGTGGTAAAGAACTGGAAACTGAGTGTATGGCCATCAGTTGGAGAATGGTTGAATAAGTTATGGTATATGAATGCTATATAATATTATTGTTCTATAAAAATGATCAGCAAGATGACTTCAGAAAGAACTAGAGACTCACATAAACTGATGCTAAGTGAAGTGAATAGAATTAATAGATCATTGTACACAGCAACAATAGATTATATGATTATTAATAATAATAAACATGGCTCCTCAATAATAAGGTGATTCAGGCCAGTTCCAATAGATTTGTAATGGAAAGAGCCATCTGCTTCCAGAGAGAGGATTATGTGGAATAAATGTGGATCAAAACATAATTTTTCATTTTTTTTAGCTGTTTTTACTTCCATTTTGTCTTCTTTCTCCTTTTTTTTTCTTTTTCATCTCATTTTTCTTGCATGGTATCATAAATGTGGAAATACATATAAATTATTCATGTTTAACATATATTAGATTACTTTCTGTCTAGGGAAGGGGACAGTGGAGGGGAGGGAGAAAAATTTGAAACACAAAGTTTTTCAAGGGTGAATGTTGAAAACTGTGTTTGCATATATTATGAAAATGAAAAGCTAGTATTTTTTTTAAAGAGCTACTACAAACATTATTGTAGATGTGGGTTCTTTTCCTTCCTTTATGATTTCTTTGGGTCTGTGTCCCACAGCACTATTGGGTCCAAAATTATGTAGTTTTATAGACCATTGGGCATAGTTCCAAATAGTTCTCCAGAATGGTTGGGTTAATTCACATATCTACCAACACTGCATTAGTGTCCCAGTTTTTCCACATCCCCTCCAACATTTACCCATTATCTTTTCCTGTCACCTTAACCAATCTGAGAGGTATGAGGTCTTACCTCAGAGTTATTTTAATTTACATTTTTCTTATCAATAATGATTTGGAAAAATTTTTATGTGAAAATTTCATCATCTGAAAATTATTCATACACCTTGATATGTGCTTCCCTTTTAAATTTGTTTTTGTGGGTTTCTTTTTGCAAAAACTATTTAATTTGATGTAGATAAAGTTGCTCATTTCCCCCTTCTTAATGTTCTCTAGTTCTTTAGTCATAAAATTTCCCTTCTCCAAAGATTTGATTGGTAAGTTGTCCCTTACTTTCCTAATTTGCTTTTGGTATCATCCATTACATCCAAATCATTTACCCATTTTGACCTTATATTGATATGGGATTTGAGATGTCATTCTATGATAAATTGCTGATGTATTGTTTTCCCAGCAATTTTTGTCAATAGTGAGTTCTTATCCCAGAAATTGGAGTTTCTGAGTTTATAAAATACTAAATTACTATAATCATTGATTATTGTGTCATGTACATCTCATCTAGTTCATTGATCCACCACCTTATTCCTTAGCTAGTACCATATGGTTTTGATGACTGGGGCTTTATAATATAGTTTTTGGTCTTTCATGGCTAAGTCACCATCCTTTGTAGTTTTTTCATTAATTCCTTTGATAATCTTGATCCTTTGTCCTTTCAGATAAATTTTGTTATTATTTTCGTTAGCCCTATAAAATATTTTTGGCAGTTTGGTTGGTATGTTACTAAAAAAAGTAGACCATTTTAAGTAGAATTGTCATTTTTATTATAGCTTGATCTACCCCTGATCTTACTGGGAATAAATCCAGCTTTTCTCTATTACAAAAAAATGCTTCTTATTGGTTTCAGATAAATGCTGTTTATTATTTTAAGGAAAATTCCCTTTACCTCTATACTCTTTAATATGTTTTATTAGGAATAGGTGCTACATTTAATCAAAAGCTTTATTCTGTTTCAATTGAGGTTCTCAAATGATTTCAGTTAATTTTGTTATTGATATGGTTTACTGTGACAATAGTTTTCTTGATATTAAACTAAGCCTGCATTCCTGGTATTAATCCCACTTGGTCATAAAATATTATCCTTTGCTAATATTTTACATTTGCTAATATTTATACATTACCTTTGTTAATATTTTATTTTAAATGTATCAACATTATTTGGGGATATTGATTTGTAATTTTCTTTTTCTCTTTTGGGTCTTTCTAATTTAGATAACAGTACAATATTTATGTCATGGAAGGAATTTGGCAGGACTTCATCTTTACCTATGTTTCCAAATAGTTTACATAGTACTGAAATTAATTGTAATTTAAATGTTTGGTAGAATTCACTTTTAAATCCATGTAGCCCTGGAGACTTTTTCTTAGGGAGTTAATTAATGACTTGTTCAATTTCTTTTTCTAAAATGGGACTATTTAAGTAATTTATTATCTTTTAGGTTAATCTGGACAATTTACATTTTTGTAAATATTCATCAATTTCCACTAGATTTTCAGAATTACTGACATACAGTTGGGCAAAATAGCTCCTTAATTTTTGCTTTAATCTCTTTTAATGGGTGGGAAATTGAGCCTTTTCATTTTGATGCTGTTAATTGTTTTTTTTTCCTTTTTCAGATCAAATTAACAAAAGATTTTTCTATTTTGTTGTTTTTGTTTTCATAAAACCAACTCAGCATTATTAATTATTGTTTTTCTTAGTTTTCTTAGTTTTTCTTAGTTTCTTATTTTCTTTGTTTCAATTTTATTAATCTCCCCTTTGAATTTCAGAATTTCTAATTTGGTATTTAACTTAGATTCTTAATTTGCTCTTTTTCTACTTTTTTTAGTTAGAGGCCAATTCATGGATCCCCTCTTTCTCTATTTTATTCATGTAACTATTTATAGATATGACTTCCCCCTCAGAACTTCTTTGGCTGCATTTCATAAGTTTTGGTATGTTGTCTCATCATTGTTATTCTCTTGGGTGAAATTATGGATTGTTTCTGTGATTTGTTGTTTGACCTACTCAATCTTTAGCATTAGATTATTTAATTTCCATTGATTTTTGGTCTATCTTTCCCTGGCTTTAATTTTTAATGCCCTTCTGACCCTAGGAAGTTATGGAAATTTACTTTTATTGTCAAGAAATTATAGACATCAACTTCTATCCTCATATTTTAGATGATTGTTCTAAAGGAAGAATGCAAGAGAGGAAAGAGAAATTCAATTTGTTTAGGCTTCAGGTTACTTGGATTCCAGTTAATTGAGGTTTTTTTTTTTTTTTAATTTCTTATTTTTCTCCTAAAAAGTTAATTAGTGTGCTAAATAGATTAGGTTTTCACACCTGGTTTAATGGGTTATCTTTTAAAAAAGACTTTCCTCACTGATTTTTAAGTGAAATATAAAAAAGAGACATATTTTAATAGCCTACGCAAATATGTAGGAATTTTCAGAATGCATTTGAATAATATTAAAGCATTCAGACAAAAATTTGATCAATATTTCTGTGAATATAGTCTGTCCTACTTAAACATGAAATGTAACAACTTTTGGCTCAATAGTTGATATTTTTGAGTGAGAAATTGTTTCAATATCTCTGAAATCACTGTTTGTCATAAGAGGAATATTAGAAAAAGATAAATAATGCAAAATATATCCAATACAAAGCAATTCCTATTATAAATTATATAAACGTAAATTCCTTTAATTTTTTTAGTATTTAAGAATGCTTTTTAAACCTCACATTTCTTAAAGATTTTTTTTTCTTATTAACACATATCTATACAATGGCTACTCTAAGGTCATTCTTTTCTTTTCAAATCTCCAAGCACATTATCTCACCTATCCAACCTGTCCACAGCCTCCCTAAATCACATGCATGAACATAGACACACACAGAAAGAGAGAAGGACAGATAGATAAACACAGAGAGATAGAGAGAGGGGGAGATATTATGGCAGAATCAAAACCAAGCTATGCAGCCATTCTAACTGGTGGAAAAACAAGGGGAAAAAATCATTTAAAAATATCTTCTGTTTCCTGCTTTCTCCCATGCTTCTGTTCTCATATGCATGAAATGACTTACTTCCCCTTATTGCCTATCCTTTGTATCCCATTATAACCCAACTTCCTTTATGAAATCTTTGTTGCACTCACAGCCATAATTGGCCTAAACCCTCAACCTTGAATGACATTTCATTTTAGACTTAGATATTTCACATATAACAAATTATTTGTTACATGGTAATTTTATATGGTCAGTAATTATGATCTCTATACTCTATAACCAGAAGTCATTTAAATACTTATTTGCAGCTTCCTTGCATGCTACTCTTTTTACCATATAATTTTACTAAACTAGCCTTTTCCCTACTCTTCATATACATGCCATCTCCTTTCATGTTTTTCCATTGATCATTTCACATCTACCCCATAAGTTCTTCCTCTTTCTTCAAAAACTAATTCAAGCACCACTTTTTAAATGCAATTTTCCCATATTCTCCAACTGATTCCTACAATGTTAGATTTAAATGCCTTGAATTTTATTTTTGTATTTATTCTATTTTCATTCTATTATGCATATATATGTATGTATATATATATATATATATATATATATATATATATATATATATATATATATATATATATATATATATCAGTGGTTCTCAAAGTATGCTCTAGAGAATCCTGGGGAATCTCTGAAATCCTTTTAGAGGGTTTACAAATTCAAAAATAGTTTTTATTTCCAATACGGTAAAAGTCTATAAATATAATCCAGATAAACAAAAACTCTTTGGAGAGATCCGTAATAAGTTTTAATAGGATAAAGATACTGAAAACAAAAGTTTAAGAACCACTGATATATATAATACATGCATGCATATATTGTGCAGCCATATAATTTGTATCCCCAATGGCTAGCACAAGGTCTGGTACATGTCATAATAGTTAGGCATGTCCTAAAAGTTAGTTGATTGAATAAGACTATGTTTAATTAAAAATATATAATAATACAATGCAATAAACTTTACATATATTATCTCATTGCATCTTGGTAACAATGATAAGAAATAGATGCTTTTGAGCTTAATTCTAAATTTGAAAAAATTAATACAATTAGATATTAAGTGACTTGCTCAAGGTCACACAGTTATTGTCTGTGACTAGTTTTGAACTTCATAATATAGTTTATATTATAATCTAATCATCAATTTTGAGTTGTACTAAATAACTACATTTTCAAAGCTGTTTCTAGAAAAAATGCAGAAACAAGATTCCTATTTATTTTTAAAGTTCAAAATCAGGAAAAAATTGTAGAAAGATCATCCTCCTCCCTTTTAATTCCAATAACTCTGCCTATTCATAAATACTTCTAACTCTTTTTTAGACATTTTATCCTGAGTTATAACAAGTTCTCCAGAAACTTAGATTTATGGTACAATCATTGCTTTCTGAGAACATTTTCTTCTCTATAAGCATGTATAATTCCCATTAGTGATAATGGAATTGTACAAGATGATTAGTGTAATAATAAAAATGTTCTGGTAAAATGGTCATTTGTGACTATAATTCATCCATTGCTTCTATAGGTATCTCTTTTCAAAATTTGCTAAAGTTAATTGAGATTATACCTTATGCCAGTTGACCTGTCTGCTAACATTTAATAATGTGACTGAGATCAATTATTTAAAAAACAATCAACATATATTTACTAAGTTCCTTATGGCATGCCTAAAGATCACCAATTATGGAGTACAAAAGAAACCATGCCTATTAGTCTTCTAGAAACTCAAAAACTAGTAAAGTAAAAAACAAAAACAAAAACATAAACACTGATTTGTGAGGAAGACAGAATAAAATAATCAATATGGATTGATTTATCAATTCATATTAAGTCTTTTTTGTATTCAGTTGTTTCAGTTAGGTCAAGTCTTTGTGATCTCATTTGGGATTTTCTTGGCAAAGATACTGAGATAGTTTTTCATTTTCTTCTCCAGCTCATTTTTTAAAGATGTAGATCTAAGACAAACTGGATTGAGTGACTTGCTCAAGGACACATAGTTAAAAGAGTCTGAAACCAGAATCATAGGAACATAATTCTTCTTGATTTCAGATTACCTAGCTACCCAAAATTAGGTGTACAGAGACAAAAATAAAAATAAGTAAAAAAAAAAAAAAAAAAACCCAAAACAAAAAACATCATTCAAGGATTTTAAATTCTACCTGGAGACATAACATGAATATATAACTACATGCAGAAATCTCATAGTATAAATGCAAAATATCAAACAGTGAGAAAGGTCACTAACAGTTGAGAGATCAGGACAGGCATTGTAGAGAAGGTAATATTTGAACTTTGTCCTGAAGAAAATATGGGATTTCATAAGGATGAGATTAAAAGGGAGTGCATTCCAGACTCGAAGGGTGGCTAGATCCCCTAAGGGATAGAAACATGAGACAGAGTGAAGTGTGGATATTCAACTAGAGACTAGAGCTAGTTTGGGCTTTTGCCCACACCATCCATCTGAAAGTATCTTCATTGAAGCTACCAATGATGTCTTAATTGCCAAAATTATTGGCTTTTGTTCAATCCTAAGCTTTCTTGAACTCTCTGCAGTATGTATACTGTAGATAACTTTGTCCTCCTGGACACTTTTTCCTTAACAGATTTTTGTAAGGTTACTCTTCTAATTATCCTCCTCCATCCTGAAGTTTAACTCTCCTAATTAGTGACTCCCTATTTAAAGCATCTATCCCAAATACTCTTTCAGAACAAGTCCCAGTGATATTCCTTTTCACTCCTGACTAGACTCTATAGACTATATCACCATCATCTCCAACCCTTTCCTTGTTTTTTTGGACTCCTTTATATTTGCACTCCATTAGAAGGTGAGTTTCTTGAAAGCAGGACTTGGCACAGTACTTGGTATATAGTAGATAATAAATAATCATCATCTCTCTCTGTCTCTCGGTCACTTCCTCCTTCCCTCCCTCTTTCCCTCCTTTCCTTTTTTTTTTTTCCTTTTTCTCTCTCCTTCTCTCTCTCTCTCTCTCTCTCTCTCTCTCTCTATCTCTCTCTCTCTCTCTCTGTCTCTTTTCCTGTCTTACTCTCTCCCTCCTTAACTTCCTCCCTCCTGCCCTTCTCCCCTCTCTCCTTTCTCTTTCCCCTCCTCTCCTTTCAGCTCCCCCCTTTCATTCCCTTTCTCCCTTCCTCTCTTTCTCTGTCTCTCTCTATAGATGTCTCCCTCTTCCCTCTTAAAACATGCAGATATACCCATCTCCTACAATTCATTTTCTTAAATAAGTGTTTGATGATAGTGAAAAGTTAACTCATTTCCAAGGTCACTCAATTAGTATTTCTCTTTTTTCAATGTTTTAATAAAGCTTTTAATTTTCAAAACATATACATAGATTGTTTTCAACATTCACCCCTGCAAAATATTGTTTTCCAAATTGTTTTCTTCCTCCTTCCCCCTCTTCCTCTCCCCTTGATGGCAAGTAATCCAAAATATGTTAAAGATTTTCAATTCTTCTACACATATTTTCACAGTTATCTGCATGAGAAAAATCAGATCAAAAAGAGAAATAAAATGAGGGGGAAAAAAACAAAATGTAAGCAACAAAAAAAGTGAAAACATGATATGAACTATACTCAGTTCCTACTTTCTGAGTGCAGGATGACTCTCTGAATCACAAGACCATTGGAACTAGCCTGAATCACTTCTCTGTTGAAAAGAGCCACATACATAAGAATTGATTATCACATAATCTTGTACAATGTTCTCTTCCTTCTTCTCACTTCACTTAACATCACATCATATAAGTCTCTCCAGGACTCTCTGAAATTATCTTGCTGATCATTTCTTATAAAACAATAATATTCCATGCATCCATATACCGTAACTTATTCAGCCATTCTCCAACTGATAGGCAGCCACTCAATTTCCAGTTCCTTGCCACTATAAAAAGGGTTACTACTAACATTTTTGCACATATTAGTTCTTTTACTTTTTTAATGATCCTGCTATTACTTTTTCTAGCTTTGTAAAATAATTTCTTGGGAGTTTGACTGGTATGGAATAGGATAAGTAGATTAATTTAGGGAGAATTATTATTTTTATTATATTAGCTATTCTTATCCATGAGCCTTTGATATTTTTTAATTGATTAGATCTGACTTTATTTGTTTGAGAAGTGTTTTGTAACTGTTTTCATATAGTTCCTGGGTTTGTCTTGGCAGGTAGACACCTAAACATTTTATTTTGTCTACAATTATTTTAAATGGAATTTCTCTTTTTATGTCTTGCTCCTGGACTTTGTTGGTAACATAGAAATACTGTTGAATTATGTGATTTATTTTATATCTTGGAACTTTATGAAAGTTGTGAATTATTCTAGTAGTTTTTTCCAGCTAGTATTTCTCAAAGATGTACGTGGACTAGTTCTTCCTAACTCCAAGATTCACCTTTTTATCTATTTTACTGTGCTGTCTAGAGATGATTTATAATATTTGTGGTAAATTTCATTGCATATATTACATGAATTGCTTTTCATCATAATGGAGAAGTAAAGTTGGAAGTTACCTCAGAGTTCATCTAGTTGAACATCTCATTTTATAAGTGAAGAAAGTAAGGTCCTAGGTGAATGTAATTTGTGCAAGAATCTACAGCAATGTTGGCCACTCTGCCCTGGTTGCAAAACAGTACATCAACAGAGAAGTAATAAAACATCCAACACAAACACAAAAGATCAATAGTGTACCCCTAAAACACCTGAATTGTATGGGACCTGCCCATGTCCACCCAGCACCAGAAGTGAATTACCACTGACCCAGTGCAGTGATGGCCCTTATAGAGGAAACCACTGCTTGTAGAGGAAACTAAGAAAACTCCCCCCTATACCCTAAAAGCAGATTGTAACATTTTTTTTAATATGAGTAAAATACTGGGCTTATATCCCAAAGAGATTTAAAGAAGGGAAAGGAACTATGTGCAAGAATGTTTGTGACAGCCATCTTTTTAGTGGCCAGAAACTGGAAACTGAGAATAGCTAAATAAATTGTGGTATATGAATATTATGGAATATTATTGCTCTGTAAGAAATGACCAACAGAATGATTTCAGAAAGGCCTGGAGAGACTTACATGAACTGATGGTGAGTGAAATGAGCAGGACCAGGCGATCATTATATACTTCAACAACAATACTATATGATGATCAATTCTGATGGATGTGGCCCTCTTCAACAATGAGATGAACCAAATCAGTTCCAATAGAGAAGTAATGAATTGAACTACCTACACCCAACAAAAGAACTCTGAGAGATGACTATGAACCATTACATAGAATTCCCAATCCCTCTATTTTTGTCCACCTGTATTTTTGATTTCCTTCACAGGATCATTATACACTATTTCAAAGTCTGATTCTTTTTGTACAGTAAAGTAACTGTTTGGACATGTATACATATATTGTATTTAACTTATACTTTAACATATTTAACATGTATTGGTCAACCTGTCATCTGGGGGAAGGGGTGGGGGGAAATAGGAGAAAAGTTGGAAAAAAAGGTTTTGCAATTGCCAATGCTGAAAAATTACCCATGCATATATCTTGTAAATAAAAAGCTATAATAAAAAATAAAATATGTTTAAAAAATAAAGAGGACTCTGATGATAAACAGTTTTTATGGTGAAAGAGAAGTACAGATTTCAAGCCTTGAGGAGATTAAAGGCAGATTGTGTCCAAACGAAGCACCAAAAGGTAATGTAATTGATCCCCATCACACAAGGCTCTCCTGGAAGGAATTAAAAAGGATCTTAAAAGAGAGCTAGAAGAAAAATGGGGAAAAGAAATGAGAACTTTGCAAGAGGGTTTGGAAAAGGCATAAAACTCTTTAAAAGACAGATTTGATAAAATGGGGAAAAAAAGCAACTTCCAGAAAAACAGAATTTGTGAAACAGAAAAAGAAAATAACTTCTTAAAAAACAGAATTTGTGGAATGGAAAAAAGAAAATACCTCCTTTACAAACAGAATTTGTGAAGTGAAAAAAGAAAATACCTCCTTTACAAATAGAATTTGTGAAATGGAAAAAAAAAAATTCCATAGAACAAAACAACTCATTTAAAAATTCAATTGGACACACACAAAAAGAAGTTAAAAAAAAAAAAGAAATGAAGAAAATAATTCACTAAAATTCAGAACTGACCAAATGGAAGTGAATGACTCAAAAAGACAACAAGAACCAGTTATGCAAAACCAAAAAAAATGAACAAAATAGAAAAAAAATATAAAATACCTAATTGGGAAAACAATCAACCTGGAAAATAGATCTAGGAGAGACTATCTAAAGATTATTGGACTCCCTGAAATACATGATGAAAAAAAGAGCCTAGACACTATTTTTCAGGAAATCATCAAAGAGAATTGCCTGGATGTCACAGAATCAGGTAGATTTTTCCCCTCCGGGTAGATCTTGTCCAGATTTCCAATGGAGAAATGAAAACTGAAAGAATCCACTGAACACCTCCTAAAAGAGAACTCAAAATTAAAATCCCAAGGAATATCATGGCTAAATTTCAGAACTATCAGACGAATAAAAAAAGATATATATTACAAGCAGCCAGAAAAAAAAAAATTCAAATACCAAGGGGCCACAATAAGTATAATTCAGGACCTAGCAGCTTCCATTGTAAAATATCTAAGGTTCTGGGATCTAATATTCTGAATGTCAAAGGAACTTGAAATGCAGGCAAGAATGATGATTGCATATTTAAAATCATCCGGAGTCAGGAATTCAGGTTAGGGGAAAAATCTCCAATCTTTATTCTTTTTGAGGTGAAGGGGGATTGCGATAGGAATATGGGCAGCTGCTACAGGAAGCCAGTCAGCAGTCTCTCTTTCTGCTTCCCTTTCCACTTCCCTGCTTCCACCCACCAAAATCATTTCCAAAAAACACATCAGAACTTACACAAAGAGTGGGCGGGGGCCATTCTTTCTCCAAGCATATATATTAATAGAGTATGGTCCAATTACTATTTAGCCTCACATGCTTGGGACCTCAGTGCATCAACTCAAGCCTCAGCCCATTACAGGAAAGAATAAATTACCCTGAAAAATTGAGCATTTTATTTCAGGGAAGAAGATTCAGTGAAACTGGCAAATTCCATTTATTTTTGATGAAAATACCAGAGCTAAATAAAAATTTTGAGCTCCAAATATAGTACTCAATAGCATAAAAAATTAAAAAGAAAAAAAAAAGCTTAAGAATTGTATTTCTATTTTGGCAATACATAGAGAAAGTGCATGTATAATCTTATTTTACTATTATAATATAAAACAAAAACTAGAGGTGGAAAGGGGATTGTAACAGAAAAAAGGGGAAAAGTGGAGGTAAAATGAGGGAATTTACATCTCAGGAAGAGTCAAAGAAAACCTATTGTAATTGAGGGAAAGAAGATAGAGTGACAAATATTGTGTGAATCTTACTCTCATCAGATTTGGCTCAAAGAAAGAATATTAGATATATTTGAAGTCACCAAGAAATATTTTTCACCTTATAGAAAAGAGTGGGGAGAAAGGGGAAAGGGGAAGGAGTAGGCTAAATAAAAGGGAAAACAGAAAAAGTAGGGTAAAGGTATAAGAAAGAGAGAGGATCTCTAAAGAGGGAAGACTGCTTGAGGCAAGCAGTGCTCATGAGTAAAATATTAGGGAGGAGGTAAAATAATTGGGAGGAGGGAAAGGAGAATAGGAAAGAGAAAAGTACAATTTGGGGTTAATAAGATGGTAGGAAATAAAGAATTAATAGTTTTTCCTGTAAAGGTGAATGTGGTGAATTCTCCCAAAAAACTTAAGAGAATAGCAGACTGGATTAAAAACAGAATCCTACAATATGTTGTTTACAAGAAACACATTTAAAGCAGTGTGATACATACAGAGTAAAGGTAGAATGGTGGAGCAGAATCTACTATGCTTCAAGTGAAGTAAAAAGAAGCAGGGGTAGCCATCCTAATCTCATATCAAGCAAAAGCAAAAATTGATCTAATTAAAAGAGATAAGGAAGGAAACTATATCTTGCAAAAGGGTAGTAGAGATAATGAAGCAATATCAATATTTAACATATATGCACCAAGTGGTGTAGCATCTAAATTCCTAAAGGAGAAGTTAAGAGAGTTGCAAGAAGAAATAGATAGCAAAACAAGATCTCAATGTTGCTCTCTCAGAACTAGATAAATCAAACCACAAAATAAATAAGAACGAAATTAAAGAGGTAAATAGCATACTAGAAAACCTAGATATGATAGATCTTTGGAGAAATTTAATGGACAGCAAGGAGTACACTTTCTTCTTGGCAGTTCATGACCCCTATACAAAACTTGACCATATATTATGGCATAAAGACCTCAAAATTAAATGCAGAAACTCAGAAATAGTAAATGCATTTTTTTAAAGAACACGATATAATAAAAATTACATTCAATAAAAGACCAGGGGAAAATAGACCAAAAAGTAATTGGAAACTAAACAATCTCATTCAAAAGAATGAATGGGTGAAATAGCAAATTATAGACAAAAATCAATAATTCCATCCAAGAGAATGACAATAATGAAAAAACATCAAAATTATGCCTACATGTTTACTTCCATAAAATAGAGAAAGAGAAGATCAATACATTGGATTTGCATGTAAAAAAGCTAGAAAAAAGCAAATTTTAAAACCCCAATCAAATATCAAATTTTAAATTTTAAAAATAAAAGGAGAGATCAATAAAATTGAAATTAAAATAACTATTGAATTAATAAATGAAACTAAGAGGTGGTTTCATGAAAAAAACAAATAGATAAATCTTTAGTTAATTTGATTAGAAAAAGGAAAGAAAAAAATCAAATTGTTAGTCTAAAAAATGAAAAGGGAGAACTATTCACTAATTAAGAGAAAATTAGAACAACTATTAGGAGTTACTTTGCCCAACTTTATGCCAATAATTTTGACAACCTAAGTGAAATGGAGGAATACCTACAAAAATATAGATTGCCCAGATTAACAGAAAAGAAAATAAATTACTTAAATAGTCCCATTTAAGAAAAAGAAATAGAACAAGCTATTAGTCAACTCCCTAAGAAAAAGTCCCCAGGACTAATCTTTGAGTATATTAAGTTAAAAAGTTTTTCACAATCAAAACCAACAAAAACAAGATTAAAAGGGAAGTACAAACCTAGGGAAAAAATCTTTACAGCCAGCATTTCTGATAAAGATCTCATTTCTAATATATAAAAAGAACTATCTCAAATGTGTATGAATACAAGTGATTCTTCCATTGATAAATAGTGAAAGAATAACAACAGATAATTTTCAGACAATGAAATTAAAGCAATTCATATTCACATGAAAAAATGCTCGAAATCACTATTGATTAGAGAACTGCAAATCAAACCAAATGCAGTACCACCCAGGACCTCTCAGATGGGTTAAAATGACAGGAAAAGATAATGATAAATGTTGGAGGGGATGTGGGAAAAGTGGGACACTAATACATTATTGGTGAAGTTGTGAAATGATCCAACCATTTGAAAAGCAATCTGAAAGTATGCCAAAGGGCTATAAAACTGTGCCAGCATTGCCATTGCTGGGTCTGTAACCTAAAAATTTACAAAGGAGAGAAAAGGACGATATGTACAACAATGTTTGTAGCAGCTCTTTTTGCGGTAGCAAAGAACTAGAAAATAAGTGCATGTTCATCAATTGGGGAATGGCTGAAAAAGTTGTGGGTATATGAAGATAATGGAAACTAATTGTTATATAAAAATGATGTCCAAGATGAACTTTGAAAGACCTGGAAAGATTTGCATGAACTGGTGGTAAGAGAAATAAGCAGAACCAGGAATATACATTGTACACAATAACAACAACAATGTGTGATGATCTACTAGAAGAATGATTTAGAGCATTTTTCAAATAACTATAAATGGTTTTAATTTTGCCATCTGAAAAATTGTCTGTTAATATCTTTTGACCATTTATGAATTGAGGAATGACTTGTTTTCTTTTAAATTTGACACAATTATTTTCATATTTTAGAAATGAGACTTTTATCAGAAATACTGGCTATAAAGATTTTTTTCAAAACTTTGTACTTCTCTTTTAATCTTGTTTTGTTTTTATTTGTGCAAAAAAACTTTTAAATTTAATGTAATCAAAGTTGTCCATTTTGCCTTTCATAATGTTCTCTAGTTCTTCTTTGTTTATAAATTTTTCCCTTCTCCAAAGATCTGATAGGTAAATTATCCCTTGCTCTCCTATTTCGTTTATGTTATCATGCTTTATGCTCAAATCATGCACCCATTTTGGCCTTTTTTTGGTATGGGATATGAAAGATAGACCTATGCCAAGTTTTTGACATATTATTTTACAGTTTTCCTAGCAATTTCTGTCAACTAGTGAGTTCTTAGTCTAGAAGCTGGAGTTTGTATGTTTATCAAATATTGGATTACTGTAGATCTTGATTATTGTGTCATCTGAACCTAATCTATTCCACAGGTCAACCACTCTATTTTTTAACCTTCTACCAAATGGATTTGATGAATGCTGCTTTATAATATAGTTTTAGGTTTGGTAACCATAAGCTATCATCCTTTGAATTTTTTTCATTAATTCCCTTTGATATTTTTGACCTTTGTTCTTCCAGGTGAATTTTATTATTATTTATCTACTTTTATAAAATAATGGTTTTGGCACTGAAAAAGTAGATCAATTTAAGCAAAATTGTCATTTTTGTTATATTAACTCAGCCTAAACATGTACAATTGATATTTTCTCAATTGTTTAGATCTGACTTTATATTTGTGAGAATTTTTCTTTACTTTTTATAATCAATTAACCAAAGGCTTATCTATTTTGCTGGACTTTATTCATAAAGCCAAGTTATTTAGTGGTTCAATAGTTTTCTTAATTTCAAATGTATTAATCTCTCCTTTGAGATTCACTAATTTGATATTTAATTGGGGGCTTTTAATTTGTTCTTTTTCTAGCTTTTTTAGTTGCTTGCCTAATTCATTAATCTCATCTTTATTTTGTTCATGTAGCTATTTAGAAATATAAAATTTCTCCTCAGAACTTCTTTGCCTGCAGAGTATAGGTTTTGGTATGTTGTCTCATTATTGTCCTTCTGCTGAATGAAATTATGGATTTTTTCTGGGATATGTTGTTCAAACCACTCATTTTTTAGAATTAGATTATATAATTTTTGTTTTTAGTCTATTTTTCCTTGGTTATTTATTGAATATAATTTTTATTGTATCATGGTCTGAAAGGAAGCATTTACTATTTCTGGCTTTCTTTATTTGATCTTGTGGTGTGTATGTATGTATATATATATATATATATATATATATATATATATTCTCCTATTTACCTGTTTACCTATTTTATATATATAGATAGATATATAGATATATATAGATATATATAGATATAGATAAATAGGGGTACAAAAACCAAAATGCAAATAATTTACATTCATTTCCCAGTGTTCTTTCTTTAGATGTAGCTGCTTCTGTCCATCATTTATCAATTGAAACTGAGTTAGGTCTCTTTGTCAAAGAAATCCACTTCCATCAGAATACATCCTCATACAATATCGTTGTTGAAGTGTATAATGATCTCCTAGTTCTGCTCATTTCACTTAGCATCAGTTCATGTAAGTACTTTACCATGTAAAGTACCATGTACTTTAGGGTAATCTTGACTGTTGCTCCTTGATATTTGAATTGTTTGTGTCTGGCAGCTTGCAGTATTTTTCCTTGAGGTTGTAGTTCTGGAGTTTCTTTTCTTTTTTTTTTTTTTTTAAATTTTATTTTATAATAACTTTATATTGACAGAATCCACGCCAGGGTAATTTTTTACAGCATTATCCCTTGTACTCACTTCTGTTCCAATTTTTCCCCTCCCTCCCTCCACCCCCTCCCCTAGATGGCAAGCAGTCCTATATATGTTAGATATGTTGCAGTATATCCTAGATACAATATATGTTTGCAGAACCGAACAGTTCTCTTGTTGTACAGGGAGAATTGGATTCAGAAAGTAAAAATAACCCGGGAAGAAAAATCAAAATGCAAATAGTTTACATTCATTTCCCCTGTTGTTTCTTTAGATGTAGCTGCTTCTGTCCATCATTTATCAATTGAAACTGAGTTAGGTCTCTTTGTCAAAGAAATCCACTTCCATCAGAATACATCCTCATACAATATCGTTGTTGAAGTGTATAATAATCTCCTAGTTCTGCTCATTTCACTTAGCATCAGTTCATGTAAGTCTCTCCAAGCCTCTCTGTATTCATCCTGCTGGTCATTTCTTACAGAACAACAATATTCCATAACATTCATATACCACAATTTACCCAGCCATTCTCCAATTGATGGGCATCCATTCAATTTCCAGTTTCTAGCCATGTAGTTCTGGAGTTTAGAAACAATGTTCCTTGGGGTTTTTCTTGTGGGATCTTTTTCTGAAGGTGATTGATGGATTCTTTCAATCAGTATTTCATATTTGTTTTTAGAATATTGAGGAAGTTTTCCTTAATGATCTCATGAAGAATGCAATTCAGGCTTTTTTTTTTTTGGTCATGGCCTTCATATAGGCCAAATTTTTAAAATTGCTTCTTCTGGATCTATTTTTCAGATCAGTTGTTTTTCCAATGAAATATTTCACATTTTCTTCCTTTTTAAATTTTTTTTTAGTGTGTTTGACTGATTCTTGCTGTCTCACAGAATAATTAGCTTTCATTTGTTCTGTTCTAGTTTTTAATGTTTAATTTTCTTCAGTTAGCTTTTGTATACTTTTCCCCAATTTGTTAATTCTACTGTTTAAAGAGTTATTTTTTTAGACAATTTTTTTCTTTCCTTCTCCAAGTATTGATTCTCTCATTCATACTTCTCATTTGTCATTTTTTCTTCTAACTCTCTTATTTGTCTTTTAAGTTTCTTATGAGCACATTCAAGAAGGCTGTTTGAGCATGAGACCAAATCGTATCACTCTTTGAGATTTCTTTTGTGAAAATTCTGTCCTCCTCTGAGTTTATGTTCCAGTTTGCTCTGTTATTACAGTAGCTTTCTATGGTCAAGATTCTTTTCTTTTTCTTGCTCATTTTCTTTCCTTTTCTTTCGGTATTTCCTCTCTCTCTCTCTCTCTCTCTCTCTCTCTCTCTCTCTCTTTCTCTTTCTTTTAACTTTTAAAGTAGAGCTCTGCTCTTGGTGTAAAGAGGGCACTATCCCAAACTCCCTGTGAAACTCTGAGCTTTGGCTTTGAGCAGAGGGGTCCTTTGTGCTTTCAGTGGATAGCTTGGCTGCTCTTTCTAGGAAAAGCCTAATTTACCAGATTTTACCTTCTGAATTGGGCCTGGAACGTACCCCACTGATTTACTTCTCTACTGAGTCAGGACAGGGTTTTAGTTGCTGATTTGCTGAGATTATGACCCTTTCACTGTCTTTCTCCACATTTATCTGAGCTGGGCTGAACACTCTGTCATCCCAGTGAGACTGATCTTTTTGTAGTTTATTAAGTCTATCTTGAGTTGGATATTGATTTCATTCTGTGAGACTGCTCAGAGGCTTGATTTCCTGTGGTTTTTGAGGGAAATTTGAAGATCTCAAGCAGTGTTGTGGCTTTGCTATCTTAAAATATGACTTTCTTATGCAGTAATATATTCAGACTCCATATTCACATATGTAATACAAGTATAGTACAAAAGTAGTCACATGAAGTCAGTACTATTAACTACTTTAATACTGATAGCTGCCAAAGTCCTTTCTACCCATTTTTACCTCACACAGCTTTATTCTGTCCTCAGCAGCTATGTTGAGCAGGTTGGTCACCTGGGTTCTCAAGACAAGCTACTTACATTTCACAAAAATTCTCATGGTTTGCAATTGCATCCAATTACATGTTAAAGGTAGCAAAAATTATCACAATTTTTGTTGGTCTACAACTTTAAGGTTTTTTATACTCTGACCTCACTTCTTATATCTCTTTTATTATTATAAAATGTGTCTGCTTAGGACTGTATCATTTGATGTACTGGACTGTGTGAATTGATTATGGCCTAAATAAAATCATCACCTATAGGTCATCTTTCTGCTGATGAGACTGAGATTCTTTATAAAATAATTTAATTACATATTTTTTGTTAACTTGTCTATGTAATTCTATCTTTAAAAAGAATGGCTTGAACAAAGCTTCTAATAACAAAAGATGTATTCTGTTTGACTTGTAAGCACTTAGAGCTAATGCATTTAATGCCAGCTATTTTATAATCAGAATAACTTTGTAATGCTATTCCCACCTTGGCAATTATCAAACTATACTCACATACAATTGTAGCATCAAAGCCCAGTAAAATTGAAGACTATAGATTCTAAGTTCACTTTTTGTGTAGAATTAAGTACCTTTTAAATAAAATTATTGCTTGAAAGTATTGTGAAAGTTTTATCTTTTTTAGTCTTCACTGCTTTCTCAGATGGACTTTTCCTTCTTACATGGATAATTTAAGAAATGCCATCTTTGCTTATTGAATTGCTTGCTGAGGTCTCTTTTTAAAAGTACCTCAGAATTTCATTTTTGAAAAAAGTAATCTTTTTAATAAGATTGACTATTCTCATGTGTTAGACTAGCAATTAATGAGCTTTTTTATTCTATAAAGTGATTAAAAACATAGGAAATATAACTATTAGCTTTATAAGAAGCTCAGTTATTTTATATCTTGAAAGTCATAGAAGACCCTATGCATTCATTGCATTTTTGTGTGAAAGAAAATAATAAACAGGAAAATGACAATTTTATATGCATTTAAAATATCTATGCTTCATACAATTCAGTAAGGTACATTTATTCATCACTGAAAATTTGAGCAATTCAAAGATTAACATTAATTTTGCATAATTTATTATATAGTTTGAACATAAAGTAATGTTTGATACTTCTGGAAATTATATTGAAAGACTCCAGGAATATATCCTTCAAGGGTTCTAAATCCTTGTCTTTGTGGCAAAGAATTTGATGCTGTTTTCACATGCCTAGTGTATAAGTATTTCTTGGAAGACATTTAACAAGTCAGCATTTAGGTAGTCCAAGAGGCATCTTGGTATAATCCTCATTTATTTGTTATGTGACATTGAACAAATCATCTAACATTTCTTGATCTTGGTTCCTCTTTAGTAAAATGAGGGAGTGGAACTAACTACTCTCTAACAATGAAAACACTCAGAGATATACTCATCTAATTTTTTTTCACTAAACAAGCTATTTATTTTTTGATAAAATAATGCCATTTAAAATAAACTGAATGATGCCCAATATTAATTGTAAAAGTGAAAATCAAGTTTGATAGAATAAGGAATCTTAGCAATTATGTCAAATCATAGTAAAACAATAATTGGATAAGTTGCATTTTTTTTACTTTACATATATGAAACACTTTTTATGCATATTGGATTATTTAAGTCCATTTTTTTAAAAAATCAGAATAAAAAAAATCATCTTTCAATTATGCAAGTCTAGCAATATCCACAGGTGATAGATTAACCCACACTGGAAAAATTACAAAACACTTAAATGCAAAGGATAATCTAATATAACTACAGTTTCATGTGAACTGATTTTTTTTTCATGAAAATACACTCCAATAAAAACTGGTAAAACACAACATGACTTAGAGAAAGACATGGGTTGTGCAGTCAGGAAATGTGTTCAGATAGATACCTGTACTGAAAGTTGATAGTTCTTTGATTTTGAGCATTTTAATTAGCCTATGTGATATGAATTTCTTTATCTGAAAAATGGGGATATAATCACTTTTGATGGCTACCTTAAATGATTGTTGTGAGAAAGTGATGTATTTTTAGAAGCACTATAACATTATACATTATTAGCAAATGTAATGGATTTTTTTTCCTTGATTTAGGTGTCTTGAAGGATTTTCTGGTGATTTTTGTGAAATAAATGTAAATGAATGTTCATCATCACCTTGTCTACATGGTGCAGACTGTGAAGATCTTGTGAATGGTTTTAATTGCAAATGTCAGCAAGGTAATTATCAAAGAAGCTCTTCAATCATATCTTTCACTTCTGTATTATAATATTCAATACATCTGAATTCAACAAATATTTACTAAATATCTACTATGTTTATGGCACTGTGTTATTCCCAATTCCAGCACAGTACCTGATATATAACGGGTAATTAATAATTCTTATTCATTTTTGAAATAATATTTTATTTTCCCAGTTGTATGTCAAAAAAATTTTAGCTTTTTTTTTTTTTTTTGAGCAATTGAGGTTAAGTGACTTTCCCAGGGTCACACAGTCAGGAAGTGTTAAGTGTCTGAGACCAGTTTTGAACTTAGGTCCTCCTGACTTCAGGGATGATAATTTTTAGCATTCATTTTTACAAGATTTTGCATTCCAAATTTTTTCCCCTCCCTCTCTACTTTCCTTTCTTCTGAAGATTTCTGGCAGTTTGATATAGTTATAGATGTGCTATCATGTAAAACATTTCTGTAATAGTCACAGTACCTTTTAGCAAGATATAGTTTTCTTCCTTAACTAATTTAATTAGGTATATTTTACTTTTACTTTGTCTGAGATCATGATTGCTATTCCCCCTTTTTTTTTCTTCACCTGAAACATAATGGATTCTGCTCCATTCTATTATATTTGTTCTTTGAATATCTGCATTTCCCATGTGTTACTTTTTTAAAAAAATATTCTGTAGGATTGTTTTTTGATCCATTCTGCTATCCTTTTCCAATTTATAATTAAGATTACTACCTATGCATTTCCCTCCATTCTATACTTCCTCCTTTGTTTTCCCCACCTCCTTTTACTCTTTCCCTCCTCACCAGTATTTTGCTTCTGTCTACCACCTATCCGCCCTTTACTTAATCTCCTTTCCTCCTGTTTCTTGCCTATTAACAAAGATTTCTATATTCAATTGATTGTGTGTGTTGTTCCTCTTTGAGGCACTACAGATGAGCATAAAGTTCAACTGATACTTATCACTCACCCTTCAATCCTCCCATCAAGTATTACAGCTCTTAAGTGCCTCTTTATATGAAATGCACATCATTCTACTTCTCCTTTCCTTTTGTACTCAGTATACTCCTCTTTCTTATCAATTAGATTTTTTCAATTTAATTTTCTCAAATTCACTTTCTATCCATATCGTCTGTCTCTATGTATTCTTTCTAGCTCTTTTACTAGTGATATAATTATTAAGAATTGCAAGTATAATTTTCCAATATATGGATATAAACAGTTTAGCTTTATTGAATTTTTAAAGTTTTCTTTTCACTTTTAACCTATTTTTCATTTGGTTCATGATATTAGAGGTCAATTTTTTTTTAATTTAGTTTTAGTCTTCTCTTTATGCAAACCTGAAATCCTATTTCATTGAATATATATCTTTTCCTTTGAATTATTGTGCTTTATTTTGCTAGATAGGTGATCCTTGGTTGTAGTCCTGATTCCTTTGTCTTCTGGAATATCTTGTTCCATGATCTTCTATTCTTTAGATTTTTTGCTGCTAGATCCTGGGTAATCCTGATGTGCCTTCCCAATATTTGAAATGTTCTTTTTTTTTTTTTTCCCCACTATCTGATGCTGACGAAGAGGTGAGGTGAATGGTAGATGAGGTGGGGTGAGTGGTTGTTAGAATTCTTACAAAGTGATGTCAGTTGTCTAATTTTAACACCGTACTTAGCAGTTCTATAGTTCAGAGTTCACACCTTTCACACCTTTAAGAGTTCACACATTAGTTCACACATTAGCACCCACAATCCTACTCTCAGAGGAGGAGTCAACCTTTGAGTTCACACCTCTAAAAGAGCATATAAAAGGAGGAGCCTCAGCCAGGAGTCAGTTGAGGAGATTAAAAAACCAGAGACTTCAGTCAGGCAGTTGTGAGAGATTTGGAACAAGAGAGCCTGAAGCTGGAAGAGGCAAAAGACTAGCAGCAAGAGCTCTTAGAACCAAGTTGAGAGATAGGCCTCTATTTTGGAAGAGACAACAAAGGACTGGATTTTAACTCCTGGCTGCAGTTGAGGTAAGGAAGGCTGAAAGGAAGGCTGCCTCTAGAAGCCCCCCAAGAAATCTGCTCCCAGAGAACTATTATATTTTAGAAAAGAGAACACTACAAGTGGTGGATGACAGGGATCTGCCATCTTACCTGTTGCTGAGCTGGAGTCCTGATAGTCATATCTGAAGCCAGATAGGGTGCTACTGTGTTTCCTTGGGGCTGCATTGAGGGACATGAAGGTCTGGCCCAATTACCTGGGACTATGCTGAGCCATGTAGAAGTTTGCTTGCTGGAGAATGTCTAATTGCTACACTAGAGTATGTGGTGATTCTGCAAAACTAAGGTCCACAGGATTCTCTGGTTTTGCTAAGTTACTTGGGAGTCCTAGTGTTCATGTTCCCTGTTCCACCATCTTAAGGTTCAGATTCTCTGATTTTCTAGGGGGCGGGGGGAGATTGCTGCTGGCTCACTAGGAAGTTTTCTGTTTTGAGCTGTTTTCCTCTCCTCTCTTACTTGTGTATGTGGTACCCCTACTGTGTATCCTTTAAGTTTCCTTGGCCAAAACATACTTTCACCTTGTCTCCTTACTGGTTCCACTGCTTCAGGACCTTCTTTGGTGCAGTAATTCCAGAGATAAAAATAGGAAAGTTGCAGAAGTTCACTGCTTAGTCCACTATCTTGTCTTGCAGAAGTAAAAATCATATTACTAAAGTTTTAATGAACAAATAAATGAGTTAGGCAGAGAACACACATACACTCACACACAGAGAAATATATAGTTCCTACCTTGAACAAAATGCTGTAAAGGACTTGGTCTGGGGGTGAAATATGACTGCTAAAGAGTCATTGTGGTGGAGGCAAAGACAGTTTTCAGAGAAAACATTTTAAAAATAATCTTTCTCAGCTAACACAATCAGGGAAATTCATATGGATAAGATGACACCTAAACTGAAGACTTAGTTGTATAAAAAATCGTATATGTTTTGGCCACAAACCCAACTTTTAACTTTTTTTAAATTCTAAGTTACAGAAGATACATGATTTGAGAAAAACAAAATGGGAGAAGTCATAATGATTTTTGTCAGTTTCCTTAATAGCCGGTTCATCAGTGCTCACTAAGCTAGCCTATCCAATTTTGCTCTTGCAGCAAGAAAGTAGTACCTGACCAAGTCATTTGTTTTTCTACTCTTTCATTGAACTCCCATTTTGCTAATCTCATTCATTCTATTCAGAACATATATAATTTATCCTAGGATTAACTGCTCACTTTTAGCCAGAACAAGAGTTTAGGAAAGCTGGAAAATTCATTATGTAATGACCTTTGCATTATAGGTTTATAAATTTAGAGCTAAAAAAGACCTTAAATGTCATTTTTAATTTAAGAGGTGAGGAAACTGAGGACCTACAATGTTTAGTGACTTATGAAAAGTTACATAGCTAATAAGGGACTGAGAAGTGATTCATATTCAGAAGTTCCTAACTCTGCATCCAGTACTCTTTTAGGGAAATCTATTTTTAGAACCTCAAAGGAAGATAGTTTCTGGTTTCCCAGTAAAGTATATCAGGTCATTCCAAGATGCATCAATTAGGTGTAAAGCTGATAATAGATTATTATTTGAGGACTAGCCAAGCTCAGAGAAACTAACTGAAAAGTTGAATGCAAGGCAATGGATTTTTATGCCACAGAATCAATTCTGTGTCATACATCCCCTGAATTATAAAAGTCTTGTAACATGCATGAGAAATAATCCAGAAGGACAAAATAATAACATAGTAAGATGCAAAGAATAACATGGTTAATTCAAGGAAGAAGTTCAAGGCTCTGTGAAAAAGATATATTCAATGTCATCACTTCAAAAGGAGTCAGGGAAACTTTCAAGGAGATCCCTGCTTTTAGTGACAGAAATTAATTATGAGTCTATAATAACACAAGTTGTCTCAAAAGCCTATTAAAGCTTAAAGCAACCTAAGAATCTTAATTAAAAATAATTTATATAATTTTCTGTAGTTAAAAGTTGTTTTTTGGTAGCAATTAAATAAGATTGAATTAGGACATGAATATAGAAAAATTACTTTACTAGCTTGAGATGAGTAAGAGCTAAAACCCATTCTACATTGAGGCTTGTTTGGATGGAAGATAGTCCAATGTAGGCAGAATATGTGATATAGTGAACTGTTATTTATAGAAGACTGAAAATTTACAAAGAGTTTTACAATTATTGTCTCACTTAAAAGGGATTAGTGTGAGAAAAGACTGGAAAGGTAAGTTAGTGCTAGCCCATAGAAGATCAATGAAAGTCAGGAATAATAAATATTATACTTTTTTCGAGAATCAATAGAAAACCATTAATGTTTATGATGTTGGGTTTTGTTTCTTTCTTTTTAAATAAAGAGGTGTATTCTGAAAAGTGCTTTAGGTAGCAGAGTGAAGGATATATTAGAGTTTGGAGGGTCAGTTAGAAATCTGTTAACACAGATCAAGTATGAAGGAAAGGGTTTCTGAATGTATAGTCAATTGAAATACATATTTTTGTGTGATATTTAAAGAATTCAAAAGTTAAATAAAAGTAGTTTCTTGATATCTTAACCCATTTAAAAATTCATTTTATTTTAATAGCCTAATCATAGGCTTGTGTTATGGAAGGAATGGCAAACTTGAAGTCACAAGATCTGCTTCTGTCACTGTGTGATTTCAATCCAATCACAAATTCCCTATGCTTTACTTCCCTTATGCCTGTCATATATAACCTTCCTGATATCATGTCTTTTTTTGATAATGAGGGCAAGCAACTTCTGTGAGTCCCAAAACTAAAACTACTCAATTGAAAAATCTTCCTTCCTTCCTTTCTTTGTTCATTCATTGTCATTGACCACTAATAGGTCCTAGGCCAAATCTCATTTGTTTATTGTTTGGATCCTGATTGACTCAAATTAAATGTAAATAGCAATCATTTCTTCTTTGACCAGAAATGCTGAGGGTCTTCCCCTCCTGGATTCATTCATTCATTCATTCATTCATTTAGATGTTTTTTTTTTTTTTTTTTTGGACTAAGTGAAAGAGGAGATTTTTTGCCTCAATTGCTACCTAGCCTTAATCATTGAACTGGTACAACCTCAGTCAAAAAGACCTATTGAATACCTTAGTTTAAAAAGGCCAAGATTTCCCACTTCATCTCCAGTCATCTTGATCTATATCTTGCCACTTGGCCTAGATGGCTCATCAGGGGAAAGTGAGGCAGGTGACCTTGCCCAGCTCCCCCTGACTCAACTCCAATTCACTTGCATGTTATGGCATCAAGTCCCTGATATCATAGTCTTCTTGAAGAAGGAAAGACAAAAAAAACCTCTGTAAGTAAAGCTTATCCTAAAATTGTACTTGGTCATTTGGAAGACCTTCCTTTCTTCCTTCCTTCTTTCCTTGCTTCCTTCCTTCTCTCTCTTCCTCTCTCCTTCCCTCCTTCCTTCTTTCCTTTCCTCTCTCTGTCAACAAAAAGTATCATATCCTCACCTACAGATACTCTTATCAAGTACTATTTGATCATTGTTTGGGCCCTAACTGACTCATATTGAATGTAAATGTATATCATTTTTGCTTTGGCCAGCAACCTTGAGGGTCTTCATTTCCCCAGATTCATTCATTCATTCATTTAGATGCCTTACTTCCCTTATTTGAAAATTTTGGCTAGTGATACTTATTTTGCTAATCACTTTTAATTAAATTGAGAAAAAGTGCTTTGTAAACTATAAAATCTATATCAATACAGGTTGTCTCAAAATTTTTAATCTATGTTAAATTTTAATAGATTTTTGGGACAAACCCATCTTATCATAAACTCATAATTCATTTCTTTAAGACAATGAAAAAATTACTTTAAAAATTGATTCCAGTACTAACAATAATAGCTCACATTTATGTATTTTAAATTTTACAAAATAGTTTACTCTCATTTAATTCTAACTATATATCCTGTAACTTATGTACCATATTTATCCCTTATTACAGATGAATACCTAATGCTGAGCAAGGGTATAACTTTGCCTAGGATATCCAAGGACAAGTAGATAAGTTATGTCAGAAGAGCTGAAACAACAGTATCATAAGATCAAGCATTTAGAAATGGAAATGACCTTAGAGATGATCTTCCCAAACCACTCATTTTCTAAGTGAGGGGAAATATGACCCAGGGATATTGAAATGACTTGATTCAAATCCCATTGTGGGCATTTGTTTGGACAATCAGACTTTATTGACATCCTTGTTCAAGCCTCTATAAATTCATCTCTAGACAGTACAATAGCCTAATATTTGATTTTCCTTCCATATTTTTATACAGCTGCCAAATTAATCTTCCTAAAGCATAGTTCTGGCCATATCATAACCCAAATCCCAAACTCCTCTCAATAAACTCCAGTGCTTATATAATGCCTTATCTTGTTTTCTTGCTAAATTCTTTCAAATCTTAAGGATTATAAAGTCACAATCTATTAATATTTTAACAAATATTCCATCATTTTCTTCTATTAATTATTTGCTATTTTTCCTATTTATTATTTGCATGTTGTCTCCTGCACTAGATTGTAAGTTCTTTTAAAGGTAAAGATTATCATTAGCCTCTTTTTGTATCCCTAGCGCTTATCACAGTGCCTGACACGATAGACACTTAATAAATATTGATTAATTAATAACTAAAACAATTGAATCTGAGAAAATATAGTTCATTTGCAAGGGCTAATGTTTAACAACAACAACAACAACAACAAAAAGTCCATATCTTTGACTTTAGTAAGCAAATGATTTCAAAAGCCTTTGTCATTGAATTTTAATTTTTTTTAAATTTTATTTTATTTTAATTTATTTTTAATCTTCTTTAAAGTGAGGTCTACTTCTTTAATAACAAAAAATATAATTGAATTGTTTTGAGAAAATATAAGGGGAAATTTGTAGGGCTAGTATGGAATCAAACCCTATTTAGAAAATTTTATTCTTCTAATAGCACTATTGCATTTTGTTACTTAAATAATGAATAATTCTTGTTGCAAAGAAATAGTGACATAAGAAATAACGGTATTTTTACCACTGTTATTGATGTGGTTGATGTAGCTAATGATGTGGTTGTAGTCACAGAACTATGTGAATTAGAAGAGTGTCAAATGTTGAGCTTTGGTCACGTGAAGAATTCACAAAGTCCATTTTCTTTGGGAAAATATAGATTTATTTAGAAGAAGAGGTTACAGACAAAATGAAGAGAGAACATAGACACCATGAATATAAATATGAAATAGAGTTGAGAGAACACATTGCAAGGAAAGAGGTTTTAATAATTAATGATTGAAAAGACAAGTTCCTTAGTTGAACTCACAATTAACCCAGAAGAAAGGGTAAACCCCATGAGGTTGGGGCATGCCTTTAGCTGGCAAGCTATTTCCTAAAATGTATTTAGCACCCTAAAAAAATTAGTTAGCTCTAAGGAGTAAGATACTTTAAGGCATAATGTGGTTTGAGAGAAGAGACACATCATGGCATGGGGAATGAGCAAAGGGAAAGACCAAGAGACAGAGAGCCATGGTGGATTGACCCAAAAGTGTTCATCAAAGATGGCATGGATTTATAGGGGAAATTTAATCTCAGGTACATGACTAGGATTTTTGGATTGGACACAGCAAAGTGGAACTATCCAAGAGCCATTTGCAGTAGATAAAAAATGGTTCTCGATGCAACCAAGTGTCTGGAGCTGCTCTTGTCCTACCATGCATTTCATTGGTCTTTTTCCCCTATAGTTATAAAGAACTCCCTAGACATTCTTTGCATATACTCATGGTGTTCCTTTAAAATTTAAGTTTTGTATTGCAATTATGCCTCCAATTATACTGCCTTGGATTCTAAGTCCAAACATTCAAAATCAGTGATAAAACTTAGCAAAAAAATAAAGGTGTTATATAAACTTCATTTGGCAGCATCTGCAGGCTTATGATGTGCAGACATCACTAAGAGGTTATTTCAAGTTGGTTCATTCTTCACTATCTCCAATGCATCCATCAGCCATGAAAGACAGAACAGGGATTATGTAAAGACCTTGACAATCTCAGCCTCTTCCAACAGAATTGACTAAAGCCCTAGCAACCTATCCCTTGGATTTTAGAGGGCACCAATATAGAGAGGTTTAAATCTTTATGGTATACAGTATAATGCCATCTAACTCAGTGGAAAGTTAAGATTCAGGTTAAAAAAAGTCTTGTTTTAAGAATTTTATTTTGATACTATATTTGTTATATGGTAGATTTCATTTGTTGTGAAAAGTAAATATAATCTGAAATAAAAATAAATTATTGAAATGTTAGCAAAATAGGCCACAGAATTCTAAGGAATTATTAGCAAGGAAAAAATCTTAAAAGTTACCAATTTTATTTTGTGTACTTTATTTTATGGGTTATTTTATGGTTACCAATCTTAGAAAAATTACATATAATCAGAATTGAGGTTTTGTTATGAAGAATTATATACAGAAAATAATATTTTCAGCAATTTTAGTGAAAGGTTAATTTATGTAGTTTTGGAAATATATCCTCTTCTTTCATAGCTTAGCAATTTCCTTTTAACTTTCATGATACTTTTGAGCAACATCATCCCAACAAAAGTTGAGGATTGATTGTATGTGTTTGCATATATCAATATATGTGTATAAAGATATATATATATGTGCTTTTTTGTTATGTCCCTTTCACTATCATCTCATCAAACCAATACCAAAAGAAAAGAACAACAAAACAATCATATAAATAAACTCTACAACAATAAAAAAAAACAAGCCATGAGCCTAGCAATACAAGTTCACACACTGGCCATCCCAATAAATGCCTAGCTCTCTACCTGTTTCTGTCTCTTTCTCTGCCTTTTAAATTTATCACCCCTCTGTCAGTAATCCAGTAAGGAGATTCTATTTTTTTTAATCTGCTTTGTGTAAGGCATTGGGGTAAGCTTTGATTATACAAAAGCAAAACAAATAAATTTGCTTTTTGTTTTCAAGGAGCTCATAGTATAACGGAGAAAGATATAGAAAAACAGACAGGTAAATAGACAAACAGATTGATAAATTGAAGATAGTTTTGGAAGAAAAGCACTAAGTAAAAAAGACTGGGAAAAGCTCTTTGAAGAAGGTGAGACTTCAACTGACTCTTGAAGGAAGATAAGAGGAAGAGATAAGGAGAGAGAAAATTTCAGTCATAGGAGACAACCAGTGAAAATATCCAAATAGCAGAGATAGAATCTTGGACAATGAATAACAAGGAAGCTAGTGTTAACTGTGGCATAGAATACTTGGAGTGGAGTGAGGCCTAAGAAGAAAATGAAGATAGGAAGCACTTAAGTTATCAAGGACTTAAAAAGCCAAACAGAGATTTTATATATGGTCCTAAAGGCAGCCAGGAATATTGGAGTTAATTGAATAAAAGAGTGACATAGTGAAATTTTAGAAATATGAACTTGATGTTTAGCTACAGATATAAAACAGGTCTGAAATTTAAAAAAAAACAAACATGGAATTGAAGAAGAATTGTTGGAAATTATGAGGGATGTAATCCCCCAAGAACAAAATTCATAAATCCAAATGAAGCATAAAAGGCCTAATGTTTTTAAAGCTAAAATTTGAATTATTTATATTTCTTATTTCTCCCATGGCTATTCTGGACCTGAATATCCATTACTTTTGATTCTTCTTGGCAATTTTGCTGTTGTAATACTGAAGTTGTCCTTACCTTCTTTCTGTTGTTCTGTCATACTCTTCCTACTTCTGAGTCACAGCCATGGGATACAGCTGCGAATCTTCTAGGTCCAAAGACATTTGCTCTTCCAACTCAACAAAAGGTGTGTCCCTTTTATAACTGCAGACAATGTATATGTATGGACCCCAGTATAAATTTTTATAATAATGGCCATTCTTATACAACACAATAAGCATCTGTATTATCTCTCTGTTATCTATAACTTCTTGATTCTTCTTTCTTAGTTCAATTAGATCAAGAGTCTTTATTCCAGCTCCAATTGATGAAAATTCTCCAGAAGGAATGAAACCACTATCTTTAGCAGTAGTAAATTCTGTTTCATCAGATTTTTTTGTCTTCCTCACTCTCTTCTTCCTCCTTTTTCTGATGATTGCTCATCAGATAAGTTCATTTCATCCAGGTATTCAGTTAGTCTCTTCTTCCTCTGTCTTAACTTATAATTATTCTTCATTACTTCCTAAAACAGCTACACAAAGGTCTTACCAGTCTCATCCATAGGAGATTTGCCCCATAACCAACATTATAATCAAAGGTACAGTTCTTGGGAATGGGAGAATGTAAAGGTCTTCAAGTTGGAGAAGGATAAGGGAGGTTCATACTACTGTATAATCATGAAGGAGGAAGCTAAAGAGAATTTGATCCAATTGCTTTCCTTTGGAAATCTTCATTTTATCAAATATATTTTCTGGCTTCTCCAATTGAGGTAGTCTTAATCTCTCTCTTCTGAACTAGAAATTATAGTTCATCAGAATTCTAAAGTATTTTGTTGTTGTTATTGTTGTTGCAGTTCTTCTCTACAATGTCATCAGTGTATGAATTAGTCTTCTGGTTCTCACTTCACTCTACAGTAGCTCATAAATATCTTCATTTCCCCTAAAACTGTCCATTTTATTAGATTTTGTAACACAATTATATTTCCATTACATTTATATATCACATTATGTTTAGTCATTTCTTTAATAGTAAGGAAGCCTCTTGGTTTTATTTTTTTATTTTTTGCTATTATTATAAAAATGTTATAAATATTTTGTATATAAAGAATTTTCCCCGTAAGGGGTATAAGCCTAGTAGTGGCACAACTTAGTCACAATGTATGCATAAGTTAGTGATTTTGGAGTCGTAGTTACAAATGGCTTTCCAGAATGCCTGGACCAATTCACAGTTTTATCAACTTTTCACTAACATACCTGTCTTCTTCAATATTTGTCATTTTTCTCTTTTTTTTTTTTTTTCATTTTGCCAATCTGATGAGTGTGAGGTAAATCAGCAAAATTGCTCTCAATTCTGCGAGGTTGATATGTAAGAAGTATTTTTTTTTTTTTAACATGTGAGGAAACTAAGTTTTAGAGTCAGGGGTAATATTAGATGATGACCCTGTACTTATGTGGGAGTTATAACCAAGAATTGAATTTATCCATTTCTCATGATTATTAAACACAAGGTTCTTTCTATTGTTCAATAATATATTTGCAAGACATGAGAATTCTTCACACAATGTAAAAGATACATCAAGATAATATAGGAAAATAAACATTTAAAATCTAGGGATAGAGTACCATTAACATCATAAAAACTGCTCATTTATAGAACAAATACAGTGAGTTACTTGAAAGTTTCTTTTTCTTTTTGCCAACAGAAAGTGAAGCTAAGGTATAAAATCAATAAAGAAAGAAGAGGAAAACAAAAGCTGTAAGCTTTGATTTAGGCTATGATCTCTATCTGGGAGTAGTTGTAGATAACATATTCAGCTTCTTCAAGGAGTTTAGGTGTGGAGATGGAGTCAAGATGGCAGAATAAAAGACAGGAACTTTCCTAACCTCTCCCTCAAACTACTCCAAATTCCTTTAAATAATGACTCAAAACAAATTTTAGAGCATCACAACATACCAAAAGATGGAGTAGAACATTTTCCAACAGGAGGCAACTTAGAAGGTCAGCAGAAAAGGTCTGTGACACAAGAGTTGGAATCCAGCATATAGTTCTGATACAAACAGCACCAGCTCAGTCCCAGTTCCAGCTCCAGCCCAGGTCTCGACTTAAGCAAGGTAGGACCTCTGGGTCAAAAGTGGTGCTAGAGGTTTCTGGACCTCCAGGTTCAGAGACACAAAGAAGACTTGGAAGGTCGGGAGAAAAGGTCTATGGAAGCAGCAGAGGAGCTCAGTATGCAATCTCAGAGCAGACTGTGTCCCAATCCTGGTCCTGAGCATTATTAGCAAAATAGGACTCTGCTACTTTAGCACACTTTATCTTACAGTTCCAAGGGGGTAGAAACATTCATAACAGTTCCAGAGAAAAAGAGGGCTTGAGGTCAGATTCCTAGACGTATCTCTGACAATAACTGCACAAAATCCCTGAAGTTTGGGACAATGCCTCCTCCACTCAGAAACAGAGCCCTATTTTAACAAAAAGTTAAAAGCTGTGTTATAGACTAGGAAAATGAACAGACAATAGAAAATTTTTTTCTGATCATTGAAAGTTATTATGGTGACAAGGAAGATCAAAATACATAGGGAAGAAAGTGGTTATTCAATGAAATAGAAGATTTTTTCAGTATTCATGATGAAAATATCAAAATTTATTGGAAAATTTGATTTTCAAATATAGGACTCTAGAGAAGCATAAGGAGGTAATCAGGAAATTGACATCATAAGGGACTCAACAAATTTTTATTTGTTTACATTCCTACATGTGAGAATGATACTTCTAACTCATTAAACCTTTCTCATTATGGCAAATAGGAGCATATACAGACATAGGGCACAGGTGTGACTTGAACATGAAGGGAAAATATCTTTTTTTTTTTAATTATGAAATTAAGGAGTGAGAAAGGAATGTACTGAGAGAAAGCAAAAAGGATAAGTGTAATGGAGCAAATTATCTGCCATAAAAAGAGGCAAGAAAAACTGTTACATATGACTACATATAGTGGATTTAACATATATTTTAACATATTAACATATATTGGATTACTTGCCATCTAGGGGAGGGAAGGGAAGGAGAGGAAAATTTGGAACACAAGGTTTTGCAAGGGTTAATTTTGAAAACTTATCCATGCATGTGTTTTGAAAATAAAAGCTTTAATTTAAAAAAAAAAAAGAAAAAGAAAAACTTTTACAGTAGAGGGGAAGAGGTGGGGAAAGAAGATGAGTGAGTATACCTTGTTCTCACCAGAATTGGTTCAAAGAGGAAATAACATACATACTAATCATGGATATAGAAATCTATATTATTCTGTAGGAAAATAGGAGGGGAATGAAATATGGGAAAGAAGAAGGATGATAAAAGAGAAGATATATTGGGGGAGGGAGTGGTCAGTAGCAAAACACTTTTGAGGAGAGAAAGGGTGAAAGGAGAGGGAAAATAAATGGGAAGAAATACAATTAGCAATAGTGATTATAAAAAGAATTTTAAAACATCTCTGGTAAGGGAACTGAGTCAATTTTTAAAAAAATAAAAACCATGCTTCAATTCATAACTGATCCAAAGATATGATCTGTGTTCAAAGGACTATAAATTCAAGCCTATCATTTGACCACTACTAAACATGAATGCCAAAAGAGATTCAAAAAAATAAGTGATCTATATATAAAAAAATATTCATAGAAGCTCTCTTTTCAGGCAAAAACAAAAAGAAAATTGAGGGGATGCCCGTCAATTGGGCAATGGCTTCAATAAACTGGTATGCATTTGTGAGGGAATATTACTATTCTAAGGGAAATGTTAAACAGAAGTTCTTAAAAAAAAAAAAAACTGGAAAGTTTTCCATGAACTCAAAGTGAAATGTATTGTATACAAAGTAGTAGCAGTGTTCTGGGGTGATTAGATGACTTTGCTATTCTCAGCAGTACACCCATCCACAACTAAAGGGCTTAAGATGAAAATTCTATCCATACACAGAGAAGAAACCGATTGTGTCTAAACACAGATTGAAGCATTCTCTTTATCTCTTTCTTTTTAACTTTTTTTACCTTTAGGATTTTTATTTTCATTATGGTAGGAGATCTATGTTTTCTTTCACAACATGACTTTTATGAAAATGTTTCACATAACTTCACATATGGTTTCTTAATTGTAGGTGGGAATAAGGGATAGAACTTGGAATGCAAAAATTTTTTAAAAACCAATTGTTAAAAATTGTTTTAAATGTAACTGAGGAAAATATTAAATATATAAATTGGAAAAAAAAAGCCTTCCAAATAGGAAATAAAAGTAATTTAATTGTGACAGGAAAGAAATAACCTGAAAGTTTGGTAGGTACAATAGAAAGTTTTTAAGTTTGTGCATCACTTGGTCATGGATGAAGAAAGTAGGAAAAGAACCAGTATATAAACAGATGTTAAAGACTTTACAGTGGTGAGGGAGTAATTGAGAATGCCATTCTCTGAAGAAGATGTGAGGGAATTCGATCAAACAGAGATGCAGAGGGGTAAGCTTTAGCAAGGAAAAATTTTTATCTTTTTATCAAAGATTGAGGGTGGAAAAGAGAGGGAGATGGAAAGAGTGGGGATGATTTCAGTGCATTTTGAGATGAAGATAAAAGATGAGGATATTCACTATGTCATTGCATACATGAAATGTCTAATTCATTCAGTATATTTGCTCTTGACAAGTAGTTTGATGTAGCATTATTGTTTCCTTTTAACTAATAAACTGTAACATCTATATTTGTTTTTGCTAATCAGGATGGTCAGGACTTCATTGTGAGGAAGACATTGATGAGTGCAGCTCAAATCCCTGTGTTCATGGAACATGCATTCAGAATCAAACTGGCTTTGGTTACACCTGTTTATGTACTCCTGGATTTGTGGTAAATATATAGATTCTATTACTGTCTTGTCTGTGTTGTCAACATGGCTTGGAGAACACTTTCGATCAAAGAAAAAACCCTGAAGGTCTCCCCCTCTCAGATTTATTTATTTATTTAGATTTTTTTTTTAAAATAGGTGCAAGAGATTCTTTGCCTCGATTGCTACCTATGCTTAACAAGGCCAATGTCTCCTATTAAATCCAAGACCATCTCCAGTCATCCTGATTTATATCTGGTCACTGGATCCAGATGGCTTTGGAGGGGAAAGTAAGGCAAGTGACCTTGCATGGTCCTCCCTCAGTTTAATCCAATTTATGTGTATGCCATGTATCATCTCCCTGAGGCCACAGTTCTCTATGAGAACAAAGGACAAACAAGAACAGCTAGTCCATAATTTTGGAGTTAATTTTTAAGTTTCCTTAGTTTTCAACAAGTTAAGTTACCTGACTAATTAATGTAAGAGGCTTAATTTTAACATAGGTCTTTCTGAATAATATTCACTATTCTCCAAAGTCTCTTACATTCATGTGGCAAATATTAAAATGTCTTACATATCATATATTCAAGTGCAGGACTGGCCCTAGGGAAATTTTGAAAAAAATGCAAAGTTTGTATTTTTGTACTTTTCTTCTTGTCCATCCTAATACCTGAATATGGATTTATTTTGTACCAAATCTGATAAGGAGTCATTTATCCCTGAACTGAAAATCTCTGAATGGTAAACCAATAACTCCTGAAATGTCATATTCAACTTTCATAGATTTTTTTTAATCTTTATTTTTAAAATTTGTAAGCTTTTCCATTCATTGAGTTGAAATGTAATGCTAGGCCCTCTCTTCCATACCATTGCTCCTAGTTCTACCTTCTAAGAAACCATATAATCCTTCTTCTGCCCCTTTAAATATTAAATATTTGTCATGTAGCCCCTAAATAGTACCTTTTTGAAATATGAATATCAGATTTTTTCCCTACTCAGCTACATATAGCATGAACTTAAGATGCTCATCTTCTTTTAGATGGTCTCCAACTTATCTTTTTTTGTTGTTGTTTCTAAAATATCTCACCCCAAATTAAATAGCAAAATTTATATATGTTTAGACCAATACTTTTACTTCTCTAGACATGGACACTATGTGTCCCATAAAGCAGCCTAAGATTAATAAGACTTTAGGTGTATGTTGTCACACTATTGCATCATATAGGGCTTGAAGATCATTAAACAATCTCAACATTTTTAGATGCTTTTAAGTATATTTCTTCCTTTTTATGTGTCAAATTTTTGTTTCTTTTTTTGATAAAGGTACAGAATTTAATTTGTTACTATTAAATTTAATCTCAGTAGACTATCTTTACTCTGGTAAAAAACCTGTCTCTAATGATGTAATTTAAGATATTATGACATTTGTTAGGGGGATGTTAATTTTAGTAGGATATAGAATATAAAATTAAGACTAAAAGACGCATGCATGAATTCAATCTAAACTAATTCTGGAAAGCCAATTACTAAATTTTAATCAACACTTTAACTTTGAAAATCAGAAAACCCTTCATCCCAGGACTTGATTGTTTTTTTTTTTTTTTTGTTGTTGTTGTTGTTGTTGTTGTTGTTGTTGTTGTTGTCTAAAATTAAAGAAGGATTAGTAATGTAGATGAAATTCAAAAGTTTGTAGAGTACATTTTATTTGTTATAAAAGAAGGTCGTTAAGTGTTTACAAACATATCCCTGGTGAAAATGTACTTTAAAATTAATTACTATGTTAAAAATATGGTCAGGCAGCTTTTGCTTGATTATCTTTAACCCACTAGCTAATGTGGAGTCATATCACTTGGCTTGGGGTCTGAGTTTTCTATTTATTTACTGAAAGACTATGGGTAAGTAACTTCGTAAATCAGGGTCTCAGATTTCCCATAAACTCAAAAGTCTTTAAAGTCCTGTGGCAACCTTATATTACACAGTTCCCTTTTAGCTTGAAGTCTACCTTCTTCTAACTTTTAATCATTGTTTCTAAGCCCATACAGAATATATCTCGACTCTTTTTCACACCTTCTAAACATTAAAAAACTCATATCATATTCATCTCCTTCCCAATATTTCTTCTAAATTAAGCAACCAATACTTTATGAATTCATTTCAGGTTCCTATATTGCAATGTATTCCAACTTGAAAGTTTCTAAAATGTGAAGTCTGCCACATAATACATGTCTAGATGCTATGGGATCAGCGAATAACACATGAAAACCATTATCTCTAGTAGTAAGTTGAATTAGCTTTTGAGGAAGCCAAATCATATTGTTGATTCAAGCTGGATCCCAGTATACCTATAAAGATGATAACTTATAAATGATGCTATTTCTTATTCATCTAGTCTGCCACATTAAGTTGAATAATTGTACTGTTAGAGTAATCTCACTGCCAAGTTTATATTTCTATAAATCTATAGTACCAGAAGGCCTACATATAAAATTTTCAAAAACCTAGCTAGTACTAGGAAATATATAGTAAAACACAACAGAAACAAAGATAAAGTGAAATTGAGTCCAATTCAGTTTTTCAAATGGCAATGTTATATGAGAAAAATGAATTTTATATTTCACTAATATTAACTAATTTAGGTTTTATATATATATATATATATACATACACACATATCATAATAGCATTAGTTCCAAGTCTTAACCACAAAATTGCTTTAGCCAGTAAATATTACCTGCCAGAAATTTTGCTAGGACAGTCTTTCCATCTGCTTAAAGCAATAAACAAATACCTCTTTTGTCCTGGGCACTAGGCAAAGGTATTTGGAGATATAAGTTTAGAATATGATCCCAGCTTGGGTTGCATTATACTCAAAAGGGGAAAATAAATACATGTGGAAAATATAGATAGCATAAATAGACTACTGGTAAATATATGTGCATGTATACACAAAAAAAAATTAAATACTTTATATTTTGAAAGGGAGGAAGGAGGGAGAGGAGGATAGAAGGAGGGAGAGAAGGAGGTTAGAAGGAAAGAAGAAAGGAAGGAAGGAAGAAAAGAAAGATGAGAGGAAATAAAGAAAAGGGAATCTCATAAAATTCATGAGGGAAGAGATAATTTGGAATACATTCTAGAGGGAATATAATAGAAAATCAACTGAGAGAAAGGGAAAAGTGTTATTTTTTATTTAGTGAGAGCATAGTTGACATTGGGTATTATAAATCTGTAATGGATGCACTGATTTTCGAGAAAGAATAGGTTGTGATCCTGACCATATCAGCACTGTCAAACTGCATTCTTTTGTGAATAGAAGCGAACCTCACTGTATAAGCAAAATGAAATATTACTAAGAATTTCATGATGAAGTTACTTTTAAAGGGTTAGAATTTCATGAGTTGATGAAGTTACTTTTAAAACACAGAATATTAGATTCATCTAATTTATGATTCTCTATTATATGTGAAATATGAATAATTTCTTAGAAGTAAATATGACTGAAACTTTTGAGAAACACAAAATAAAGTAAATGTAATGAAAACAAAAGTCTGTTTGGAGGAAACAGTGTAACCAAAGAAGAGGATGAAAATTGTAAAACTATGCAAAATTGATTATGTTTAATAGATTTATAAGATCATTAAGGAGAGGTAATTGTGGTGGCAATATTATAACTATATTTTAATGTGACATTTATTAAATTAATTTCAAGTTGAATTAGGCATAACCATTTTCTAATGAACTGGAAAACTATGAAATTCATAAACATAATCAAAAAGGGAGAAATGTCATAAGTGTAAACCAGTTCCAGTTTTGGTTATTCTTTTAAACAAATAAGTTAAACAAAATAAATTTGTGGCATGTTAGTAAAGTTCAGAGTCTTTTCAATTGGATTGAGATTGGATCTGAAATCTAAAATCTAAAAACAAGGAAATAATTTTTAAACAAAAGTTTAAGAAGTTAGAAATTTTCATTCAAAAAGTTTCTCCTTTAGAAAGTATTAATTGGGATTTTAATACTTAGGGGGAAAGGCAATGTATTGGGCATGTTTAATTTAAGAACATCTCTGGATAAATTTAGAATATCTTAGTTTTAAATACCCAATAAATAATTGGATTAAATAATAAAAATCATGACAGCTAAGGTATAAAATAAAATCCACTAATAAATTCTAATTATTGTATATATGGAATTTTCTGGGTAGTCAATAACAAACAAATATAGCATGAAATCTATTTTACAGATTGCTTGGACAGAGAAAACCTAACTCAGATCTTTAAACTATTTCCATGCTCATGTGGTATAGAAATAAACCTATATGATACAGAGGTGCCATAAAGTATATGCCTAAACAATTTTGGCTGATTCCACCAAGTCAGGAAGTAAATAGTTGAAAGAATTAGAAAAAATCTCATATAGGAGAAAGTGCTTTGAATTTTGAAGAAAACTATGCAAGAATAGAATACATCCAAAGGAAACAAGAGCAATGAATACAAACTCATGGAAGCAGGAAATAGAATGTTATGTAAGGGAAACACTGAAGGTCAATAAGTCAAAATCAGATAGTGAGAAAGTATGCTATCTATTCATTCCCATTTGCTGTCATCTCATAGTTATCTTCTCTTACAGAGCTACACTTTTCAGAAGGTCATCTTTAATTAGTGCTT